>NW_011495054.1:8496546-8501934 GCF_000754665.1 Bison bison bison
CCCTTCTCCTCCTGCCCTCAATCTTTCCCAGCATCAGGGTCTTTTCAAATGAGTCAGCTCTTCACATCAGGTGGCCAAAGTACTGGAGTTTCAGCTTCAGCATCAGTCCTTCCAATGAATATTCAAGATTGATTTCCTTTAGGATGGACTGGTTGGATCTCCTTTAGGATGGACTCCTCTGGATCTCTCAAGAGTCTTCTCCAACACCACAGTTCAAAAGCGTCAATTCTTCAGTGCTCAGCTTTCTTTATAGTCCAACTTTCACATCCATACATGACCACTGGAAAAACCATAGCCTTGACTAGACGGATCTTTGTTGACAAAGTAATGTCAACAAAATTCTGAATACTTCTCACCCAAGGTCAAGAGTATGACAAAGATTTCCACTTCTGCCACAAAAGGCTCTATCCTGGACAATTACTGAAGAAAAAAGAATAGAGATGTCCAGATTGGAAAGGAAATAAAACCATCTATATTTGAAGATGGCATGATATTGCATACAGAAAATCCTAAGGAGTCAAAAAAGTATTAGAACTAATAAGTTCAGCAAGGTTGCAGGATATAGGACTTATACAGAAGTCAATTATATTTCTATACTATTGCAATGAACAATCTAAATATGAGAACAGAAAAGCAATTCCATTTGCAGTAGCCTCTAGAAGAGTAAAATATTTATAAATAAATTTAACAGAAGTACAAGATTTGTACACCAAAAACTTTAAAATGTTGCTGAATGTAGTGAGCCCAAAACACAAAAATTGAGTCATTTTTCTTCCAGTGAGCATGTGATTCTTAATTGACCTGAGGTTGCAAAGAGACAAACAGATCCCCCCAAAAGGAAACAAAGCAAAAAAGAAAAAAGACCATGAAATTGGATTCTTTGTTATTTCTCACCCAACAGAGAACAAACTTTCATTATACACCCAACAGAACTCACCAGATAGTTAACCATAAAAGCAAATCCCCAACCATTGCTATCGCCAATTCAGATTAATTTGTTGAAGGTATACAAACCAGAAATAAAAACAAATACATAATATCAATAGAAAAAACAAGAACTAGAGGGGTAGAAAAGTTAAAGCTCTGTTGCCACCCAAAATTCACTTCAAAAACCAAGAAAAGATGTGCAGGCAAATGGACTTAATTTGTCTCCACTGGATTAATGCCCTCAAACAGTTCAGTGGATGACCTTCAGAACCGATAAAATGTAATTTTCAAAAGGTTACATGACTCTCACATACAAATAAAGTGAACAAAGATTTTATTCCGTGTAGTAATGAGGAAACCAGTAAGGTAGGAAAACTGGCTTCAGGAACATTTGAGAAGCTGGGCACTTTAGCAACATCATGGTCAGGTTGCTTCCAGAAAGGGCCAATCTGTAGAGATGGAAAATAGACTCATGCTTGACAGGCACTGTGAGGAGAGGGCAATAGGTGATGACTGCCGATATATGGTGAAAATGTTCCTGAAATGAGATAGAGATGATGGTTTGCAACTCTGACTATTCTAAAACCACTGAATTATATTGGTTTGGTCAAGAATTTTGCCCGGATTTTTCTGTAACATCGTACAGAACATTGTACAGAAAAACCCAAGCAAACTTTTTGGCCAACCCAGTACATTTAAAAGAGTGAATTTTATGGTGTGCAAGCCTCCATAAAGCTGTTTAAAAATGAGAAGTATAACTCCCAACTCTTAGAGCTGAGCATAGTGACTGCTTTCCAGAAAGTTCCCTGCGGAAGAGGGTGGGAGGTGAGAGAGAAGCTCTGCAGTGGAGAGACCTGAAAACACCGCCTCTAGCAGGTGGCCAAGGCCGTCCGCCGTCCTCAGCCACATCAACACTGTACACCCTTGATGTGATATGACTCAAGTGGCACCTCACCTACATGGTCTTTCTCACCATAACCCATAACCCCGATCTTATCATGAGAAAAACATCAGACAATAGAGGGGCATCCCGGAGAACACCTGGCATGCACTCTTCATAGCCATCAGGGTCACCACCACCAAGGAAGGTCTGAGTCACAGCTGTAGCCAAGAGGAGCCTGAGGAGAGATGACAGCTGTGTATAATGTAATTCTCAGATGAGTTCTTGGAACAGCAAAGGCCATAAGGTAAAAAACTATGGACTTGAGTTAATTATGTATCATCAGTAGGTCATTAGTTGTAACAAATGTACATATTAATGGGAGATGTTAGTAATGGGGGGAACTAGGTGTGAGGTATATGGAAACTCTACACTCTTCTCAATTTTTCTGTAAATCTAAACTGTTCTGAAAAATAAAGAAAATGAACAAGATTCTGTGGTGACTTGGGTAATCTTCTCATAACTTTCTCTAAAGCTACTTGGTGTTAAGAGAAAATAGGTACTGTTTTCAAATTATTTTAAACACTGGGTTGAACAGTATGAAACGGATTTTTTTTTTCGGCTGTGCCATGCAGCTTGCAGGATCTTAGCAGTTCCCCAACCAGGGACTGAATCCACACCCTCATCAGTACAAGTGTGGAGTCCTAACCACTGGAGCAGGGACTGAACCCATGCCCTCAGTGGTGAAAGTGTGGAGTCCTAACCACTGGACCACCAGGGAATTCCCAACACAGATCTTTTAAATTACAGAAATGCTCAGAGCCTTTTTTTTTCCTTCGTATATATAGTCACTCTCTACGTAGCATTTCCCAAAGTTATTTGACCCTGCCTTTGCATAACACCTGCAAACACCCTTCCAGTATTGACAATTGTTATTTTAATACAGTGGTTCTCAGACATGAGAATTTCATGAGCCCCGCAGAATTTTTTTCAAGACGTGGGACCAAATATCATCAACTTTTTATTAGAGCAAATAGGGATCTTTAAAACAGAGCATTTGCTGTCACCATTCTTTCCTAAAAGAAAGGATGCTCTATTTCAACACCTCTCGGGTGGGAGGTACGTAGTGAAAGATTGGAGAGCATCCCTTGAAATGGTGTGCATGCGTATACTCCACTTCCTTACATTTCTTATTTGGCTGTGGACTTATTTGGCCATTAATGAACTGGCTCAGACCCTCAGACCATCACTTTGGGACCTTGGGCGGTGGCAGAGTTGACTCTTTCTCCTGTACTCTTTCCCCAGAGGCCCTCGCCTTCAGCTGCTTCACCGAGCTCATGAAGAGGATGAATCAGAACTTCCCCCACGGGGGCGCCATGGACACACACTTTGCCAACATGAGGTCGCTAATCCAGGTATGACCTTGAGCTTCTCAATAACATAACTTATTCCAGCTCAACCCAATGGACCACAAACGAACTTAATAGCCATTCCTAGTTTAAATTAACTCAGTAACTCAGTCCTACTTCACTCAGCCCAGTTGAGTTAAACTGAAAAACTCAATTCAACTTAACATTGACTCAATAGCTCAAGTCAGCTCCACTGGACTCATTCTTACTGAGCATTTACTTGGCCCAGGCACTGTGGCTACAGTGGTGAACAAAACACAGTCCTTCCCTTAACGGGACATTTGATTGTATTGGTCCTTTTCTGCAGAGAAGTGGTGGTTGTTTTATTGCTAAGTAGTGTCTGACTCTTTGTGACCCCTCGGACTGTAGCCCACCAGGCTCCACTATCCACGGGATTTCCCAGGCAAGAATACTGGAGTGGGTTGCCATTTCCTCCTCCAGACTACAAAGAAATATTTGAGTATATTTCTCCCTCTCTCTTTCTGTCACACACACACACACACACACGTACACAGAGCTTTATTAAGATAAATTCATATATTGTTAAATTTGCCTTTTTAAAATGTTTGAGTCATTGGTTTTTAGAATAGTCACAGGTGTGACATCATCATCACTATCTAATTTCAGAACACTTTCATCACCCTGATAAAGAATCTCTATCCCCTGAGCTTCCCTGTGACTCAGTGGTAGAGAATCCACCTACCAACACAGCAGACTCAGGTTTGATCCCTGGGTCAGGAAGATCCCCTGGAGAAGGAAATAAGCTGGTAAAGAATCCGCCTGCAGCTCGGGAGACCTGGGTTCGATCCCTGGGTTGGAATGATCCCCTGGAGAAGGGAACGGCTACCCACTCCAGTATTCTTGCCGGGAGAATCCCATGAACTGTACAGTCCATGGGGTCGCAAAGAGTCGAACACGACTGAGCGACTTTCACGGTCCAGTATTCTTGCCTGGGAAGTCCCATAGACAGAGAAGCCTGGAGGGCTGCAGTCCATCGAATCGCCAAAGAGTTAGACATGACTTAGCAACTAAACAATGACAAACACCACCACCATTAACAGCAATCCCTCTCCCCCGCTCCTGGCAGCCACTAGTCTACTTTCTGTCTCTGTAGATTTACCCATTCTGGATGTTTCACGTAAATGGAGTCACACAATATGTGGCTTTTTGTGTCTGGCTTTTTTCACTGAGTGAGACGTTCACAAGGTCCGTCCGTGTTGCAGCATGTATCAATATGCCATTCCTTCCATTGCTGAATGTTCCATTGCCTGGATAGACCACATTCTGTGTCCCCATTCATCCTCTGATGGATACTTGGGTTGTTTACGCTTTTTGGCTATTATGAATAATGCAGTTGTGTACATTCACATGTAAGTTTCTATGTGGACGTAGGTTTTCGTTTTTATTGGGGATGTACCTACGAGTAAAGCTGCAGCTGCACCATTTTACATTCCCACCAGCAACACACGAGGCTTCCAGTTTCTCTCCATCCTCCCAGGCCTTTGTTGTCTGTCATTTTTATTATAGCCACCCTAGTGGATATGAAATAGTAGCTCATTGTGGCATTTTCCTAATTACTAATGATGGTAAGCATGGTTCCTGTGCATATTGGTTATTTGCATATCTTCTTTAGAGGAAGACTGGGTTAGGTTGC
The DNA here is from genome assembly GCF_000754665.1 of Bison bison bison. Classification (NCBI taxonomy): domain Eukaryota; kingdom Metazoa; phylum Chordata; class Mammalia; order Artiodactyla; family Bovidae; genus Bison; species Bison bison. Next base: position 8,501,417 of record NW_011495054.1, read on the forward strand.
ATCAGATTGATTTCCACTTCAAATTCTTTGGCCATTTTTAAACTCCACCCGGTTGTTAAGGGCTGTGCGGTGTCTGGTGTGGGGATGTCCCCTGTGGCCAGCCTTTGCCTGGGAGGCTGATGCCTTTCTTTCCTTCCTCTGACAGATCCTGGACTCAGAGCTCTTCGAGTTGATGCATCAGAATGGGGACTACACTCATTTCTACTTCTGCTACCGCTGGTTCCTGCTGGATTTCAAGCGAGGTACACACTTCCCACTGGGACCTTGTTCAGACTCCCAGGGGGAAAAGATACCACAGCAGTGAGGCTGGGAAGTATTGGGACAAAGCCACTGGAACCTTGTGCAGAATCCCAGGGGGAAAAGATACCCCAGCAGTGAGGCTGGGAAGTGTTGGGACAAAGCCACTGGACAAGAGTAATACCTATTTGTTGAGTTCTGACTACAGTTTACCTACCTTATCTTGCAGAGACACTGTAGTAGGTGTTGTCACAATCCCCATTTTACAGATGGGGAAACTA
>NW_011495054.1:8502034-8527333 GCF_000754665.1 Bison bison bison
GGGAAACTAAGGCTGAGAAGAACTAAATTCAGACCCAGCAATAACAGAGCCGGGATCTGAGCCCCCATCTGTCTGCGCAAGCCCAGTTCCCTACCATTCTGTTAAGCGGCCTATCAGAGGCCAAGAACTCCGAAGCCCGTGGAGTATCTGTCCCATGTGACTGAGAAATGATGTTTGACACAGCGCATTGCTACCATACCAATTTGGGATAATGCTGGTAATAATATCTAACCTCTGTGCATACATATGTGCACAATTGTCCAGTCGTGTCCAACTCTCTGCGACCCCATGGACTGTAGCCCACCAGGCTCCTCTGTCCATGGGATTTTCGCAGCAAGAATACTGGAGTGGGGTGCCATTTCCTCTTCTAGAGGATTTTCCTGACCCAGAGATCCAACCCGGGTCTCCTGAGTCTCCTGCATTGGCAGACTGATTCTTTATCACTGAGCCACCTGGGAATCCCCTAACCCATAAAGGTATTTATTAAGGGCCAGGCACTGTGCTGAGCCATTTCTGTGTATTATTTCTTCAGCCCTTTATTTTTAAAAAATATTTATTTATGTATCTGTTTATATGACTGTTTTGAGTTTTAGTTGCGACACGTGGGATCTTTTGTCGCAGGGCACAGGCTCTTCATTGCAGTGCAAGGGCTTGTGGGATCTTAGTTCCCCAAACAGGGATTGAATCTGTGTCCCCTGCATCGCAAAGCAGACTCCTAACCACTGGACCACCAGGGAAGTCTCTTCAGTCCTTTATTACTATTGGTATCATACCATGTGAAGTTCCCTGGTGACTCAGTGGTAAAGAATCTGCCTATCGATGCTGGAGACTCAGGTCTGATTCCTGGGTCGGGAAGATTCCCCTGGAGAAAGAGATGGCAACCTTTGCCACCAACATCACCATGCTTACAGATTTGGAAAAGGAAGGGCTCATGAAGGGGAAGTAACTAGCCCAAGGTCACCTTGCTCATAAGTGATGGAGCCAGGATTCAGACGGATTTTTATTGGACGCAGGAAGCCTTACTCTTCATCCTTACTCTGTTGTCTCTCTTTACTAGACTCAGAAGCAGCAGCCGACTCTGCCTGGGTGCAGGGGGAAGGGGAGGTACCCCCACGAGTGCTCAAGGAGCTGGAGGGTGCAGGCAGAGAGCAGGACTCTGGCCCAGGGTCAGGGCAGGAACAAGTCAAGGAAAACTAAATCTGCACGTGCACAGTTCCTCCACTCACGGGATGTTGGAGCTGGAAACATACAGCCCACCTAGTGTGCCCAGCCTATTCCAGAAAAAGGGGAAACTGAGGCTGCTGTCAGATGACAGTGCCCGGGTCTCCCGTGTCCTGGCCTGAGCTCTGGCTGCTGCCCCAGGACAGAAGCACAGAGCACAGCCAGCCTGGGACCCTTCTCGAGGGCGGGCAGTGCTGTGAGCTCCGTGGGGGACTCTCCCCGTGCATGCGTGTGTGTTGGTGTCTTGGCAGAACTCATCTATGATGACGTCTTCTCCGTCTGGGAGACCATCTGGGCAGCCAAGCACGTCTCGTCCGCCCACTACGTCCTGTTCATCGCGCTGGCGCTGGTGGAGGTCTACCGTGACATCATCTTGGAGAACAACATGGATTTCACAGACATCATCAAATTTTTTAACGGTACCCACGTGATCAGGGTCTCATCTGAAGTGGGCAGGCTTCTGGAGGGCCCCTTCCTGGGTCCTGGAGAGGGATGGATGGAGAGTCCCTGAGACTGATTCAAGATGAAGGGGACGGAGGAGGCTTCTGCCCACCTCCGGTGGCTATTTCCCAGTGGATGAGTTGACATCTGGTAATGCTGAGTGCTCCATGTGTGTTTCTCTCAGGATCTGGCTGAAGGGGCCTGGGTGTTGACATTAGGCTCAGGGGCCAACCTTGGCTCCGCTGGGAAGGAGCTGTGCCATAGACACGTCACTTCCCCTCTCTCTAAACATCTGCTTCCTCACCTGGGAACAGGAGGGAGGGTGTCTGCTGCAGAGGGTTGATGTGGAGGGAAAGCAGACACAGGAAGGTGGCATGGAAAAGGCACAGTCTTGCCACCCAGGAGCTGTGTGACCTTGGGCAAGTGACTTCACATCTCCACGCTTCAGATTCCTTGGGAATAAAATGATACTGACACCTCCATCAGAGAGATGTCAGGAGGATTAAATGAGACCACAGGGATGTCAGGCCCATCAGTCACGTGGTACGTGGCTCACAACTGTTGCTTTGAATAGAAGCTGCTGCTATTATGACTATTAAAACATTTTCTTAAACTAAAGGTTTTGGATAAAGCAAAAAAAGAAAAAAGCCACCAGTGATGACCTTACACTGGAAACATTATTAGTTATTATTATTAATATATTTTATATGTTAATAATATATAATAATAATTAACATTATTAGTTATTATTAGAAAAAATTTCAAAGATAGTACAGAGAGTTTCCTGTACCTTTTAATGCAGCAGCCCCTAATGTTAATATGTTACCTGATCTTCATACATGTATCACAACAAAGAAATTAACGCTGATATAGTACTATCAATTAACCTACAGACTTACTTGATTTCACTTGGTTTTTAACTAATGTCCTTTTTCTACTCTAGGATCAAACCCAGAAAACCATGTTGCACTTAACAGATTCATTCAAAAATATTTATTTTTTCATTCAGTCTTTTCCAAACTTATGTACATGGTGGCTAAGCCATAGGGAATCTACCTGCCAATGCAGGAGACACCCAGAGACAATCCCTGGGTCGGGAAGATCCCCTCAAGAAGGAAATGGAAACCCACTCCAGTATTCTTGCCTGGGAAATCCCATGGACAGAGATGCCTGGTGGGCTACAGTCCATGGGGTCGCAAAGAGTCAGACATGACTTAGTGACTAAACAACAACCATCACAGAATCCAGTTGTATCTAGGCTTTTTTCCACTTGATATTTTTAAAACCATTTTCCATATAATAATTTTTTGAGAAAGCAGAATATACCTCAAGCACCTGTTCATAACTTACTGAACCATCCTTTCTGGTTTAACATCTACGTTGGTTTTGGTTTGAGTTTGTGAGAACCCAAAGCAATTCATATCTTAGCGTGGAGGTTCTCAAACTTTCTTAGTTCATAGCACCTCTAGTGTCTCTGTGAAATTTTCATGGCATCCCGGACCGTTCAGTAACTATTGAATAATTAAGTCCAAACCACCTGATAAGTATATCTATCCTAACAACTTAGTAGCCATAAGTCAAAAGAAAATAATATATTTTATATTTAAACAAGCAGTTTCTAGTGGGTATTCTCACCTGTTGGACTTTGCCCAACTTCTCAAATTTTGGAATCAGTTTGAACTCACCACCTTCACTTCCTTTTCCATAGTGATTTTCACATGATACTTGCTTTTATCATGGCAACTGCTTGCTGAAAACTTGGTTTTTTTGCAACACCATAAAGCCATTGATAGGAGCGCAAATTGCAAACTCACTCACTCCCGTTAGCAGTTTATGTGGTGTTTAACAGGTGTGGAAGATCGCTGTATTTCCCCCCAAATTGCCATGAGCTCACAGGGGTACCCTCGGCACCCAGTTTGGGAACCATGGTCTTAGCGTCTTTCGTTCCTACCAGATGATTTCTTTATGACAAATGTCTAAATTTAGGATTATTATTTTTCAGAGAGCTGATCATGGTGTGTTATTCTTGACAAAATGGCTATTTGTGCTTTCTCCCCTCCCCTCCCCACCTCCTTCTGTTGCTTCCTTTCCTCTCTGCTTTGAAGCATCCACCGTGTGCCCAACATTGCTTTCTTAAAAGGTGCCCAGTCCCTGTGTCTGTAGGAGGATGGTGAGAAGACCGAACATTTTTTAAACACACACAGACGCACATTTTTTTAAACAAACACACTTCATCCCGTTTGAGCTCACAGTAACCTTGTGAAGTAGGTATCGTTATGGTTCCCATTTCACAGATGAGGAAACTGAGGTCTGGAGTCACAGGCCGTCCCCAAAGTCTGTGCTTCCAGAGCCACTCTGGGGGTGATACCAGTTGGTGATGGGGATGGGGGTGCCCCAGAGACCTCTCAGGGTCTCTGCTGGAAGTGTGGCCCAAGGACAAAGAACGAGAAGGCTCACGTGGTTCTGCTCTCTGCTCTTTCAGAGATGGCCGAGCGACACAACACAAAACAGGTCCTGAAGCTGGCCCGGGACCTCGTGTACAAGGTGCAGACCCTGATTGAGAACAAGTGAGGGCCGCGCCACCGCCCGCCCGCCCGCCTGTCCCGCCTGCTTCTCCTCCCAGCCGCCCGGGGAGTGAGGTCCTGATGTCTGTTCCCGAGCATGGACTTCTGTGCAAAGAGCAAGCACCCCAGCTTTGGCCGCTGGGCAGGTGCGGTGGAGGGGTTGCCCCTTCAGTTCAGCCTTACGTTTTCCTGTTTGACCAAAGATCGCCCAAGCCTGGGATTTCTCCCTTGTGGAAGTTGGGGGTTGTTGGTGGGCAGAGGAGCATCTTTGTTCGTGGTCTCCAGAATGGTCTCCTCTCCTTTCCCTCCCATCCCTCCAGGCTGTCTTGTCCGATGAGACTTGGGTTGGGAACTTTTCGGAAACGGGTATAGGAGAGGTCTGTGGGGCTGCCTCTGAGCTCTGAAGGGGCCTTTGGAGATGTTCCAGAGCGTGGCTGGGAGCAGAGCGCTGCTGACACGGAATTCTTCTATGAAGGACACTGTCCTGTGCAGTGTCGGGGGTTGAGCAGCATCTCCGGCCTCTCCCTGCTAGATGCCAGTAGTGCCCTCCACCCCCTGCCCCGCCCCCCGCCTTATGACATCCAGAACTTCTCCAGACATTGCCAGGTAGCCCCCTGTTCGAGAACCACTGGCTTGGAGGAGGGACTGCAAGTGTTTCTCCCTCCCCACTTTCTTCGTACCTGAGCCACCTGTGTCCTGAGACTCCCCCCAGCCCCCATTTAGAAAAGGCACATGGGGTCCTCTGCACATCTCTCCTGGGGTCGGGGATTTCAGTTTTGGGGTTTTCTCATCTTTTCCTCCTCCCCCTGGCCCCAGGAGAGACTTTTTTCTTCTTTCAACAAAAGGCTGTGAGAAGGGTCTGTAAGCTTGAGACAGGCCTCTTCATGGTCCTCCTCAGAGCCCCTGCTCCGGGCAGGGCAGAGCCCACATCCCCTTCCTCTCATCCTAGGGAGGACCTCGCCTCTCCTTCCTACATTGGGTCTGGAGTTCCAGAAGCTTGGAAGGTGTGTGTTGGTGCAAGCCACTTGTTCAAGGAGGCTGGCATTTCCTTAAGTGCCCTTGCTAACTCAGGACAAAGGGAAGAGAGGAGGACAGAGGTTGGCCAGGGTAGGGTGTGGCGGATGTTCTCCTTGGGGAAAAAAAAAATGAGCTGATGAACTGGCATCCGGGTCACAGCCTAGCCTGGAAATGGTTCCCTCCATATCTTCACACAAAGGGTCACCAACCCCCTAAACAGACCCTAGGCGAGCTAGTTTACCCTGCCTACATGTCCTCCTGGGAGAGCAGTCATGCCAGCCCTTCTCTGCTTCGGAGAATGGACCAGAGTCAGGAGAAACAGAGAGAGTCCCAGAAGGATGCTCTTCCCAAGAATGGCAGGTAGGATTTTGAAGAGGAGAGGAGACTCATCAAGCACATTGAAACCTTGACAGAGGGGCGCATCTGTCCTCCCATCCTCAGCAAACCAGGAGGGGGAGCAGTCCCTGCCTGGCATGCTTGTGAAGGCGCTTCCCTTGGACCCAGCACTTTCAGCTGCATCTGAACTTCCGCCCAAGTGGGGTGTCCTGGGTGGGATGGACGAGAGATGGACCTCGCTTCCGAAGAGCGCTCTGTGAAAGTTTCATCTCCCCGCCCTGGCCCTCTGCCTTCCCGAGACGGGTGATCATGTATGAAATCTCCCTCTAGATAAGAGTTTTATTTTGCCACTCAACTCTTCACTACAGAGGATGTTATTTTAGCAAGACCCAGGTCCTAGACCTTCCGATTCTTATTTATTTTTTAAGAGACTGGTCTGAAAGTACAGCACAAGATCTCTTCTCTGCCTTCTCTCGTGGTGTTCCAGAGAGCGTCGTGGTTGTGATTTGAAACAATGCTTATTTATTTGGCTTACTGTGTTTGTTCGGGTCTCTGTACGTTGCGTGTGTGTCCTTGTGTCCCCGAATCAAATGCGTGGGAGTCGTTTTATCTCCGGAGTGCTCTCCTTTTCTCAGTGCTGCCAACATATCTTATTACTGTTTACTGAAGAGTCGTGTCTAAATAGAGAGAAAATATATATAAACAGAACTGTGTGAACCTGGGTTATTTCTTGCCTCTGTGTTGGAGGATTTTCTCTTTGATTTGAAAGAAAGAAATGTTTGCTGCTGAAGAGTGCGTCCTCATACCCTACTCCTCTCAGCCCACCCCAGTTGACCCAGACCCGGAGAGGGACAGAGTCTCATGCTAGCTGCCTGATCTGTCCCCAGAAAGCTCAAGGCTGGGGGAACTGGTCTCATCCTTTGTATCAGTTAGTTGTTACCACAAGCGATGCTGTGTAACAAACGGCCCCAAATCTCAGTGGCTTCAGACAGCCATTTATTTAGCTTGTGATGACTCTTTTTTAATATTTATTTATTCGTGTATGTGCAGCACGTGGGGTCTTCAGTTGCGGTGCTGCATCTTCTTTTAGTTGCGGCCCGGGGAACTCCTAGTTGCGGCACGTGGGGTCTGGTTCCCCAACCAGGGATTGAACCTGAGGCCTCTGCACGGGGAGCTCCTTGTAGCCTCGAGCGCATGGATACTGTCTGTCTCCGTGTCTTCACCTGAATGATGCTGTTCCCATGTGGGACAACATGCTGGGTTTAGGCCCCTCTGGCTGCTCCACCATTTCCCTTCTAAACCATACTCCCTTTTCACCTCAAGCTTTCCGTTTGGCGTCTGGGAGAGTCCATGGGGACAGCTGAGAAGCACTTACACAAAGAGTTGAGGAGGTCCCGACCATCCCGTTTCAGAAGGGCCAGTGCCCATGTGTGCCGTCCTGTTCCATCTTCCTCCTCCTCTCCCAGGCCTGAGGTTCCAGCAGCCTGGCAGGGAAGGGAGGTGAGGGTACAGCTAAGGGCAGGAGGAGGAACTACTTTAGATCTCTTCTCTGTTTTCAAACAGATACTCAAGTTTGAGAGACATTAGATCCATCAATCAATGAGTCTTCTCCCCAAGTTTTATGATAGCCTCTTCCAAACTCAACTCACCTGCTGCCCCCTTTATGATTTGGACCATATCTGTGCGCTATTATATCTTTACTAGTTTTCTTTAAATCAACTCAGCTTTAAAAAAAAATTTTACTTATTTATTTATTTGGCCGTGCTGGGTCTTAGTTGCAGCATGTGGGATCTTTAGTTGTGGCATGTAGGATTTAGTTCCCTGACCAGGGATCGAACCTGGATTCCCTGCATTGGAAGCATGGAGTCCTAGCCACTGGACCACCAGGGAGATCCCATAAATCAACTCACTTTTTAAACTTCAAGCTAAGAGCAAGCCAGGATCATTTGCATAAATAGAAGATGGTTGTAGAAATGAATACTATTTTACCAAAGTCTTGTTTCCCACCGAAGGCTCTTCCTGAAGCCTGCTCTCTCGCTGTTCAAAAGAGATATAATAAGAGTCTGAGAAGTTAAAGACAGCACCAGACAAGCTTTTCTTCTTGGAGGACTTCAAGCAGGATTGATGTGGGAATGACTTTCTCACTGCACCAACTAAAATTACATTCTGTATCTTTGTCCACATGTTTGGGGAGTGATGACTTAGGATCCCAAGTCTGCCAGCTCCTGGCTATGTGATTTGGGGCAAGTGATTTTATCTCTCTGAGCCTTGGTTTTCATTTTTGCAAACTGGAGGTAGTAATGCCTCCCTTGGGTGTGGATTCCCTGGTGGTTCAGATGATAAAGAATCCATCTGCCATGCGGGAGCCCCGGGTTTGATCCCTGTGTTGGGAAGATCCCCTGGAGAAGGGGAACAACTACCCACTCCAGTATTCTTGCCCGGAAAATTCCATGGACAGAGGAGCCTGGTGGGCTATAATCTGTGGGGTCGCACAGAGTTGGACACGACTGGGTGACTTAACACTTTCACTTTTTTTGGCTGTGGATTCAGTCCTGGCCCTCTTCTTTCACTGGGACCCTCTGGCCCGAGCATCACTAGGAACGATTTCCTGGTAGAGACCTCAGTTTCCCTGAGTTCCCATCATCTCTTGCTCAGGTTCTCAGGGGAAACTTTGAAACCTGAGAATACAGCTCCTGGAGGAGAACTGGGGGAGGAATGAGCTCTGAGCCCTCTCGGCTGTGAGAGAGCCCCTGGAGGGGGTATGATGAGGCCATCAGTTCTTGGCAGGAGCAAAACCCACGCCGACTGGATTGCACTGGGTTCTGCTGACTCAGGGAAGGGGTCTCGGGGCTCTGTGCTGCTGGCTTTGAAGCCACTGGAATCACTGAGAGCTTGAGCCCACACAATCAGATCCTCAGAGTCAACCTAGCAGAATTCAGATGACCCTCCAAACCCTGCAGTGCCCTGGGGACTTTCCATTACATCAGGGCGTTAGGCAGGACTCCTCCGGTATCTTCCTGGCATCCTTTACTCAGACTTCTGGAGCAAGCGCAGTGATTTCCAGCCTTGGTAGGGGCAGGGCTCCTCCAAACAAAGAGCGCCTCTTATTATGATGAAGAGAAAAATGAGACAGATCTCTCTGTCTCTTGTCAAATAAAGATGGTGTCTGTGGAAATGCTTCTGCTTCATAGGCTGAAGAATCGCTCCCTTTGGCACTGCTGAAATTGTTGAGAGAGAAAATGAAAGGGAACATCCCCGGCGGTCCAGTGGTTAGGACGCCACACTGCCCGAGGGCCCAGGTTAAATCCCTGGTCAAGGAACTAAGATCCTCCTAGCCACGCTGCGTGGTCAAGAGATGATTAAGGAACTTGGATGGCAGGGGACTGTTGTAAGGTTATTACACAGAGGAGGCGGCTCATCTCAAGTGCAGGTGGGTGACCTGAGGCTGTTTGGGCTTCTTCTTGTTGGCATCTATCTGCTTGCTGCTTTTTGCACTGAGGATGCTGCTTGAGTGAGTGAGTGAGTGAGTGAAGTCGCTCAGTCATGGCCAACTCTTTGCAACCCCATGGACTGTAGCATACCAGGCTCTTCTGTCCATGGGATTTTCCAGGCAAGGGTACTGGAGTGGGTTGCCATTTCCTTCTCCAGAGGATCTTCCCGACCCAGGGATTGAACCCCAGTCTCCCACATTGCAGGCAGACCCTTTACCGTCTGAGCCACCTGGGGATGCTGCTTAGGGTTCCTGAAATCTTCCCACTCAAGCTTGACTTCCATCAACGTGCTTCTGATGACACTTCAAACATACCAAGGGTCTTCGAGTCCATCTGCACACCATGTGGCAGCTTCCTGGGTTTTCTATTACCTTATTCCGTTATTCTGTGACTTTGTAAAAGTAATTATAGTCCTTATTTTCTGAGAGATGAATGCAGGCTGCATTCTCAGTGGCCAATGTGTTTTTCAAAATAATAGAATTGCTATAATAATATAGTACTGTTGTTTACAGATGGTCTTAGTTGAATGTTTAAAACCAAAAGAGTTTGATGAGCTAGGTCAGGGCAGAGATGGCATTCTGCCTCCATCACAGAGTCTGACAGCCCTGGATTCAAATCCCAGCTCTGCCACCAATCAGCTGTGTGACTTTGGGCAAGTGACTCTGTCTCTTGGATCTACAGTCTTCACTTCTGTGAAATGAGGATAACCAAGTTTCCCTTAAGGAGAGGAGTTGGGCATTGAAAGTTTTTCGCTTGCTCAGCATCCTTGCCCCATTCCAGGACCAGCAACTTCTCCCATCTTCTGGGAAACTATATCGCCTACATTATAACTGTGGCCTTCTAGTCTAGATTGCTGACAGCCCCCTCTCCCCAGGGGGACACATGACCCACTCCTGGCCAATCAGCTTCCTTCTCTGGGAAGAGAGTGGCTCACGCTTTCTTCCCGTGCAGCCACAAGCTAGAGGGATGCCAGCCTGGAGCTGCCTGTCACCATGGGTCCTGCGGGTGGGGGAGCAGGCGTGGCTGGATCCAGGTAGTCAAGTGAACTCCTTAGCGCTCCATCTGTGTCCATCTCGTGGCTCCGCTCTCCTCCATGCTGGTTTATACAGGTCCCAGGCCCATCTCTGAACCAGTCATTCCGACCATTCCCGATTGGTTAAGCAGTCAGAAAGTGGCTGAGGGTCACATCCGAAGGGAGGATGAAGGTGCTGCTCCCAAAGCAGGGCACTGGGTCATGATCGGCAAAGGTGACAGGCTGGCTCCAGTACCCCATGGCAGAGAGAGCAGTGTGGAGCTGTGAAGAGACGGACTGTGGGCTCAGAAGTCAGCACGGCCGGAGAGAGAGGCGCGGGGTCGGGTGGGTGACAAGAAAGAAGCTGAAGAGAGAGGTCAGGACTGGGTCTCAAGGGGCCTCGTGTGCCCCAAGTAACGGTGAGGTTTTCACATCAGTGGGGTTATTGCATGAAGGGGTGAGACAGGTCCTTAATGCCTGACCCCACTCCCCGCCGAATCCCCACCCCAACACTGGACCAGCTCTCATTTATAAGGGGACGTTCTCGTTGATGGGAAAATGAATACTTTCCAGATTCACCAAGAGGAGGAGTTACAGAACTGAAGGGAAGAGAGAGAGAATATGCACGTACCCATTGAAAGGTGTAGTATCTGAGTGATGACCTTGGATCCAGAATTGCCCCCAGGCACTTTTCATGAATAGGTTTGTGCTCACCACAATCCTCGGGGGTCAGGATTACAATAATAATAGCTAAAGTTTGCCTAACATATGCTAAGGGCTTTATTTATACACAGCATCTTAATTCTCATAACTGCCCTCCGAGGTAGGCATTATTTCAACCCCCTCCCCCGCCCCATTTTACAGAAGTTATACACCGAGGTCCAGAGAGATGAGGCGATTTGCCTGAGGCCACACGGCAAGCAAGCAGCAGAGGTGGGATTTGAACCTGGATGTGTGGTGATTTCATACAACTCTAGCCTGGGCTCTTTTTCTCCTCCTGAGATATTTTCATTTGGTCGTTTCTGGCACAAGGATGATGCTCTCAGTGTCACTGGAGAAGAAGATGGTCCTCCTCTGGACCTCAGTCACGTGGGGCCGCCTGATCACGGGCAGGAGGCTGGCCAGAACTGCGTTGAGGATGGCGGTCACATAGCCCCAGCCTAGCTGGCACTGACCACCATGGTACATGGAGGAGGCTACGCAGGCTTCCTTGGCGAACGGCGAGGCCAAGCTGATGGGGAAAACCAGCAGGCCCATGATGGTGGCGATGGCTGGAGACAGCAGGAAGGAAAGCCGGTGTGTTGGTTCAGGGGCCCTGGGCTGACTTCGCATCCCAGTCCTCCCATCCACTCACTCATCATCCATCATCCATTCACTTATTCATTGGCTCACCTATCCTTGTATCCACCTATCACTCAAGCAGCCTTCCACCCATCTGTCCACCTTCTCACCCACCCTTTCAACCACTTTCTAGTCCACTCAGGCTCTCCATTCCTCTACCTATCCATTCACTCATCCATCCATCTGTCCAACCACCCACTTAGCCCCATGCCCCCCACCAATCCCTGCATCCATCCATTCCCCCATCCGTTTTCCCCATCCATCTAGCCATTCATCCATATATTCAGTATTACATCTACTGATGCATGCATCCATCAGCTCACCCACCTACTCACACACCCCACTCCACGCATCCACCAACCCACCCATCCGTCTGTGTATTCATTCCACAAAACTGTCAGGGGCTCTGTGGAAGGCACTAGAGATACTAAGCAAATGAACCAGATACCTCCTCACTTTGGAGGCAGTCCCAGCGCAGGAGAGTCACGTGACCTCCAGCCCCCTTTCAGCCACACTTGTCTACTTGGAGTTCCTTGACTGTGCCTTGCTGTCTTGTCTCTCTGTGCCTTTGCCCCTGATGTTCACATTACCCGAAATGCCCTTCCACATTTGGTTAACTTCCTACTCATCCTTTCAGATTCATCTCAGTGACGCCTCTTCCAGGAAGCCTTCCTTAACACCCCCTCTAAACACTGAGTCAGGTCCCTCTTGGAGTTTTTCCTTACATCCTGTGCTCATCCTATTGTGCCAAATATCCACCGAGTTATAACTGCCACCCCCACTAGACACTGTGAAAGCTGACGACAAGGACTGTGTCTCCACTCATTGATTCGGCAAATATCTAGTGAGCTCTATGTGCGGAGCACTGTGTCAGATGCTGGTGATGTCAAGGCAGACGTGTCCTTGACCTCGCAGAGCTGATGTTCTCGTGGAGAGAGATGCACAACAATCAGGTAGGCAGATGAGATATTTCAGGCTATAAAAAAATAGAAAGCAAGGCAGGAGGAAGGAGACTCTAAGGAGAGGGGAGCTCCCTTACCTTGAGGTCATGGGAGACCCCCACTGAGAGAGGTATTTGAGCAGTGCCCTTAATAAAGTGGGAGGAGCAAGCTGTGAAGATCTGAGAAGAGAACATTCCAGGCAGAGGGAACAAGCTTGGTGCTTATGAGCAACAGAAAGCAAGCCAATGTGGCTGGCGTGTGCTGAGCCTGGCGAAGCCAGTTAAGAGATGAGGTCAGTGAAGGAATAAGGCCTCCTCAGTGGAGCCTCATGGGTAACAGGAAGTCACTGACGCGGTGGCTTGATCTGATTTCAGTTTTAACAGGTCTCACTTGGCCAAGGTGTGGCAAACAGACTCTAGGGGATAAGGGTGGCAGCAGAGAGATGCGTGAGGTGGTCACCTCTAATCCAGGTGGGAGATGGTGGAGAATTAATTGGATGAGGGTTACCACCGAGTCCTGAGCTAGATCATCCAAAGCCGATGTGTGAATTAGAGAAAAGCAACCCTCTGGGCTTGGGGGCTTTGGAGGTGGCTCAGTGATAAATGATCTACCTGCCAAGCAGGAGATACGGGTTTGATCCCTGGATTGCGAAGGTCCCGTGGAGAAGGAAATAGCAACCTACTCCAGTATTCTTGCCTGGAGAATTCCATGGACAGAGGCACCTGGCGGGTACAGCCCATGGGGTCACAGAAGCGTTGGACACAACTTAGCGACTAAACAACAGAAACAACAACATTTCTTCTGGGCAAACGCAGCTCTCAGCCCCCCCAGCCTCAGCTGGATGCCCTTGTTCAGTGCACAACCTGCCCAACTGTATATGTGGTCCTGGTAAAAATGATGCAAAGTGGATGCTCAGGAGAGAAACAAGGAGGACAACTTTTAGGATTGGGGTTGGATAAGGGCCAGAGAGAGTGATGTTAAGGATATCATTCCCTACCCCCAATTTCTGGCTAGTTAAAGGATCAGGAATAGTCTGCAGTCGTAGGGTTTATCTCTGAAATTCAACCAGGAGGCAAGTCTCTGCTTATAGGCTCGCTCATTCATTCATCCATTCATTCCAAAACATGTCTGGAACACTTATATGTGACATCAAAGTTACCTGCTGCTGCCTGTACCCCTGGCACTGGACCGCTGCCCCTCCGTGGGCACAGTCCTTTGGGGGCAAGGGCCCAGGACAGGAGGAGAATTGCACTGAAAGCCAATAGGAGCCAGCCTCCAAGGAGCATTGCAGCTGAAACCTGCCAGGAAGAGAGAGAAGGACAGTGTCGACTGGGGTGGGACAATCATGCACTCCCTCTGCTTAACTGATTAGCTGCTGAGTCCTCGAAACCCCCCAAGGTCTGTGCTATTATTATCCCTGTTTTGTTGTTGTTATTCTTTAGTCACTAAGTCGTGTCTGACTCTTTGCAACCCTACGGACTGTAGCACGCCAGGCTTCCCTGTCCTTCATTATCTCCCTGATTTTGCTCAAACTCATGTCCATTGAGTCAGTGATACCATCCAACCATCTCATCCTCTGTCGTCCCCTTCTCCTCCTGCCCTCAGTCTTGCCCAGCATCAGGGTCTTTTCCAGTGAGTCGGCTCTTCACATCAGGTGGCCAAAGTATTGGAGCTTCAGCTTCAGCACCAGTCCTTCCAATAGATATTCAGGGTTGACTTCCTTTAGGATTGGCTGTTTTGATCTCCTTGCTGTCTAAAGGACTCGCAAGAGTCATCTTCAGCACCACAGCTCAAAAGCATCAATTCTTCAGCGCTCAGCCTTTGCTATGGTCCAACTCTCAAAGCTCTACATGACTACTGGAAAAACCATAGCTTTGACTATATGAAGAAGCCTGGTAGGCTACAGTCCATGGGGTCGCAGAGAGTCGGACCCAACTGAGCGACTTCACCTTCACCTTCTCTTTACTGAGTACCTGCTATACAGCAGGGTCACCAAGAGAGGCACCTTTGTACTGGTTTTGAAGGCTGTGTAATCTTCCTTAGATGGGCTTCCCAGGTGGCCTGGTGGCAAAGAATCCACCTGCCAGTGAACGTGACGCAAGAGTCCCTGGGGTCAAAAAGAGTCAGACTGGACTAAGCACACACACAGGCTTGCTTAGAGGTGCTGAACTGGGCGTCCCAACCCATTGTCCCGATTGTGGAATTGGTAATTTGCATCAAAACAGAGACTTTCGACATCTTAGCCGTGGTTTTCAAACCTAGCGGTGCTTAGAGGGTGACCAGGCAGGTGTGTACAGGTTGTGCACTGCACAACTCTAGGAGCTGGGAGTCAGCACAGAAATGCCTATTGATTATAGTAATTCTCTAGCAGATGGCCGTACAGTGTCCTGAGGAAGGGGCACCATTTCCTAATTTGTATAAAGGCACTGCGTGGGCCAGCAGCTGCCTTCAGAATCATCCTGGGTGTTTGCTAAAATTCACATTGCCAGACCCCACCCCATACCTACAGAGTCAGAGGTTGGAACGGAGGTGGGCAGAACTTGGCTTTTTTTTTTTTTTTTTGCGCTAATGCATTTGAGAATGCCCTGCTCCTGAGCCCTCAAAACTGCAATACATTGACAAGACCACGTCTCACCTTCCAGGCAAAGTCAGGAATGTCATCCAGGGACTGGAAGGTCCCACAGCTCTGGTTCCAGCTGTCACCCTGAGGCCAGGAACAGTAGGTGAGGACACCGAAGGAGAAGGTGGTGGTCTGGAACCAGGCAGGGGAGACGAGGCTGATGGCCGAGATGCAGGTGAGGGAAAGCCCCAGAGCTGCCCACACACTGCCCACCATCAGGGCATGTCAGTGACCTAGGAGTCAACAGACAAGATTTGTGGAAGGAGGAAAATGGGGTCTGGAAAGGATGTCCCCATTTTCCTCACCAGCCAGGCATCTGGTCCTGTCTTCGGATCCCAGGTCATTAGCTTCGCTTTGGCCTGGGACGCTCTGGGAGGTCTTCATAACTGGGGTGGAGCTCTTCCCTAACACATTCTGGAAGCCAAAACTCCAAATTTTAGAATAAACGTTAGTGCTTACACAGACTTTGGCACACAACCAGTCCTCCTGGGAAATGAACATCACTGGTCCATGCAAGCCCCCTCTCATGTCTCACTCATTCATTCATTTATTTCTTCATTCATTCACTCTGCCTATCGAGCCTTGCAGTGTCCCTAAGGTCTGCTTCTACACAGAGAAGGGACCTTTCTCAAAACCACACAGAGATGCTGTGTTTCTAGCAACCACCCTGCTCATCGGCTACCTCCTCCCAATCTCTGACCATTATTTAATGTTTCTCTTTTTGTTTGGAGGTATTTTTGCAAAACTGATACTGTTCAGTCTGTGTGTATTTTTCATGTATACAAATGGTATTCTTTATTGCTGTTTAATGTGTTGCCACAGAGGTCAGGTGGCACCTGGACTCATCCTTAAATGTCTCTAAATCATAGGATGCTGAGTTATTTAGTTTTCAATTCTTCTTCAACCCTTCAAGGAGAAAGTTTCTGTAAGAGCTGCAGGGTCTTAAACACCCCCCAATCATCTGTCAGTCTCCTCTGTTGGAAGACGGGGAGCCTTGAGGAGGCAACGGAGTCTAGTGAGACTTGGGGGATGAGGCTGGACTTTTCTTGTATTTGTTGGAATGGTTTTATTCTATTTATTAGTTATCTATTTGACATTTAAATTTATGTTAATGAGAAATCGAGTCGCTTTCAAGTTTGGTCTTACCAAAATAGTAATAGAGTGTTGGAGGAGGAGGCTAAGGCAGGAAGGTGGTTTGCTAATAGCCAAAGTCGTCATTGATGGTCAGAACCAAGGTCCAGAAGGGCTGAGGCAGCCCAGAGGCTCCGAGTGTCAGGAGCCACTGAGCCAAACAAGGACATAGACACGGAGCTTCCAGGACCAATGCTCTTCAACCTTGGGTTTCACTTGGGGACCCTAAGCCCAGCCAGCACGTTACACTTGGCCAGAGTCCTGGGCTTGGAGGCCAGCCAGTCCCTCTAGCGTTTGCCAGCTGTGTGACTTGGAGCAAGTTACCCCGTCGCTCTGGGCCTCGGTTTCTCCATCTGTAAAAGCAGATTCTAAATCCAGGGGGCAGATAGTGTTGGGTTCGATCACTGAGCAGGGCAATGAGGTAGAAAGAAACACACGAACTCCCCGGGGTGACCTTGGGGAGGTCATCTCTCTGGAAGTGGGGTCAGCGGGGTTGTTGTGAAGGTTCCTGGGGGTCAGATGCAGCTGTGTTGCAGGGAGATGGGGCTGAGCTAAGCCTGAGAAGGGAGGTCGGGGTTAGGTGGCACACACACTTTATTCCCAAGCTTAGAAAAACTTCATGGCAGCCAGCCAGCAAATGAGATGCAGTGCCTTGAAGTGAGGGAGGGTGGGTTTGTTTTTTTGTGTTTTTTTTTCCCCTCCACTGAAATCAGCCTCAACTTTGGGGTTGGCAGGATCCCCAGGGGTGTAATTCCAGCCAGGAAGCTGGGGAGCCCAGAGCAGACTGAGGCCCACGATTTTGCCTCTCTCTGGCTGCCCCAGTGCCTCTCCAGGCATTTCTGACCTTGAAAGGAGTTTTGTTCTCCAGATAATATGCTCAGTGTCACCTGGGAAAATCACACCAACCATCCAGGTGCCCAGAAACTTAAATGAGGCATTATAACCCGAAACCACATCCGGCCGGGTTCCAATTAGCTGGAATTCACCTAAGGGAAACTTGAAAGGGATTGGATATTTTCTCCTCCAGCTCGGCGCTTTGCTGTTCAAGGCAGTTGACAATTTTCTTGAGCACTCATCAAGGCCCATTCTAAACTCTTTCAATGCCTCATTCGGTTTAAGCCTCATGGTTCCCCCATGGTAGGGTAGGTACTACTCTTATCTGAGTTCCCATTTTACAGATGACAAAAAGAAGCCTCAGGAAGTGAGCAGTGGACCAGGGTCTCAAACTCAGGGAATGGGACTGCTGACTCTGAGCCCTAAACCCAAAGTGATATTAAGGAATTCGTTTAAAGTCAAATACCCTAGCGTTTTTCAGGGGCTACCCAGGGTTAAAGTTTGGTCAACCCTCTCCCCTGCTCCAGCCAGGGAGCGTGGATGGGCTCAGGGGCGCCATAGACAGCCATGGCAGGAGGGGACCTGAGACTTGGGAGTTTAGAGGTGGCTACTAGTGTCTTACTATGTCCTTATAAGTCCCTTTCTCATTCTGGCATCCATGTGTCCTCATCCGTCAATTGGAAGGAGTTGATCATTCATTCATTCAGCTTTTATGTGCCCAGCCCTATGAGACTTTCATAGATACAACAGGGAACAAAACATCATGCCTGCCCGCGAGGAACTTCGGGTTTGGAGGGCAAGACAGGGAAACAAGAGAGAACAATATGGTCCATCTGTCCATCCACTCAACAGATTTACTGAGTATCTCCTATGTTCTAAGAACTATTCTAGTGCTGGGGATTTAGTAGTGAGGAAAACAGACAAAAACAACTGTCCTCCTGGAGCTTACAGTCCCATGAGAGAGAGAAACAAAAAGGAAACTTTCACTTTTCACTTTCATGCATTGGAGAAGGAAATGGCAACCCACTCCAGTGTTCTTGCCTGGAGAATCCCAGGGATGGGGAAGCCTGGTGGGCTGCCGTCTATGGGGTCGCACAGTTGGACACGACTGAAGTGACTTAGCTTAGCTAAGATGCCTGATGTAGGGACTTCTCTAGAGGTCTAGTGCATTGGGGCTCTGTACTTCCATTGCTGGGGGCACAGGTTTGATCCCTGGTCAGGGAGCTAGGGTCTCATACGCAGTGGGCAAGGCCAAAACAAAAGGATGCCTGATGTAATAAGTGCCACAGAGAAAAATGAAGCCAGGAAGGGACATGGTGAATGGATAGGGAAGGGTCATGGAAAGCCTCGTGAGAAGGTGACCTCTGCAGGAGCTGAGGGAGGAAGCCGTGTGGATCTATGGGGGAGGAATATTCCAGGCAGAGGGCAGAGCAGGTGCAAAGGCCCTGAGGCGAGCCTGTACTTGGCATGTTGCAGGAAGCAAAGAGGCCCCAGTGACTAGAAGGGATGAGGAAGCGGGGAGAGTGGGAGGCTTTGTAGGCAATGACAGATCTTTGGCTTTTAATTTCTGAGTTAGATGGGGAGTCTGTGGGTGGTCTTGAGCAGAGGTGGGACATGACTTGTCTCAGTGTTTTAAAAAGGTCAGCTTTGGCTGCTGGGTGGAGAAGAGGCAGAAGAGAAGGCAAGGGAGAAGGAACAGGAAGCAATTTCAGTGGGTCAGGTGAGAGACAGTCAGTGGGTCGGATAGAGAAGAGACAGGGAGGGCAGGGGCAGATTTGGGATCTATGTTGAAGGTCAAAGGTAGGTCCAGCCAACCGGATTTGCTTATAGACTGGACTTGGAGTGTGAGGGACGGTGGGGAGGCAAAGATGCCTCCAGGGCTTTTGACCTGGGCACCTGGGATGGGTGAGCTGTCCTTACTTGAGACGGGGAAGCTGCGGGAGGGGCTGGTTTGTCAGGACAAGGGAAGCTCTCTGAGCGTGGTGTAGCCCAAGTGAAGTCTGAGGTGTGTATTTCACCAAGCCGTCAATCAACGGATGCAAACAGACACAGCGTCACACCAGGGGACCGCCCAGGACGCCATCGGGGGCAGGCGCAGAGCAGGGGCCCCTGGGGGCCAGGCGGACATCCAGGCTGGAATCTGAAGACGGCGCGAGTCGGGGTTGGGGCAGGACGCTGAGCCGCACTCCTCGTCTCATCCTCCCAGCCACACAGCCTGCTCAGCCCTGGCTGCTCATGAGTTTCCAGCTCCGGTACAAGCTGGCCGTGTGCACTGGGTCAAACTGTGATGTAACATAATGACTCCAGCTTTTGTTTCTCCGTTGCAGTGGACTGAATGTTTGTGTGCCTCCGGATTTATATGTTGAAATTCTACCCCCAACGGTGATGCTGGAAAAAGGCGAGCCTTTGGGAGGGGAAGAGGCCATGAGGGTGGACCTTCCATGAAGCTTAGAAAAGAGACCCCAGAGACCACCCTCGCCCCTTCTGCTGCATGAGAATGTAGCAAGAAGACAGCCATCTGTATACCAGGAAGCGGGCTCTCACTAAACACCAAAATCTCCCTGATGTTGGAATTCCTAGCCTCTGGAACTGATGGAAATAAACTTGTTGGTTATAAGCCACGTAATCTATGGCACTTTGTGTATAGCAGCCTGAATAGACTAAAACATCCACCCCCAGAACGATGGCTACATCCTAGACCAGGGGGACTTAACCTTTTGGAAGTGATGGAGTCCTTTGAAAATATGATTTAAAAGCATAGCTGCATTCTTTATGCAGACTTACTTGTACTCACACACACACACACACACACTACTGTAATTTCAGGGGCTTGTGGACCCTTAAAGCTCATTATAGCTCCCGGACAATACTTTCCTCTCCCCCTAGTCTTGACCTCACCTCCCTCTTTTCTCCAGACTCACCTACTTCAGGGCAAAACCCTCCAACGTGGCTACTTCTCAGGCTCCAGTTTTGAACGTAAGTCTGTGACCTGGTGACAGGCGTCCTCCCATTCGAAGGCAACAGTCGGGCTGGTGAACAAAGCCCAGGAGTGCGGTAAGCTGGCCTGTGTGTTTCCTTCCCAGTTTCTTAAACTGACAGCCTGTCACTGGGCTGCTGGATGAGCTGGGCAAAGAGAGAAAAGCCAGCCCCAGATCAGAAGGGGGTGAGGGCGTGGTGTTTCCGGGATAGAAGAAGGTGTGAATGGGGATTAACCAAGATTAAACGCCAGGTGTTAAAATTCTTGCCATTGTGCTCTCTGCCTTTCTGCCTTGGTAGTTCTAGTTGAGGGATATTTCTCTGGGATCTGAATATCCACCCTGCGGGCTGTGAACTTCCAGAGAGTAGGTTCCGGATCTGAAAAGCCTTTATCCAGTAGGTGCTTGTCTTGCCTTTTGCTGTAAATGATGGAAGTGCAACTCCAACTGGCTCAACAAGAAACGAGAAATGTGTCAGCTTACATAACAGAATTCTGAGGTACAGCTTCAGACACAGCTGGCTCCAGGTGAACAAGCAGTGCCCCCCCGCCCCCACTTTCTCTTCATCTCTCAGCTCTGTTCCTGCAGAGGCGGGTTTACCCTCAGGCAGATTCTCTCACAGTGTTGGCTTCTGGTGCCTCCAGGCTCAGCTGCTGCGGCTGCTAAGTCACATCAGTCGTGTCCGACTCTGTGCGACCCCATGGACAGCAGCCCACCAGGCTGCCCTGTCTACGGGATTCTCCAGGCACGAATACTGGAGTGGGTTGCCATTTCCTTCTCCATTGTCTGAAAGGTAACCAAAGGTAATTAACCCCGGAGAAAAGAAAGCTCTTCTTCACACACAGTGGCTGCAATTCCTGTGATTAACTCTCATGGGACAGACGTGGGTCCCATCCATGAACCAAAGACTGTGGCCGGGGAAATGGGATCCTCTGATTGGCCGGACCTAGGACCTGGGCTCAAGGGTTAGGGGTCGAGGGTGGGAGACTGGGGATGAGAGCAGGTGTGTCCTGACGTCCACCACACTGGAACCCCAAGAACGAAAGGCGGGGCGTGGGGTGGTTTCTAGGAGGACAACCAGGGTGCTGTTACAGAGGATGGGGAAATGGATACTGGGCAGGTGAAAACAAGAGGCATCACTCTGAGGCCATAAATGCTGACACGACAAATGAGACAAAGGGGAAGCAGGAGGATTGAGACTGAGACTCAAGTCCTAGCTCTGCCACTCACTCTTAGTGTGGCCTTAGAGCATCTCTGCTTTACTGGGCCTTAGTCTTTCCACTATAAAATGAGGGCGTCTGGAATACACCAAGGTTTTGGAGAGATGATTGCCAGGGTTTTTTTTCCCCTCCCACTCAGTCATATATTAATTCTCTTTTTCCTTTCAGTCAATATTTGTGGAAGGGCTTCGGGGTTAGTCTCAACTGGATCTGAATCCCAGTCTGATTTCTGTCAGGCGTGATTGTTGCACCTTCTCAAGCGTGCTTAGCTGTGTCCTTCCCGGCCACCCAGCAGCCCTGGACGCCATCCAGCCTCTGCTTGCCTGCCCCCGCAGGCGGCCTGGGTCAGACTGCTGCAGTTCGGCCTGGGTCAGGCGGCCTGGGTCAGACTGCTGCAACCACTTGGCTAGCTCGGCCTGCAGTGATGAGGCCTGAGTCGTTCTGCCAACAGCCCCAGCTGTGGTCCCAGCCGACCTGGCCGGAGCTGAGGCCAGGGCTTGGGGCCAGGGTTCTGGAGCCTCCTCTCCTAGACTCAGGTGAGCTTCTGAGTGCAGAGATGGTTTTCCTCATGGCTGCCTGGAGGCGTCAATAACACAGCTCAGACACGAGCAGTGGTTGGGTCCAGTGGTCACTAATGGCAGAGGGGAAACGGGACAGGCCAGCAGATGAAGTTCTTGCCCCTCATCCCTGCCCATTTCACGTGGCTTCCCCCAGAGATGCCCTGAGTGGTGGAACTCCTGGTCGCATTTTCTTGAAAAGCTGTGGCCAATTCAGTCAAGAACGTCTTATATTTGCCCTCCCTCCTTCTCAGTCTCACAGTCCCTTTTCCTTCACTCTTGTTAGGCTGGGATTACATCCCCAATAAGGCATTAGTTTGTTAATCTTGCCTCAGGCTCTGTTTTCTAGGGAACCCAGGCTGCGATCTTAGCTGTGTGACTTTGAATGATTCACTTAACCTCTCTGAGCTTCAGACCCTTTACCTGTGAAAAGGAAATAATAGAGCATTTCTTACAGGACTGTTGTGACGTTTAATGAGACAGTACAGGCGATGTAGTTAGCTCAATAAATGACATATTTCATTAGTACAATTTCCGTGAATGAGGCACAGGACTGTATTATGTGAAAACATTTATTCAACATTGAACTTCATGAGTACTTATTGAAGGTCAACTCTATTTCAGATATTATGCTAGTGTTTGCTCCCAAGCTCACAGTCTAGAAAGTGAGACAGAGAAGTGATTGAGCAATTATACAACAGGGTCATCAGTGCCCAGTTGGGGCTAGAAGATTCAGAGGCTTTGGCATGGGGGTTGGGGATGGTAGTCAGGGATGGCTTCTTAAAGCTAAGATCTGAAGGACACGTAGTAGCTATAGATGATGGGCAAGCGGAGGGCACAGTATTCAGACAGAGGCCATGGCATGGGCAAAGGCCTGGTGTTGAGAGAAAACATTTCAAAGAACACACTGGCTCTCAGTCTCAAGAAGCAGGCGAGTTACAAGAGAAACAAAATGAATATGCACCAATGAAAATATGTGAATATGGTCTTTGCCAGGGAATGTGTGAGTTCTAGAGCTATCCTGTTCAATGTGGTAGATAGGTGTAGCCATGTGTGGCTATTTAATTAAAATTAAATACAACTAAAAACTTAGCTCCTTGGTCACACTGGCCGAAATTTAAGTGTTCAATGGTCATCTGTGGCTAATTGTTGGAGAGTGCAGATATAGCACATCCCTCTCACCGCAGAAAGTTCTGTTGGACAGAGCTGCCAAATCAAGACAGACTTTCTTGAGGAGGGGGCAGATGATGGCAGAGAAGGAAGGAGTCCTGGGAAAGTCCCTGGGAGGCACTGTCCTCTCTCCTTGGGAAGAGAAAAGCCAGGACTGTGAGTAAGGGGTGGGGTGTTGGCTCTGAAAACAATGTACAACCTGACACCTCTTTGGTAAGGGTGTAATTGCTGGGTGTGTACTGGCTGGCAGCCTCTGACCTGGGAGAGAAGACACAGGAATGCAGGGAGAATCTGCTAAGGTGGGGCTGAACCAGGAAGTCCCGCCCCTCCTGGGGCCAGGAGGGCTCTGGGAGTTGTAGTTTGGCACTTTTGGGACTCCCCTCCCCCCCACCTCAAAGCCCGATGTAGGTAGATGCACTGACACTGGGTGTGAGCTGGGCATTTCTTGGGGTGCAAAATTGCGAGTGGGCTGGCTAGGGCTGGGGCCACATCTGGGTTTGGGGTTTCTGTGATGAGTGGTAGAAAAAGGACTGTCTTCTCTCTCCCCCACTTAAGTTCTGGGATAGAGAGGAGATGCCAAGATGGAGGACTAAGCTAAATGGGCCCCTGAGAGACATCCAGTTTCAACAGAACCCTCAACCCACACATTCTGGTGAATTGAGATTTGCCCAGAGAGACAATAAGTTCCCATAAGGTTAGGGGGGAGAGGTAGCAGTCAGTACTCTATAAACTGTAGGTTATTCATGCGTTTAATCCAATTAAGCACAGTATTTTCTGAGTACATACTATTTGCCAAGCCCTGCCCTAGGCACTGAGAATCAGGAGTGAAATAAAGACAAAAGCTCCTGCTTCCAGAAGTTCTAGAAAGGGCAGCGAACTATAAACAGGGACTTGCCTTTGCTGATATAATACACACATAATGGAAAAACCCTACTTTAAAGGTGGATTTTGAGGCATTTTTACTTTCAATCCAACTATTCTCCCTACCTTGAAGATACCAACCTGGGCATGGTTGTCAGATTTACTTTTTATTTATTTGTTAACATATTTATTTATTCGGCTGTACCAGGTCTTAGTTGCGGCATGCAGAATTACCAGTTGTAGCATGTGGGATCTTTTTTTAGTTGCAGCATGCAAACCCTTAGTTACAGTATGTGGGACCTAGTTCCTAGACCAGGGGTTGAAGAGAAGGAAGGGGTCCTGGGAAAGTCCCTGACTGGCACTGTCCCCCCTCCTTGGGAAGAGAAAACCCAGGGCTGGGAGTAGGGGGAACACGGAGTCCCAGCAATTGCACAACCAGGGAAGCGCCTGGGAGTCGTATTTAAAAGCCACTGAGTTGGATCCTACTGACGACTGTTCTCCAGACATCCAGCTGATACAGGAGATTATTCTAAGCTACAAGACGTCATAGAGCCACTACCTCACCACTTCTGGGTTCTATCACCGGGGACAAGTCTCCTAGGGAGCCTCAGAATGCTCCTCGATAAGATACGGAGGTGCTGATCCTTGCTGCAAAGGTGCGGATTAAAAGAAACAATGGATGTGATGTATCTCCTGTAACAAGAGTCCCTTCTTACACACACACACACACACACACACACACACAGAAGGACAGATAAGGGAGCTCCCTGCCAAATCTCCTGGAGCCAAACAGCATTACATTCTTTTTTCTTTGACTTCACTGAGGTCCAACTGACATTTTTAGTTATTGTCTCCATACATTTCCTTCCTAAGGAAGGAAGCACGAGTCCCAAATGCAATTCAACTTATTTGTGCAAATACTATTAACAGTGTCTGTAAGCTCTATGAAAGTCTGTATCACCAGTGAAGTCCCCACCGGTATGATGGGTCCCTGGCATCCAGCATACTGTAGGTGCTGAATAGAAACCTATGGAATGAAATGAGTAGAGTAAAACAGACATTTTATCGTTCAGGAGAGACTTCCTACGATTCTCTCAGCTTGTCCAGAAAGTCTCTATTCTGCTCACCCTTCATCCCCCACTTCAACATAAGGCCGCAGGGATGATACGCATTGTAGGTACTCCAGAGGAAATGAGCCGCCCCGGGTGCGAGTCCCCTGCTCGCCGCGAGGAGGCGCGAGCACTACGCACAGACCGGGCTCGCTCCGGGCGCCCGTAGCCCAAACGGTTCAATGGGCGAGGCTCTCCCGAGCTCCCAGGCTGCACTAGGCTCTCGGGCGCAGACCCGGCGGCGGTTCGCGGTGTGTGTTGTGGGTGACTCCCGGCCAAAGCCGGGGTCTAACCCCGGCAACGCAAGCAGGCATCACGTACTAATGTTCTGAGTCAGGCGAGGCAGGGTCGGGGCTCTAGGGCCAGGAGCGCTTCCGGGAGGAGTTTCGGTGGAAACTCGCGACCTCTGACCTGCCAGACCGTCCCCCCGATCCCGGCGCCAAGCGAGAGCTCAAGTC
>NW_011495054.1:8527495-8534789 GCF_000754665.1 Bison bison bison
CGCGGCGCGGACCGGAGGCGGCGGCGGGCTCTAGGGTAGGTTGCGCGGCGGCCGCGGCGGATCGGGGCCGGCCAGTCAGTCCCGTGTCCACGGCCTGTGAGGGGATAGAGGAGGCGGTGGCCGGCGGTGGCTGCCAAGTTTCTGCTCCGCTGAGGCCCCCGGAGAAAAGTTGACAAAGTTAGCCTGGAAAGAGGTGGGGACCTGGTGGATCTCCCCGGGCTCTGGATCTCCGAGGAAGGGGCATCCCGATTTGAGAGCCGGAAGGTCTGTCTCTCCAGACTTGGGAGTGGAGCCCGCGGGAAGATCCAGCGCTGGGCAGCCAGTGGATCCCGCGCCACTCGGCTGGGGACCTGCGAGTCGATATTCGGAGTGGATCTGGAGCCGGTGGCCCGGGGTCCTATTGGGTCCCCAGCCTCGGGTGACTGTGGACGGTGATTGGAAACTGGGAGCTAGTTGATCCCTCTCCCCTGCCCCCCACTGGTCCGAGCCTTGGAAGTGATTCCGAGAGGAGACCTGGCGGCCGGGAACTGGGGGATCGTTGGAGATCCGGGCTACTCAGCCTGCGACTGCTAGGATCTGGACGACCGTGCGGGTTGGAGGCCCAGGAGGTGGACACTGGGAAGCGGGGGTGCGGATCGAGGCGGAGCCGGAGGCGAAGGGATCCTGCTGGCAGCGGAGGCGGTGGAAAGAGCGGCGCTCCGGGCCCCGCGGGCTCCGGACGCGCCCTCTCCACCGGGCCTGCGCACCCCTCCGCTTGCCTTCCCAGGGCAGAGGCTCCCTGATGAGATTAAGGCTCAATCCCCCTGCTCCCCGGCAGGCTCGGCTGGCTCCCACCCCGCTGGCGGCGCCGCCTAGGGCTACAGGCGGGGCCCTGGGGAAGGGAAGCGGCGCGTTGACCCCCGACCCGGGCCCGACCTTTCCACACCCTCCTAGCAAGCACCCGGCGCGTAGCCGGGGCGCCGCGCCCCGAAACCCTGCTTCTCCTCTGGTCTGTGGCGGGTCCGTAGTGGCGTGGGCGTATGACCTGCGCGCGCCACCTGGGTGGCCAGGGCTTCCTGCCCGCGGGACTGAACTTTCTCCAGGCAGGAACTGCCACTACCTTTAGGAAAGGAAAGGACTGTACCTGTTGCACAAAGAAAGTGGTTTTTCTTTGCAGCTTCTTTGTGACCTTGGACAAAACGCTTAACATCTCTGAGCCCAGATCTCCCTTCGGGGCACAATGGAGTGGGGGTGGGGTTGCAGTCCTCCCTTTTCTGGGTAACTGGCGGGATTAATAGGTATAAAAGATGTGAAGCAGGTATGGGCTGTGTAAATACTCGTGCACCCTCATTCTGTGGCCTCTCCTCTCCCTTGTCTCATCCCCTGCCGCCTCCCCTAGGGTATCTGAAGGAAGGTTCAAGAAACTCAACTTGCTGTCTTTTTAAACTGCAGGATTAGAGAGATATTTAACTTGGTTTTTCTTCCAAAGGGGTTTAATTGCCCCTCTGATCCCCCTTGCAGAGAGAAGCTCTGAGGGTTTGGCTAATCAGTAACCTGGCCATTTGGACAAGACTTCTCCTTTGGCCCAGCTTTTCCTTTGCTAATGCATCAGAGCTCCTGGGCAGACTGCATTCACCCCCAGACACTGACATCTCACCCCTGGGACAGTTCCAGAGGGAGTTGTGCAGACACTCGTTGAGGTCCTCATGGTTTTAGGGGGAATCTTTTTGAAAGGACTGGCATGCTTGACAAGGGTGCAATTATCCTAGAGAAGTACAGGGTTTCATTCAATACTGTGTCTAGGTACGTGAGCGGCTCTTTGGTCAACTAGGGTGTGTACTGAGCACTTACTATGTGGAGGACACTAGAAATGACGAGACCCAGAGCAATATAGGATCTGTCCTTCTGGCTTGCAGTCTAGGTATGAGCAATCAACTTGCCCTGTAGTTGTAGAGACAACTGTACTGATTCTTGATGCTGGGCGTACAGCCCTCACCCCAGATTCTGGAGGTGCCCCACCCGTTTTGAAGGCCCTGGGGGTTGGTTTTTATTCAGGACTGATCTTGGCAGGAGAATGGAACAGTCCACTATCTTGTCCTGAGCCTTTCTCCCCTCTCAGCACCCCCAGAATACATCTCTAACCAACTCAGAAAGACAGCCCCAAAGGGAATGTTTTAAAAGGGCATTCATTCATTCATTCAAGAAATATTTCAAGACAGTGTGTCAAAGAGAAGGCTAGTGGTCACACCTTTAAGGGGCAAAGTCTATGTGAAAAGAGGCAATTGTCTGGGAGGAGGGGCTGAGGACTTATGACCTGGGGAGGGATGGAAGGCGGGGAAGCTTTCTTGGAGAGCTGGTCTACAGTGGGGAGAGGATGGTGCGCTGTAAAGAGAACAGAAAGGCCTGGACAGAGGAGGGAGTGTGGGGTGTTGGCAGGAGAAGCTGGAAGGGGCCAGGTCAGCTATTCCCAAGGATATGGACTTTATTCCAGGGCAGTGGGGCACTGTGGAAGTTTCTCTGGGGGAGAAGGATGGCATCAGATGTGTGTTTTGGGAAGCTTGCCCATCTCTTGGGGAGGTTGGATGAGGGTGTGCCAGGAGGCTGGAGACTGCTCAGAAAATCCAGGTGAGGGGTGACGATGGTACTGAGCTTGGATAGAGACAGTGGTCAGTGTCATGTTTAGAGAGCTGCTCAGTTGAAGACCCTTTCTGGAGGCCAGGCAATCAGTCTGGAGAAGGAAACCCCCAGGGGAAGTGGCCTAAATATTTTGAATGTCTGTGTTTCATCCCATTCAGCACACCTTCCTGTGCATCAGTTGTCCACCTGCCCTGGGAGGGTCATGAAACTTCCAGGTCCTCCCGGGACTTCACCCTGGAACGCTCACCACCTTCCTATGGGAGGAGGTAGGGCTTGTTCTTCCCGATTTACAGATTCAGGACTCAGTGGTGTGGCAGCAAGGCCTTTGCCAGCCCCCAGTGGCAGAACAGGGATTTGAACCCACTGCCCACCTGCAACTTGTGTGTGTTTGGAGTCAGGGACGTTGAGCAGAGAAACCACGAAGGTTGGTGAGGTTGGGTCATGATGCAGCAGGGGTAAACCCAGAGAGGCTTCCAGGAAGAGGCAGGGACAGAAAGGAGGAAGCTGGCCAGGAAGAACTGGGGAGAGAACTTAGAGATAGCACATAACATATCAGAACAACCACTTTTTACCAGACCCTTTACAAGTGCTGGGCGCTGGGGAAGCTCTTTTGTTCTTTTCTAAATTCTTCACAACAGACCCAGGGGATGCTACTTCTGGGACCCTTGATTCTGCAGTTTATCAAACCAAGGCTTCAAGGAGTCCTACTGCCCAAGCCCACTACTCAAACTCCTGTCACTTACAAGGAAGCTCAAAAACTTTGAATTGAGGGATAGACACACACACATTTTTTTTCCCCTTCAATGTGATGGATATTTTATTGAGCATTTTCTGTGGGCAATTCAAAAGAGCCCCTGCCCTTAGGAATTCACTCTGCAGAAATCTGGTCCACCCAATGGGAGGAAGGGAGGGGGAAGTCAAAGTGCCACAAATATGGAAATGACTCTGGATTGACTTCTGGGAAGTAGTTATCACCATTGCATTTGCTGATTGCTCAGTTGAGTGACCTTTGAATCTTATCTCCACTGAGAATATAAAAGACGTCCCCAAAGCCTGCTCTTTGGATGTTTACATCACCGAGTCAGAAGAGATACACACACACACACACACACGCACACAGTATAATAATATATATAATGTTATATGTGATGACATACATCATGTTATTCCTATAATAATATATATAAAGACTTCCCTGGTTAAGACTCACTCCATAGAGTCCAGTGGTTCTACTACAGGCGGCAAGGGTTGGATCCCTGGTCCAAGAACTAAGATCCTGTGTTCTCTGCAACACAACCAAAATAATAATAATAATAATATATGTGTATTATTGTGAAAATAACATGTAACACGCTAAACACTTCAAAGATGGCAAAATGATTTTATGTAAAGTAAAATAAAATCCCACCCAAGACCCCCAGTCCCACTCCTCAGAGATAATGCAGTCAGCAGTTTCCCTTGACTGTCCAGAAACTTTCCACGTCCATATGCTCTGTTTACTTCCTTCCAAGCCCTTATCACACTCTTAACTATTAAAAAAAATTTTTTTTTTGTCTATTCTGGAGCCAGATGGAAAGAGTTGCATCTTGGTTCTGCCGCTAATCAGCTCTGTGACCTTGGGCAGGTGACTTAATCTCTCTGAGCTGCAGTTTCCTCTTTGGTTTTGCTGTTACTTGGTCACCAAGCCATGTCCTGCTCTTTGCAACCCCATGGACTGTAGCCCACCAGGCTCCTCCATCCATGGGATTCTCCAGGCAAGGATACTGGAGCGTGTGCCATTTCCTTCTCCAGGGGATCTTCCTGACCCAGGGATTGAACCTGTGTCTCCTGCATTGGTAAGGTGGGGGTTTTTTTTAACCACCGAGCCACCAGGGAAGCCCCTTGCTCATTGGTCAGTGGGATGATAGCGGGTCTCGCCTCGGGGGGTTGCTGTGAGGAGGGAAGGAGAAGGCACATGGTCAGTGCTCAGTGTGTGTCGGTTGGTATCATTATTCCTATTCCTTGCGGTGGTTGCAGTGGAGCTGGTATTGCTTCTTGTCCCTCTAGACAGCCCTCCAAGAAGGTGGCAAACGCTGTCTGTCTTCACTGCTATTTCCTTGGTGAATAGTTGTGGAATAAACAGATGAGCAACAGCAATCATAAGTCAAAGAATTTCACACAGAAGTTAAACGTAGATCTGAACCCATATTAGACTGAGCTGACTTACTGTACTCTTTTGAAAAACTGAACAATGCGCCAAGGCAGAAAGGTGCTGTTGGTTACTGAGCAGATGCCCTGCTGCTGGGCATTCTGAGTGGTCTGTTATCTTGCTGTGACACCCAGTGTCACAGTTAACATCCCTGGTCATGTGTCTTTGCATACCTGTTGCACTCGATAAGAGGACAGATTCCAGGATGGGGAACAGTTGCAATAAAAGATATTTAGGATGTCGGTCTTTCCTGTTTGTAAAATGGACACAGGGTGCTTGTGACCATTAGCAATAAGGTCTGTGAAACACTTGGCAACAAACAGAGGACAAATAAATGATCCTGTGAGTGTGCAGTTGGGGTGGGGGTTCCTGACTGGGTTAGAGTGAGGAGTTCTGCAACACTTAAAATTGGTTACAGAATTAGATATGAACTCCGGGAGTTGGTGATGGACAGGGAGGCCTCGCGTGCTACGATTCATGGGGTTGCAAAGAGTCAGACACGACTGAGCGACTGATTTGATCTGATCTGATCTGAACATCTCTTCGGAGAAGGCAATGGCACCCCACTCCAGTACTCTTGCCTGGAAAATCCCATGGACGGAGGACGCTGGTGGGCTGCAGTCCATGGGGTCGCTAGGAGTCGGACACGACTGAAGCGACTTAGCAGCTGCAGCAGCAGCAACATCTCTTGGGAACATTGCAGAGAATCAGGATCCAGACTGCTTGCGTTCAGACCACAGCTCCATTATTCTCCCGCTGTGTGACTTTGGGCAAAGTAGTTAACCTCCTGGTGCCTCAGTTTCCTCATCTGTAAAATGGGAGTAACAGTGGTGCCTGCCTCCTGAGATGGATGAGCATTAGATGAGTTAATACATAATGCCCTACCTAAAAAAAAGATTAAATGAACTTATGTATAAAACAGAAATACACCCGAAAACATAGAAAACAAATGTATGGTTACCAACGGGAAAAGAGATGGGGGAGGGATCAATTAGTAGTTTGAGATTCACAGATACACATGACTATATGTAAAATAGATGACTAATAAGGACCTACTGTACAGCACAAGGAACTAAATATTTTGTAATAACCTATAAGGGAAAAGAATCTGAAATACAACTAAATCTATAAACTATATATATATATAACTAAATCACTGTGCTGTACACCTGAAACCAAGCACATTATAAATCAACTATACATCAGTTTAAAAAAATATATGCAAAGTACATAGTGCCCTGTAATGAATGTTCGTGTGTTAGCTAATGTTGTCATCATTATTATTTATGATATTGGTCTGGTTGAGGTTAACTTCTGGTTCTTGGAGCTCCAGGGCCTTGGGGAAAGGAGTGACTCAAGACCCCTGCTTCAGTGTGTTTCCCCTCCTGCTCTAGCTGGAGGGTTGTCTGTTAATAGATCACTGTTTACAGGACTCTCTGTCCCCAGGGCAAGCCTTGACCAGCCCACTCTGGCCGTGGGGGGTCTCGGATGCTCTGTGCTTAAGGTGTATTCACACTGCTCCATTGGGAAGGCTATTAGCGGGTTTCAGGGAGCCCGTGGCTACGAGGATCGGCCAGAGGCCACCGGGGCTAGATGCAGGGTTAGAAGTCACGTGTTCGTTCAGTGAATGTTTATCTCGTACCTGTCACTTGGCAAACCCTGTGCTGGCCATGGGGAAGATGGGATCTGCTGGATGTTGGAGCTGGATTTCCAGAGGGAAAGTCTGGAGTGGGAGTGCTGTGTGGCCCTGCGTAGGTCGCTTCACCTCTCTGAGCATTTCCGCATCTGTGCAGTGAGTCTCAGATGGGCCACGGTGTCCCTGAAGGTGAGAGAGGACAGTCTTTGCCCAGTGTGTACCTGGCAGCCTCTGCCCTGGCCCCTGGAACCCTAGAGGTTTGGGCGAGACGCCTGAGCCTGCCGTTCCTCCGTCTGCGGAGACCTGGCTTTTGAGAACATTAAGTGTCACTTAGAGTAGAAGAAGGTCAGGTAGAGACTGCTCATTCTGTCCCAGGCACGGTGCTCATGACTGTTTTATTTGATTCTCATGTCCCCACATTACAGGTGGGACCACTGAGGCTCGGAGAGGGAGTCCCATGCCCAAGGCCACTGCTGGGAAGAGGCGGTGCTGGTCCTTGGCAGCCTGTCTCAGCCCCTGTGCCCTGCGTCCCTCCCCTGTGGCCGCCCTGGAGATCAAGCGGGCAATGCCAGTGTTCTGTCCCACCTCTGCTATGCCATTTCTGTGTGACTTTGGGCAAACGACTTTTCCTCTCTGAGCCTCAGTCCTCTTCTACAGAAAGAAGACGCTAAGATTTATCCCGTGGGGTGGTTGTGGGGTGAGGTGAGGTAACTGTACACATCAGATCAGATCAGATCAGTCGCTCAGTGTCAGACTCTTTGAGACCCCGTGAATCGCAGCACGCCAGGCCTCCCTGTCCATCACCAACTCCCGGAGTTCACTCAGACTCACGTCCATTGAGTCAGTGATGCCAT
>NW_011495054.1:8534889-8553536 GCF_000754665.1 Bison bison bison
TTGCAGTCCAAGGGACTCTCAAGAGTCTTCTCCAACACCACAGTTCAAAAGCATCAGTTCTTCGGTGCTCAGCCTTCTTCACAGTCCAACTCTCACATCCATACGTGACCACTGGAAAAACCATAGCCTTGACTAGACGAACCTTTGTTGGCAAAGTAACATCTCTGCTTTTGAGTATGCTATCTAGGTTGGTCATAACTTTCCTTCCAAGGAGTAAGCGTCTTTTAATTTCATGGCTGCAGTCACCATCTGTAGTGATTTTGGAGCCCAGAAAAATAAAGTCTGACACTGTTTCCACTGTTTCCCCGTCTATTTCCCATGAAGTGATGGGACCGGATGCCATGATCTTCGTTTTCTGAATGTTGAGCTTTAAGCCAGCTTTTTCACTCTCCACTTTCACCTTCATCAAGAGGCTTTTTAGTTCCTCTTCACTTTCTGCCATAAGGGTGGTGTCATCTGCATACCTGAGGTTATTGATATTTCTCCCAGCAATCTTGCTTCCAGCTTGTGTATCTTCCAGCCCAGCGTTTCTCATGATGTACTCTGCATATAAGTTAAATAAGCAGGGTGACAATATACAGCCTTGACATACTCCTTTTCCTATTTGGAACCAGTCTGTTGTTCCATGTCCAGTTCTAACTGTTGCTTCCTGACCTGCATACAAATTTCTCAAGAGGCAGATCAGGTGGTCTGGTATTCCCATCTCTTTCAGAATTTTCCACAGTTTATTGTGATCCACACAAAGGCTTTGGCATAGTCAAGAAACCAGAAATAGATGTTTTTCTGGAACTCTCTTGCTTTTCCCATGATCCAGCAGATGTTGGCAATTTGATCTCTGGTTCCTCCGCCTTTTCTAAAACCAGCTTGAACATCAGGAAGTTCATGGTTCATGTATTGCTGAAGCCTGGCTTGGAGAATTTTGAGCGGTACTTTACTAGCGTGTGAGATGAGTGCAATTGTGCAGTAGTTTGAGCATTCTTTGGCATTGCCTTTCTTTGGGATTGGAATGAAAACTGACCTTTTCCAGTCCTGTGGCCACTGCTGAGTTTTCCAAATTTGCTGGCATATTGAGTGCAGCACTTTCACAGCATCATCTTTCAGGATTTGGAATAGCTCAACTGGAATTCTATCACCTCCACTAGCTTTGTTTGTAGTGATGCTTTCTAAGGCCCACTTGACTTCACATTCCAGGATGTCTGGCTCTAGGGGCCCCGCCCCATAAAAAGATAAGAGTTTGTAAAATCTGTGTGTAAGTTATGCCAAGGAATGAGTTTTTGAATTGCTATATAAATCTTCCCTGTTTGTAGTAGCAGAAATAGCAGTAAGTCAAAATAATAATTAGCATTGCTGGAGGGCTTCTTATACTCTAGTCCCTCATGCGTTCTTTTATCCTGTCCGTTCTCGGTGCTGGTGTTCCTGTTTTACAGTTGAGGAAACTGAGTTCCGGCGAGGTGAACCTCCTCACCCAGAGCTCCCGGCTAGTGAGAGCCCCTTCGCATGTGTATCTCCTTGGCAGTGCCACAGCCGTACTTTCAAAGGCTCCAGGTCAGGGCTGCAGCTCCCAGCCGGCTCTGTGTTGATGTTTCTTTTCTTTTTATTTTGCTTCCTTAGTGACCAGAGCCCTTTCTGGGGGCCGTCCTGTTTACCCACGGCATGGTGAGGCACTGCTGGGGGAAGGAAATGCGGGGTGTGCGGGGCCCCCTGGGGGTGGAGAGGCCAGTTGGTGCGTTGGGCACACCGAGGCCACTCCAGGAACTCCGCTGCCCCTCTGTCCGGACATGGAGCCTGGCCCTGGTGGGCGCAGTGCCTGCCGAGCCCTGCCCAGTGCCCTGGACGGGGCCGGGGAGTGACTGGGTGGAGGAACTCCTAGGACCCTTGACCTGGGATGCTGCCCCAATTTGCCCTCTCCCTTTCGCTGTGGGCCCCAGCCCTAGAAAGCTCCAGTCTTGTTTCTAGAATGGATTACCTGCTGGCCAGGGGCCGCGTCTGGCACGAGAAGGGGTCCGGGGCCCTGGGAGAGAGCACGGACTATATTAGAGTGAGCTCTGCGTCCTCGTCAGGCCCCAGAGTGCTCGCACCCGCTTCCCTCCTGTATGTCCTTGGGTAAGCCCCTTCCCATCTCTGGGTCTTTTTCACAGGAGGAGGGAAGAACTGGATGAATGAATCCCAGAGCCTCTTATTCCTGCTGCACCTTGTGGGAAGAATCAAAACCAGACTTTTACCTGAAGCACACCAGGCTTTCCCGACCTTCACTGTCTCCCTGAGTTTGCTCAGACTCATGTCCATTCAGTCAGTGATGCCATCCAACCATCTCATTCTCTGTTGCCCCCTTCTCCTCCTGCCCTCAATCGTTCCCAGCATCAGGGTCTTTTTCCAGTGAGTTGGCTCTTTGCATCAGGTGGCCAAAGTATTGGAGCTTCAACTGCAGCATCAGTCCTTCCAAAGAATACTCAGGGTTGATTTCCTTTCAGATTGACTGGTTTGACCTCCATGCTGTTCAAGGGACTCTCAAGAGTCTTCTCCAGCACCACAGTTTGACAGCGTCAATTCTTCGGCACTCAGCCTTCTTTATGGGAAAAACCATAGCTTTAACAGACTTTTGTTAGCAAAGTGATGTCTTTGCTTTTTAATACACTAAGTTTGCCATAGCTGTTCTTCCAAGAAGCACGCATCTTTTAATTTCATGGCTGCAGTCACTGTTCACATTGATTTTGGAGCCCAAGGAAATGAAATCTGACACTGTTTCCACATTTTCCCCTTCTATTTGCCATGAAGTGATGGGACCAGTAAGACCCCAGAAAAACCACCGTTGGTTGGAGACTTACCGTGTGCTATAACTCCTTTGCTAGGGAAGTGTTACATGTCTGTCTGCCTGTCAGTCCTCAGAATGACTTGGAGGTGGTATTACTAAACCCCTTGTACAGATAAGAAAACTGAGCCCCAGAGACCTAAAGCCTTCCTCAAGGTCATGTAGCTTGAGGCAAGAGGTGGCGAAGGCTGAATCTGCACTCAGGTCTGCCTCCTGGAAAGCCACCACCCCTTACTCAATGCAGTGGGTCTTCCCACCTCCCCCCAGAACTGTGTTGGAAACAGCATCTCTCCTTTCAGAACTTCCAGGCCAGAAGATCCCTGTCCTCCCTTGAGATAGCTGGTCATTTTCATCTTTGTTATTAAGCACCTACTGTGTACCAGGGCCTGGGCTGGTTCCTGGGTGTCAGAGCGGCCTGGGACACAGCTTCTGCCCTCCCGGAGGAGAGAGATTGCCGGGGGTTGGTGGGGAGCCTTGTGCCCAGCGCTGTGATGGGAGGCGTGGGGCCCATGAGGGCACCAGGGTGGGGATCGTGTTCTCCCGGCCCCACCTTCTGGCAGCCTTAAAGCAAAACCGTTTCCCTCGACACGCTCAGACTTGGATGAGACAGGAACTTTGGCAACCAGCAGACCACCTCCTTCCTGGAGAGGCGCCACGTGCCTGGTCATCGTCAGATTTCACTGCAGGGAGGAGGCGATAAGACGTCCAAGCGTCGCCTCTCTCCGGATGCCTTCATCACAGTCCCTCTGCCTTCCTTCATTAAAAGGAGGGGATGGGGTGGGGGAAGGGGGGACAGCAAAAAGCTCTGGAGGAATCGTTGGAATGCCCAGAATGCTGGCTGACCCGGCAGAGCCAGTGTGAGCCATCTGCCCTGGCTTTAGTCGGTGCAGCTGGGCAACCTCGGGGGCTTTCAGGGTGTCGCCCAGTTCCCGTGCCGAGGCATCAGCCCACCAGGATGACATTGCTTGGTTGGGAGCCGCGCTGCCCCAGGGTCACTTCCTGCCTCTGTTTTGTCCCATGGCATCCCCTCTCTGCCCTGGTGTCCACACCCATGGAGTGGGGTGCCAATGCCTGCCCTTCAGCCTGGCCAGGAGCTCCCAGCGAGGTCCTGTGGGTGACCTTTGGGGTGAACGGCCAGTCTGTTGGAGCGGGTGGTGATATTAGGTAAAGCCCCCACTGTGTGCGTGCATCTCTCTGGGGTTCTTTACCTTTACTATTTACCCTTGGCCGGCCCTTCTGCCTTAACGCAAGCACGTGCCTGTTCAGTCGTGTCCGACTCTCTGCGACCCCATGGACTGTAGCCTACCAGGACAGGCCCCTCTGTCCATGGAATTGTCCAGGCAGAAATACTGGAGTGGGTTGCCATTTCCTCCTCCAGGGGACCTTCCCGACACAGGGATCAAACCTGAGTCTCTCGTACCTCCTGCGCTGGCAGGCAGATTCTTTACCAACCGTGCCGCCTTGAGGTGGTGGCAAGGTAACTGTTCAGTGCTCCACTGGGTAGCTCTCAGTTCATTTTCCAAATTCATCATTTTTATTCTCTTTATCTTTACTACAATACATTTAGTAGTACTTATTGTAGTAGTGCTCAGCTGGGCTTGGTAGTACTCAGCAATAACATGTGCTCATCGTCAAATATTTAGAAATACAGATAAAAAAGAGGTAAGCACTCATATAATCCCACATTCGAAAGATAACCAGGGCTCATCTTTTTCAGTGTGAGTTTTAGACTCTCGCATTTGAATGTGTGATGGAGAGACATCAGCACCGCATGGTAGACTGAGAATGTGGGCTTCCTTATCCGGTGGCTTGGATTCAGATCTTGGCTCTGGAACCTCCTAGCTGTGTGACCTTGGGCAGGTCACTTTCCCTCTCTGAGCCCCAGTTTCTTTGTGAAATAAGATGGCTGTGAGGGTCAAATGAGCCACTGTCTGTGAACTGCTTAGTGACATGCCTGGGATACAGCAAATGTTTACGAGCTACTACTGTTTTATATGAATGGGTATTTATTCTCATTTTGAGGGCTGAGGCCCTTTCTAACAATGCTGTCATCTGTAACTGGTGGGTTTGGACCTTAGGCTTGGGGGGACACCCTGACCACCTCCTCCAGGCAGGGCCCGTGGTGGGGGCTGGAGAGAAGGGGGGTTGGGCCAGCTGGTTTGGCCGACACAAAGCACCCAGGCACAC
This sequence comes from Bison bison bison, assembly GCF_000754665.1. Lineage (NCBI taxonomy): Eukaryota > Metazoa > Chordata > Mammalia > Artiodactyla > Bovidae > Bison > Bison bison. The sequence continues at coordinate 8,539,886 of NW_011495054.1, forward strand.
TCACAAGCCGGTCCTGATCTTTATCGCTCAGGGATGCTTCCTGTCCCCACTGAGGCCTGGGCGTTTGTCCAGATTAAAGCCTCTGGCCATTCCCATCAGGCTGGAGGTGGCCCCTGTAAATGAGCTCAGCGAGAACCCTTCTTCCTCTTCCCTTGGCAGCAGCAGGGATTTCAGAAGGATGGGCTCACCCACACCTGGGAAGAGGGACAGGGTCGGCTGGCCCCCTCTAAGCAGGCCTGAAACCACTGGGGACCCTGAGGGCCCGGGAGAGTAAGGGGCTTGGAGAGCCGTCAGGCAGGACAGTTAGCAGAGCCTGGCTTTCAGAGGTGAGTTGGGGTTGGTGATGTCCATGGGGGTTAGCTCAGTGACCACGGGGGAGTTAAACAGCCTCATCGGCCTGCAGTCTCTGTGCGTGCGTGCGTGCGCACGCGCTCAGTCGTGTCGGACTCTGCGATCCCGTGGACCGTAGCCAGCCAGGCTTCTCTGTCCATGGGGTTCTCTAGGCAAGAATACTGGAGTGGGTTGCCATTTCCTCCTCCAGGGGATCTTCTGGACCCAGGAATCGAACCCGCTTCTCCTACTTGCCCGGCGGATTCTTCACCACTGAGCCACCTGGGAAGCCCCTCCTGCTCTGTAAACTGGGGCTGACAGTAGTCTCACCTGGGAGGGTGGTGGTTCTGTGATGAGTGGAGGTCCGAGCACAGCTGGGCCCACAGTCAGTGCCGCCGCCTCCTCCTCTTTATCGTCATCTAGTACATTTAAGACGACACGGAGCCAGAAGCTATGCTGAGTATACTCGCCAGGATATGGACGCGATCTAAGTGTCTACTGATGAATGAATGCATAAAGATGTGTTGTGTGTGTGTGTGTATGTATGTATATATATACATGCGTTACTTCCCAGTCATGAATTGTCATTGCCATGATCATCATTATTTTTTAAACTGTATGGATTTTGGTTTGGCTGTGCTGGGTCTTTGTTGCTGTGCGTGGGCTTTCTCTAGCTGGGGCGAGCGAGGGTTACTCTAGTTGTGTGCGGGCTTCTAGCTGCAGTGGCTTCTCTAGTTCTGGAACGTGGGATCTAGAGTGCTTGGGCTCAGTAGTTTGTGGTGCATGGGTTTAGTTGCCCTATGGCACTTGGGATCCTAATTCCTGTCCAGGGACAGAACCCATGTCGCCGGCATTGGCAGGCAGATTCTTAACCATTGGGCCACCAGGGAAGTCCTTGTCATTGCTATTATTAATGCTGTTGTCTTGCTGTCTGATTCCACGCCGCTCTGCAGTATGTTTAACATGGCTTCACACGTCTGAGCCTATGATGAAACAGGCTCACTGAGTCAGTGATCAGTAATAGGCAGCCTCAGTGATTATTAGGATTAGTCTTGCTGGCGCTACACGAAGCCGTTGGACAAGAGGCTGCTCCCTCGCCAAGGTCTGTAATCTGGAGCGTCTGCCCCGTTGAGTGTTCTTCTGGGGCCGATCTTGAAAACCAGGTTTTCCTCATCCGTTTCCACTTCAGTGCCATGCCAAGTTGCCACGCCTGGTCCCCCTTCGGCGGTCCTCCAGGCTCTGTTTATCCACTTCAGCTGCTCTGAAGGGTGGCCTCCACGTCTTGGGGGTTCTGCTGGGATCCTCCGGACTGAATGTTGTACCCACAATACGGTACATCCCAAATATCTCTCCCAAATTTGGAGGTAATCAGTCTGGCTGTTGTTGTTGGGGGACGGTACGAAATCTGCCCCCAGAAACTGTATTTTTAGGGAGTGGATCATGGAGGCAAGGTGTCGGGAGGATCATTGGTCCTCTGGGCTGCTGGCTTGGGCTATGGCTGGAATCTTCCTCCACAGCTGGTTTGGTTTGGGGATGGGGGTTTCCTGTAACAGTGATTGCAGAGGCAGAGCGGCCCTGGGGACTCTGAAGTTCTCGTGTGTCTAGTGTGAGTGGAGGGGGTAGAGTGGGCGGCTGGAACAGGCCAGGACCCCAGCTGGGTTTCCCTTCTATCTGAAATCCAAGATCATACTACAGAAAGAGGCTGCGTACTAAATATAATTCTTTGGGTGGTTCTCTCAGTACCAAAGCAAGACAGAATCATTGTAGAACACAAGCAAAAAATAAAAACCATCCAAAATATTACCACCCAGGCAATAGCACAATGATTTAACAACCGTGAAAATAACAATGTTTATTGAGGACTTGCTAAATGCTTTACATGTTTTATCTCACTTCACCTATTCAGAAAATGGTACTCATGAGAGATCTGAATTTGGGACCCAGTGCTCATGATCCTATGGTCAGAACCACCCAAAAGATCTGGTCGCTCATTGATTCTTCCATCAACCCGCTAGGATATGCCAGACACTGTGCTAACCCGTTGTACTCTCATGGTGACTCAGAGAGGCAGGAATTCTTGTTCCCATTTTCCAGATGAGGAAACTGAGGTCTGGAGAGGTCAAGTCCCTCGCTGATGGTCCCTCAGCAGGTGGAATTTGAGCCCACATAGAGCCTGTGTTTTGATGATTTAATGCATCAGTTCTGTTCCCCAAACTCCAGTCATTCTTATATACCTTGAAAATTTTTCATATTTATGTACTACCTGGGACTGTTTCTCAGTTAATGTTTTTCTTAAACTTTACTCACTTTTTTAAAATAAGAGCTTTATTGAGATACAATCCACATACCATATGATCATCCATTTAAAGCGTACAGTTCAAATTACAATTAAAAATGGATCCAGCAACTCCAGTTCTGGGTATTCATCCGAAGAAAATGAAAACACTATCTTGAAAAGATATCTGCCCATCATATTGATCACAGCATTATTCCTAACTCCAGTCATGGGAGCAGTCTAAGTGTCTACTGACGAATGAATGGATAAAGAAGTGGTGGTATATATATGTATACGCACACACATACATACAGTGGAATATTGTGTATGTGTGTGTGCTAAGTCGCTTCAGTCATTTCTGACTCTTTGCAACCCCATGGACTGCAGCCCGCTAGGCTCCTCTGTCCATGTGATTCTTCAGGCAAGAATACTGGAGTGGGTTGCCGTGCCCTCCTCCAGGGGATCTTCCCTTCCCGACCCTGGGATCAAACCTGTGTCTTTTTCATCTCCTGCGTTGGCAGCTGGGTTCTTTACCACTAGAGCCACCTGGGAAGCATACAATGGAATATTACTCAGTCATAAAAAAGAGTGAAATCTTGCCATTTGTGACAACATGGATAGATCAAGGGCGTTATGCTAGCTGGAATTAGGGAAAGACAAATACCATATGCTCTCATTTATATGTATAATCTAAAACAACAACAATAAAAAAAGCCAAAACATAAACAACACCTCCAGTTCATAGATGCAAAGAGCAGGTTGGTGGTTGCCAACATGGGGCGGAGGCTGGGGTTGAAATGGCTATTTAAAAGATACAAACTTCCATTTAAGAAATAAGTCCTGGGGATACAATGTACACTGTGGTGACCATAGTTAATGATAATACTGTATTGCATATTTGAAAGTTGCTGAGAGTTGATCTTAAAAAGTTCTCATCATAAGAAAAAGAAAACTTTATGTATGGTGACAGATGTTAATTAGATTTATTGTGGTGATCATTTTGCAATATATATGCATAAAACTAATAATGTATGTCAATTATACTTTAATAAAAACATTAAGTGAAATAAATTAAGAAAGTATACAGTCCAGTGGCTTTTTGTATATTCACAGAGCTCTGCAACCTTCACCACAATTTGAGTACATTTGTATGATCACTAAAAAGGAATTTTGTACCCATTATCAGTCATTCTCCATTTCCTTCCAATTACCCCAGTCCCTGGTAACCATTAATCTACTTTATGTTTCTGTGGATTTGCCTATTTTGAACATTTCGTATGAATGGAATCATGCCGTATGTGGTGTTTGTGCTGACTTCTTTCGCTCAGTATTTTCAGGGTTCACTCATGTTGTCATGTATATCAGGACTCCATTCCTTTTTAGGGCCAAATAATATTCTATTGTATGGCCAGACCACATTTTGACTCATTTTTTTTTTAAACTTAAAAATATTTTTTAAAAGTGTTCATCCTACTAGTTATATCTGATCTAAAGCACAGAAAAATACATCCCCTAAAGAATTTTTTTTTAACTATAGCCAGAGATTTATTACATTCTAATGCAGAACATTTGTAATTGCAATCTCTTAATTAAAAAGCTTCCTCTCTTTTTCTTTGTATGATTTTTTTTTTGTCTCTTTTGTTTGTGTGTGATTTGCAAAACTGTTCTGAAACTGGAATATGTGTGCACAAGTCTGCAAAGACTGCAAATTTAGGTTATGGTAAATGCTTTACAAATTTCAAAAAACTGCCTACCACAACTGGGCCTTTACAGTGCTTTTTTTTTTTTTATCAAAATATTTTGATGTCAGCCTTCCCTCCACTGCGTTATCACCATGGTACGTACACTCTGTGCTCTGATGTACTTGGGACTTTCCCTCATAAACTCTTAACAGGCCATCCCCACCCCAACCCCCCTACCCGGAGTGTGCTGTTTTGTCGTATTGTTGTTATACTGGGGGAGAGCGGGTGTGATGAGATATTTTCCATTATGTCCCATGAATGAGAAAAACACATTCTTCTGCTACAACTGAGGAGAGACTTAAATTTCAGCATTAGTTGCTCCTGTGCTGAATACTGCTCTCATCCACATGCTGGATGGAAACATATGAAGTGTCATTTTTGTTGGCCAGCTAGTGGTGCAATGTTGTGATTTCATACGGCACAACCTGAAGATGACCCCGCTAGGTCAGCAATAATTTGGTCCCTTTTTTTTGCAGATGAGAAAACTGAGCCCTAAGAGGGAGGTGACTCTGCAGACACAGCCAGGACGGGCAGAACTGGGAGCCAAAGTCCCTACTCAGTTCTTCTGGCCTCCCTTGGCTCTTGGTGACACTGCTGACTCACCCGCGGTGGATGGGAGCTTTGGCTTATTTTTTCAGCGGCAAGGATGGGTTTCTGTCCTCACCAGCCTTGCTCCCCTCCGTTCGGAATGGGCCGGCCGTGTGACTAGCCTCGTGCCTATGGGCATGCCCTGCCGGAGGCCGCTGGCTGGAGCTCGAACAAGTTTACCCATCTCTGGTCTCCAGGGCCCCCCACCACCTGGTCCTTCCTGTCCTCATCCTGAGTCAGTGACTCAGGGCTCTCGGCCCCCGCTGCAGCCCGGAACGCTGAGCTGGGTGCATCCCTCCTGGGAGGATTGGTCCATATTCAGCAGCTCCCTGTCTGTGGAGGGGGATGGCAGCATCCCCAGAGGCAGGCATTGGATCCGGGCCCTAACTAGTCTGTCTGGGGTTTTGTGCCTTCCCGTTGGAAGCTTTTCTTTCCAGGGGAAGGAACAAAAGGCCTTGAGAGGATGCTGTTTTGCTCAAGGTCACGCAGCCAGCCAGGAGCTGCTGTTCTCGAGAGGAAATGTCAGGATTCCTGCTGCCTAATCCCTACTTCTTTCCACCTAGTACCCTCCCCCAGCCCTGAACCCTTCTGTGGTTGGAGGCAACCATCCTTGCTGCCTTCCCTGACCCCCAAGCCCACAGCAGATTTGTGAGCTGGCTTGGGGTACCACGGCTCCTGAGCGCTCTGGGTGGAGCTTCAGGACCCACTGGCCGCCGCCAGGTGATGTGCAGAGCCCACCGGGCAGGCCACGGCTTGAGGATGCTCCAGCACTCAGCCACCCCAGCAGGTGGAGGAACTGGTTTGGGCCCTTTCCCCACCCATCTCCCCACAGGCCTGGCCCCGACTCAGCCCACAGGCCACCTGGCTCTGGCTGGGCCCAAGTGTGCCGGGCTTTGCAGGAGAAACGCTGCCTGTCTTTCCTGCCCTAGGAGGACAGAGCTTCCTGGGGACCCTGCCAGTGGGGAGGGGAAGGGGGAGACATAGGCAGGATAATTGGACCCCCAGAGTCACAGCCTGGTGAGGACGACCACAGTCCCACAGAGAGACAGACCCCAGTTCCAATCTTGCCCCTGGACAAGTCACATCAACGGAAGCCTCTGCTTCCATTTCCTCATCGGCAAAATGGGTGTGATAGCGAGGCCAACTTCAGAGGACTGGTAAGGATGGGGCCTGTAGTAGCATCTCAGAAAAATGGTCTTGGAATCAGGGACAGGCAGATGGAGCTGAGCAGGCAGGCTCTTGTGTCCAGAAAGCCTGGGCTCATTCTTTGGCTTCACCACTTGCTGCTTGTTGTTACTCCGGGCAAGTTCAGTCCTCAGCCTCAGTTTCCCTGTCTGTACAATGGGGATGAGAGGAAAGCCGATTTGCATGTGCTGTTAGGAGGATCGACTGAGATGCTGCCTGTGAAGTTCTTAGGAGCTGGGGATGTCTTTGGCAGCTGTTGTTACAATTATCATTAATATAATGATAATAATAGTATTTCCACAGTATCAGTATCAGACGCATCCCAGTGTGTTTATTGGATGAGCTTGGATGTGTTTCTTTGAAAAGGGGGAGACTAAAGGGTGATGGAGGCAGGGTGATGGATGAGGTGACTCCTCGGGGCACTTTCTTTCCAGATATTCTGGGTAAAATGTTTGTCCAAGGCCAGGGACTCTGTGTTCTGCCCGACTGGGCCCTTGACAAATGGGGTCGTTGGCCTTGGTGAGGCCGATGTGTGGATGGTAGGCGGGTTCCACCCCCCAACTTCCTGCTGCGGTGAGTCAGAAGCAGAAAGGCCCGAGTGTGTCCGAGCCCCTCTGACCCTGTGGTCGCTTGAGGGCATCTGGCTTTCCCCCTCATTTGGGGTTCCGGTGGGGCCCAGGTTGGTCCGTGGGCTGATCTCTCACCCTTGGATTCACAGCAGGGGTGGGCTGGGGGAGCTGGGGTTGCTGAAGCCCAGAGAAGGCAGGGCCTTGGCCTGCATCACCCAGCAAGCCGAGGGCAGAGGGCTGTTGACCCCAGGCTCCAGGCAGGGACATGTTATTTATTGCCAGATTGGCCTCTGTCCTCAGTGAGTTTAATTTCTCCACTTTCTCACCTGCGGTATGTCTTTATTCCTCGCTCATAAATGGCACCTGGCATTAACCAAACCACAAAGCCAAAAATAGACCCCCCTGGACTTACATATTTTTTGCGTGGGTGCTCAGAGCTCCCTCCGTCCAGCAGGGTGTGGACAGGGGATGGTAGTAATAGCCACCATCATCATACAGCTGTTAACACACTGAAGACATGCTGTGAACCAAGTGCTCCGCTCAGCACTTAGTTAACTCATTTCATGCTCCCCGTGGCGCCCCCGAGGCAGGGATTCTTACTTCTATACCCATTTTACAGATGACGCAGCAACACAGAGACAAAGGAACTTGCCAAAGGCCAGCAGGGTAGAATTGGGGTTGGAGCCCAGGCCCCAGAATCTGGCATCAGATTAAAAAATAAAAATTATTTTTAAATTGTGGTGACATGCACAAAATGTGAATTTAGCATCTTAGCCATTTTTAAGTATACAGTTTGGTGGCATTAAATACACTACCATCTCTACCATCTATCTCTAGAATTCTTTCCATCTTGCAAAACTGAAACTCTGCACCCATTAAACCTTAGCTCCCCATTCCCAGCTCCCTGCAGCCCCTGGTAACTATTATTCTACTTTCTGTCTCTATGAATTTCACTCCTCTGGGGACTTTATATGGACTTGTGCAATATTTGCCCTTCGGTGGCTTATTTCACTGAGCATAGCATTCTCAAGGTTTATTTATGTTGTAGCATGTGTCAGAATTTCCTTCCTTTTTAAGGCTGTATAATAGTCTATTGTACATAAACACCATACTTTATTTATCCAGTCATCTGTCGCTGGACACTTGGGTTACTTCCACATTTTAGCTATTGTGAATAATGCTGCTATGAACACAGGTATACGGATATCTCTTTGAAATCCTGCTTTCAAGTCTTTTAGGTAGATCCCTGGAAGCTAGAATTGCGGGATGATATGATAATTGTATTTGTAATCATTTGGGCAGCCACCACACTTTTTCACAGCGCTGCACTGTATTACATCCCCACCAGCTATGCGCAGCCACATCCCACCAACACCCCTTGTTTTCTGGGTTTGTTTTTAAAACCAATCATCGTAATGGGTGTGGCTGGTACCTAATTTTTGTGGGAGACACTTAGGATCTGTATTTGTAGGGACTGAGTTCCTGTGAAAATATCTGTTACATCATGGGATGTGTTTTCTGGAAATATCTCGATCTCCCCCACCCGACTGTGAGCTTCCTTGGGACGCCGGCCTGGGTTAGATGCTCCCACAGGGAATTTCCCAGGCAAGAATACTGGAGAGGTTGCCATTTCCTTCTCCAGGGGATCTTCCCCACCCAGAGGTGGGGTGGGGTCCAGTGGTTAAGACCACGCTTCCAGTACAGCAGGCGTGGGTTGGATCCCTGGGTGGGGTAAGGGGACTAAGATTAAAAAAAGAATGCCCACCCCCATCCCGGGCAGCTCCAAGAAAATACAGGTGCTGGGACCACCATTTGGGTGATCTGGGGTCTAGTGTGGGGCCTGAACATCCGTATTAAAAAAGAAATCTCCCCTAAGTGATTGTTATAGGCACCTGGCCCAAGAGACACAGCCGCGTAACATATCACTCTATTCTGGATAGAGCTGAGGAATTTATTACAAAACTGCTGGAAGTGTTGTATTATATGTGTGTCTGCTAAAGTGAAAGAGTGAGTGAACAGATGATGAATGGATGAGGGCAGAGGTCCCCAAGCCCTGTCATCCACACAACCATCTTCAGAATTTTTCCCCCATCTATCCAGACAGACCTCAAAGACTGCAAGTTTGGTTCTAGATCACCGCAATAAAGCCAGTATGACAATAAAGCGGATTACATGAGTTTTTGGAGTCCCAGTGCACATACAAGTTATGAACGTAAGTACTATACTGTAGTCTGTTGAGGGCGCAATAGCATGATGGCTAAAAAAGAGAAAGTACACACTTTAATTTTAAAAGTACATTAATGCTCAAAAACACCGCTCATCATCTGAACCTTCAGCGAATCATCACCTTTTTGCTGGTGGAGGGTTTGAAATATTGCAGGAGTTACCAATATGTAACACCGAGATCGGAAGTCAGCAAAAGCTGTTGGAAAATGGCCCCGGTAGACTTAGTCCACACAGGGTAGCCATAGTGAAAAACACAATATCTTTGAAGGGCAATAAAATGAAGTACGCCTGTACACCCTCTATGTTATTAGTCACTCGGTGCTTTAAAGTCACCCCGCCTAGCTGTGCTCAAAGGAATCTGTGTATCCTTATTGTAAATTGGAAAAGCCAGTACCTCTGGCCATAAACAGAAGTTTACTTTCAAGATACAAAGGTAACTGGGACTTCCTTGGCGGTCCAGTGGTTAAGACTCCATGCTTCAGCTGCAGGGGACGCAGGTTCCATCCCTGGTTGGGGAAATAGGATTCCACAAGCCTCAGCGGCCAATAAAATAAAATATATGTGTATATAATAATATGTAATATGTGTATATATGTGTATATATATCGAGAGGATGGGAAGGAAACCAGACCATGTCAGCAAGTACAATCATCCCTTGGTATCTGTGGGGAATGGGTTCTGGGACCCACTCAGGGTGGGTACCCAAATCTACAGATGCTGTAAGTCCCATCTAGGATAGTCGGCCTTCCGTATACTGGGGCTTCCTTATTCTCCGACGCAGCCACCTGCGAGTGCTCGACACAGTACTGGATACGCGGTTGGTGGAAGCCGTGCATGCAGACAAAGCAGATGCGGAAACCACGGTGCTGAAGGCAGACGGGAAAGGCCGCATGCCCCCAGGGGCTTTGAGCCCGCGCTCTTGCTGTCTCTGTTAAAAAGGGTGACTGATACATAAGTGTTAAGGGAAGGCTAGCACCCAGTGGGCATGTTCTCCTGCCTGGAACTACTTTTGCTCCGTGAGTCAGTGCCGTTTGCTGTCCGGCCCTTGGAGAGCTGCAGAGTCGGGCATTGAGGGTTTGAGGGAGGAGCCGGGGTGACTGGGAGGCTGATTCCCATGGGCAAGGCCCACCTTCTTGAGTGACCACCACGGGACTGCCCCCTGGGCATGGGAGTAACCCAACCCCAGGGCGACCCTTGCCCCCACGGGGTTCCTCTTGGAGGATTACAGAGGCTTTTATCTCTGTAATTGAGATAAAAGGTTCATTGAGTTGAGACGAATCCCTGCCAAGGAGGTCAGGCCCCTAATCGGGCGCAGAGCCCAGAGGGCACGGGCCTGGCAGCTGGCAATCAGGGAGAAGAGACCTATCCTCCTGGGCTGGAGTCGGTGCGGGGTGTGTGGCAGCACCGCGCGGGGCTCATCTGATCCCAGGTATAGAGAGGCCAGCGGTCTGCCTCTCCCTGGAGTGTGGCCCTGGGTGAGTCCCTTGACTTTTCTGAGCTCCCCTGATGCAAATGTCAAATTAATTCATTTGGAAACCACCTGTGGATGCCTGCTGACGCAGGGCTCTGAGTTGGTTGCTATAGGGAACCCCAGCAGTCAAGACCCCCTCTCCCTGGGAGTTTATGGGCAGGCGTGGAGGCAGGACATCACAGGAGAGGGGAAGAGGAACAGGGGGCTTTGAAGATAGTCTGGGGGAGGTACTTTAGCTGAGGGGTGGGCTCAGGCTTTCCTGAGGCTGGTGTAACAAGTAAGCACCATCTGTGTTATTGAGAACAACAGAAATGTACTCTTCACTGTCTGGAATCCAAAATCAAGGTGTCTGCAGGGCTGCACCCCCTCAACAGCTCTAAGGGCAGCGTTGGTGGGGGTGCTTCCTTCTTCCAGCTTCTGGTGGCCTCCAGCAACCCTTAGTTTTTCTTTTCTTTTTTTATTTTTGGCAGCATGGCATGGCTTCTGGGATGTTAGCTCCCGGACCAGGGATTAAACTTCCAGCCCTCAGCAGTGAAAGCACAGAGTCTCAACCACTGGACCGCCAGGGAGTTCCCCCCTTTAGTGTCTCTTGGCTTATGTCTGTGTATCTGCATTTTCTTTTCTGACGAGCATGGCAGTCATCAGATCAGGGCCCACCGTAATCCAGGATGACTTCGTCACAGCATTATGATGTCTGCCAAGACCAAATAAGATCACATCCCGAGATTCCAGGTGGCCTTGAATTTGTGGGGGAACACTGTTCAACCCACTGTGCTGAGGAAGGGCCATTAAAGCTGAGACCTAAAGAGGTGTGCGTGGTCAGGGTGGGGTAGGGGTGGAGGGGAGGTGGGTAGTGGGGTCCTTCCAGGCAGAGGGAACAGCATATGTGAAGGCTTTTCGGTGGGAGGGTGGCTGGAGCCGGTGTGACTGGGGTGGGGTAGGCAAGGGCATCAGTGAAAGCTGAGGGCAGAGAGATGGGGGCTGCAACACAGAACCCCCAGAAGGGGATGAAGTTCATCCCAAGCGCCTCTGAGGAGTTTACATGGCACGTAACATGGTTAGATTCCCTTTTTGGGAAAAGGTCATTCTAGCTGATATACAGTATTGTGTTAATTTCTGTTGTATGGCAAAGGGACTCAGTTATATATACACATACATTTTTTTTTTAAATATTCTTCTCCATTTACAGTTTATCACAGGATGTTGAATATGTGTTCAGTTGTGTGACTCTTGGCGACTGCATGGACTGTAGCCCACCAGGCTCCTCTGTCCATGGAACTTTCCAGACAAGAATACTGGAATGGGTTGCAGTTTCTTACTCTAGGGGATCTCCCCAATACAGGGATCGAACCCGCATCTCTTTCGTCTCCTGCGTTGGCAGGCGGATTCTTTACCACTGCACCGCTGGGAAGCCCACTGAACATAGTCCCCTGTAAGGAAAAAAAAGGTCGTTCTGACTGTCCTGGGAAGTGACATGGCAGTGACAACAGTGTATGTTCTTTTTTTTTAAGGTTTCTCCATGTGGACCATTTTTAAAGTCCTTCCTGGGATTTGTCACAGCATTGCTTCTGCTCTATGTTTTGTGGTTTTGGCCCTGAGGCGTGTGGGATCTTAGTTCCCCCACCAGGGGTCGAACCTGCACCCCCTGCATTGGAAGGCGAAGTCCTAATCACTGGACCACCGGGGGCGTCCCTAGCGCGTGTGCTTTAAGGGTCACCCCAAGCACGTCTACTTCTGACAGGTGCGTTACTCCTCAGAGCCCGGGAAGGGAGGGCGGGCCGTGCTACTCTGCCTTGAGGAAATGAAGGCCCAGAGAGGTCGAGCAGTTTTCCCAGGATCACGCAGCTAGGATGAAGAGCACTCAGGACGATCACCAATGTCTTCTGGGCTGCGAATGCTCAATGCCCTTGGAGGTGAAGGTCCACTTTCAAAGACAGCTGGGATTCTGGGGCCGGGATCATGCCCTGATTTTATACTCATTTCTCCCTGTGCCGTGTCCCTTGCCCAGCCCGGGGAAGCTTTAGCTACGCAGTGGGGATAAGGTAGCCTCAGCAACTTAGTGTGGAGTTAATTCCCTTATATCTGTGAGCTGCTCAGATCCTCCTCCCCTACAGAGCAGAGCTCCAGAGGAGGAAAAAGCAGGCCAAGGGCAGTACGTACTGCCCTGCTCACCAAAGAGCGTTTGGGAGGGCTGCGATAAAATCTTGGGCCGAAGCCCAAAGGAAACGGCCGGCTAGTTAAGACTGTTTCAGAACCTTTGGGCTGATGTTTCTGTGACATTTGGGGCGTCTTTTCACATGGAAAAAGACCACTCTTATTCTTGAGAAGTAAAAAAATAATGTTTATCTATTCAGATGAAACATTCCAAAGTGTGAACATACTCATTCAACCCCCCCGGGGATTGAAAACATAAATTAAGTGCCGTCTCCCAGGTGCAGAGGACCTAATATCCTCCTAAGAGACAGGCTTATTTGCTGGATCTGAGATTCCCAGTGTGGCGCAACGTCGTTATTTCCTGCTCCGTGGGTCTTTTGTTTCTTCAGTTCTCTCTTTGTCTCGATGCTGAGAGAGAGAGAGAGAGAGGGATGGTAAGGGAGAGGGAGCGGGAGGGGTTACTCTGGAATGCCCTCCCTGCTTCTTGCTTTTATTTTTTAAAATTATTATTTTTTGGCCACAGTGGCGGGATCTTAGTTCTCTGACCTGGGATGGAACCTGTGCCCCCTGCAGTGGAAGCCCCGGAGTCCTAACCACTGGACCACCAGGGCAGTCCCTGGAATGCGCCCCCCCACCCCCACCCCCCACACACTCTGATGAGGATTTATCTCCAACTGTGTTTTGAGGGAGCTGTGGGGTACACCTTGGGGAGAAAGCTGAGCTAGACACTGCTGACTCCCGCCCCCAGCGTGGCTCCTGGGGTGGACTCCTGACCCAGCAAGGCTGAGAGATGCTGCGTGCATGCATGTGCGTGTGTGTGTGTGTACACGTGTTTTATGTGTGTGCGCGGGGGGTGTTGTGTGGCGGAGAGGAGTTAAATTTGGTTTGGGATCTGAGGGCTGGTTTCCTTCCTCTCCTGGTGAAAGGCCTGTAGAATGAATCACATCCTCTCTTTAGAGTTTAGAGGCCCACAGAATGTCAAGGCCAGCCTGGTGGTGTCGGAGGGACGCCCACCCCGAGGATGTCAGACTCTGGTTTAGGACTCCGTGGAGGGACTTTGGGCCACCCCAAGGGATGACCCCTCTAGCTTCTCTCTGGGGTGTTTTATTTC
>NW_011495054.1:8553636-8553778 GCF_000754665.1 Bison bison bison
GTGATGCTCGACCCCTTGCTGGAAACGGGTCTTCTCTGCTAAGATTGTCACTTGGCCTTTTCTCTTCTCCAGGCAAATCTCCCTCTGCCTCTCTCTCTTAAAATTAAAAAAAAAAATTATTACATGGTTCTTTAAAAAAATA
>NW_011495054.1:8554005-8567288 GCF_000754665.1 Bison bison bison
CTTTAAAAAAATATTTATTTGGCTGTGTCGTTGCAGCGTGTGGGTTTAGCTGCTCCGTGGCATGTGGGTCTTAGTTGCCTGACCAGGGTTTGAACCCTTGTCCCCTGTAGTGGAAGGTGAAGTCTTAACCCCTGGATTGCCTCGCTCTTATGAGGACACAGGTGATTGCATTTAGGGCCCACCCAGGTCATCCAGGCTAATGTTCCCCTCTCAAGACCTTGAACTAAGGTACATCTACAGAGACCCTTTTTCCATGTATGGGAACAGGCATCCTGCTTCCAAGACGCAGGACCTGGATATTTTTTGGAGCCCTTCCCTCAGCATCATGCTCTTGGTCCCGAGAATGAATCTCCTGAGCCTCCAGCCCCGGCATGTGCCTCCCCCGACAGCTAATCCTCTGGAGTCCTGCAAAGTTGGGCTCCTTATTCTGCTGTATAGCAAAGTGACCCCGTTTCACATGTGTGTGTATATGTGTGTACATGAACATGCATGCAAGAATATTTCATATTCTTTTCTATTGTGATTTATCACAGGATATTGAATACAGTTCCCTGTGCCCTGCAATAGGAACTTGTTTTTTATCCATCCTTAATATACTAGTTTGCCTCTGCTAGTCCCAAAGTCCCAATCCTCCCCTCCCCACCCCCGTGGCAGCCCCGAGTCTCTTCTCTATGTCTGTGAGTCTGTTCCTGTTTCACAGATCTGTTTATTTGTGTCCTGCTTTAGAGTCCACATGTATGTGCCATCATACGGTATTTGTCTTTCTCTTTCTGACTTAGCTCTGCTTACTCTGATAGTCTCCAGGTCCATCCATGTGGCCACAAGCGGCGTTATTTCATTCTTTTTTATGGCCGAGTAGTATTCAAGCGTATATGGACCACATCTTGTTTATCCATTCATCTGCCATGGGCATGTAGGTTGCTTCCATGTTTTGGCTATCGTGAATAGAGTTGCTGTGAACGCTGGGGTGCGTATAGCTTTTCCAGTTAAGGTTTTGTCTGGATGTATGCCTAGGGGTGGGATTGCTGGATCAAATGGCAACTCTAGTTTTTTGAGGAACCTGCATACTGTTCTCCACAGTGGGCTGCACCAATCTGCATTCATGGTGGGAGTTCTGAAATTGCACTTTTTCGGTCCGTAGGGCAGTTCACACTCTTTCTCTCAGCCTCACGTTCAGTCCTTCAGCCAGTCCTGTCATCTGTGTTTAAAGTCACACTGCCTTCTCTCTCCGACTCCACCATCACTGAACCAGCCCATGCCGCCCCCTCTTCCACCTGGGAGGCGGCAGGGGCCTCTGACCTTGTCCTCGGCGATTTATCCTCCTCTGGGCACCTGGAGTGAGCTTCCAGGTGGCTCAGAGCCCTGGTTAAGCCCGCGTAGGGGTGGGTCCCCCTGCCTTCCTACAGAGGCTCCGCCTGACAGGGGCTGGCCGCCTGCCCCTCCAGACAACCCTGTCCTTCCCCTTCACACCTGCCTGCCTCCGTCTTCCTTTTGAAAGGCTCTTTCCCAGGCTGTTTGCACGGCAGGCTCCTTCCCTTCCTATGGGTCTCAGCTCGGATGTCACCTCCTCGGAGAGTCCTCTCCATCCCCCCAGGGTGGAGTTGCTCCCCACAACCCTGACTCTTAGCACATAACCCTGGTCGGCTCCGAACCAACCTCATCCTTGCCTTTCGTTTACTGAGACCGCCTCGGTTTGCTCTGAGGCTGCACCCCTGATGCCCACAGTCAGTGCTGATGTACACAATCAGTGCTTGATTGATGTATATTTGTTGAGTGAATGTCCGGGTGACGCCCCGGCTTCCTGGATGTCTTTGGGCAACTTTCTTCCCCGGCTCGAGATCTCCTCGCCAGTGTAACCCGGGAGCTTGGGCTGCACGGTCTCCAAGATGGAAGGTTCTGGGCCTCCAGGCCCCAGGAATTCAGGGCTGGTCAGGGCTCTGGGGGGACGCGCTGGCCTGAGGGAAGATGTGGGAGGAAGGATGACCTTGAGCCTCAGGAAAGGGAGGGTCCCTGGGTGGGGAAGAAACTATTTGGGAGGAGTTGCCGGTTTAACCAGAGCTTACAGGCCCCCTCCCCAGGGGCCTCCCCCCCAGATGACACTGGTTGTTGTCTTAGCTGCCGAGTTGGGGCTGGGAGGGTGTGCGGGGCAAGCGTCCACCCCACCGGGGACTTCTGCCAAGCAGGCTCTTGTTTATTTGAGATTTGAACAAAAAAGAAGACTATCCTCTTGAAAACACAGCTTCAGAAACCTTGCCGGGGTTGGGGGATCTGGGCAGACAGCAGGGAGCTTTTCTCCCTCTTTGTTAAATTGAAAAAAAAAAAATTAATGTAATATCACACACGCCAAACATCAGGAAGAAGAAATTGCATCCAGAAGCCCACTGCTGTTAGACAATCACCGTGAACTTTTGGCAGGGGGGTTTTTGTATTTTTAAGGGTGCTTTTGTTTTTCCTGTAGATTATGTTGATTACGGGACTTCCCCAGTGGCCCAGTGGTCAATTAATCTGCCTGCAGTATAGGAGCTTCAGGAAACGTGGGTTCTATCCCTGGGTCCAGAAGATCTCCTGGAGAAGGAAATGCCAACCCACTCCAGTATTCTTGCCTGGACAGAGGAGCCTGGCAGGCTATCATCCATGGGGTCACAGAAAGTCGGACTCAACTGAAGTGAGTGACTTAACAGGCACACGTGTTGATTACAGGGCTGTATACTGCTTCAAAGCTTTTTTTCCCCCCTTTAAATCATGCCATTAACTAGTTTCTCCCATCTCCCATGTTAATAAACTTCATCTGGGACAAGTATGTAAAATTGCCAGATACCGGGGTCTGGTTAACCAGGCCCCAGGTTAGACTGTTTACACATTGAGGTTGTTGCTCATTTCTTGGACCGTGTCTCGCCTACAGTACCTGGGTTCTCTCCGGCCCCGGGGTGCCTGCGCTTTGAGCTCCCTGAAAGGGTCTCCCGCCTCAGGGCCTTCGCACACGCTCTGCTGCTTCCTCTCCCTCGGTTATTCTTTGTTGATGCGTCGCCGTGACTTCCATCACAGTTTGTATGGAGACCTATCTTGGGTTTCTCTTTGAGTTCTGCCTGGCTCCCCTGACCCATGACTGTGAGCCTCCTGAGGGCAGGGGTGTTGCTGTCTCTGTAGGAGTCGGGAAATTGTTAGTTCCATGCCCCCTAGATGTCCATTCTTTTTTTTTTTTTAAGTCTATGTATTTTTGGCTGCTCTGGGTCTTTGTTAGTGCACGCAGGTATTCTCTAATTGTGCAGAGTGGAGGCTTCTGTCGACTTGCAGTGCTCAAGCTTGTCACTGCAGCGGCTCCTCCTGCTGCAGAGCGCAGGCTCCAGAGCACTGGCTCAGTAGTTGGGGCACACGGGCTTTGTTGCCCCGAGGCATGTGGGGTCTTCCCGGACCAGGGATCGAACCCACATCCCCTGCACGGGCAGGCAGATTCTTAACCCCTGGGCCATCAGGGAAGTCCCTGATGTTCATCCTTGAGTTATAAAAATGGGGCCTCAACTTCTTTTGTGTCTTAAGTAGTTGAGTAGGGGTGGTGGTGGATAAGTTTTATGGTGAGGGTGTATGTGTTAGTCGCTCAGCTGCGTCCAACTCTTTGCAACCCCATGGACTGTAGCCCGCCAGGTTCCTCTGTCCATGGGATTCTCCAGGTAAAAATACTGGAGTAGGTGGCCATTCCCTTTTCCAGGGATTTGTCCCGACTCAAGGACTGAATCCTGGTCGCCTGCATTGCAGACAGATTCTTTACCATCTGAGCCACCAGGGAAGCCTGTGGTGAGGGAATGGGATCCGTTTTTATTTTAGCCCCCCAAAGCATGAAGCAAAGATGAAAATGAGCCCCACAGATGTATGACACTCCATTGAGTTCCTCCATTGACATCCTCTATGTATGTGAACCCATATGACCATGATGGTTACCATGGAGATCCACAGATGTCCTTGTCACCACGCTGAAAGTAGGAGCTGCTCTTTCTTGAACACATAATTTGTTTTATTCATTTACTTCTTACAGCCAGCCCCTGAGAGAGGCTCTCAACATCACCATATTACAGAGGGGGAAACTGAGGCTTGGGGAGGTGGTGTAATTTTTCCGGGATCCACACAGACTAGAAGTGGCTAAATTAGGCTATAAACCAAGGCAGGATGGTTCCAGGGTCAGAGCTCTTGACGACAGCCCTGCCCCACTGTGTGCGCATGTGTGCGCCAGGTGTGAGCACACAACAGCAGCTTCCCTGAGCGCCAGGCCCCAGTGTGAACAGGTTGCCCCTGCATGTCAACAGGCTGGCCTAGCAGGCACTGGCTCATGCCTTGGTCTTGCCCGTCCTTGAGGGGTAGAGTCACGGTGGCCCCGTGGTGACCTGGCCTTGAAGGTGGGCAGCCTCAAGAATGCTGGCCTTGGACGCCTGCCAGAACCCACTGTGGGAAGGACCCAGGGTTTGATGGGTGTGCCTGGCCCTTTTTCCAAGCTGGGAAAACTGAGGCCCAGGACACACAGCCAAAGTCACAAGCCCCGACCATAGGCCTCCCCTTGACGACTCAACCCCTCCGTCCTGCTGGGGGCTTGGCCCAGGCAGTGCCTGTCACTCAGGCCAGCTTTGGGGACCCTCCCTTCCATATTTTTTAAGGTCGTCTCCTCTCTTGATTCCTGCCAATGCAGCAGAGGGGTTCAGCCTTTTGGGTCTGAAGTTTGACGAGTGGCCTTGCACTAGGCTTTTAATTTCCTTAAGCTTCTGTTTCCTCCTTTAAGTGGGAGAAACGGTGACACCTGTAGTCACCGGATATTTGTGAGGAAGCGAGGGGATCATCTGTATCCAGAGTTTATCTTAGGGCTAGGGACCCGCACAGCAAGCATGGAGAGAATGCCTGCTCCGTGGTCGGGGTTGCTTCCACTCGTGCGGGGAGGTCAGGCCCTGGGTTTGCCTCGCGGACAGTCCCCTCCTTCCTCGACGGGGCACACTGCACGGACCTTTGCAGGCGTGGGTCTGGGGACCCCTCCCCCTCCTCTCCAGGGCGGGCAGGACGTGATTCACGGCTGCGCCGGTGGACAGCGCCCTTGGCATAACTGACCATGCCTGGCATAACTGACCACGCCCGGAACCATCCTCCTGAGAAGTTGTCTCTGGGGCTTAGGGATCTTGCCAGCGGGGACAGGGGTAGGGCCCAGGGCTTGGACCCTGCAGCAACTGAGACTGGCCCCTAAAGAGCTGGAGTCTTGAAGGATGCCCGTGCCTGGGTCTCTGCCAGGAGACGAGAGTCTTAAATTGCAGTGTTCATGTCGTGGCTGTAGGCTCTTGGCTTTCAGTAGAGGACAGGGTCTCAGACGGAGGGGACACATCAGTGGTGTGCTTGTAAAATCTTGTCTTTGTAATTACCAACTTGTGTGAACACTGTATAGCTCCCCTGTCTTCCCCGCCCCGGCCCCACCCAAGCTGGCCCTGTCTTGTTCACAGCTGCATCTTGGCTCCTGGTGCAGTGCCTGGCACATAGACTAGTATAAATGGCTTCAATAAATTAGCACCGTCAAGCGCTTTTACATCCTTAGCAAACCTTTCAGCTACTTTTGGAACTGGAAAGGGTTCTAAACCCGTTCAACAGGTGAGGAAGCTGAGGCTAAGGAAGATAAGAAGGGTGCCCCAGCGCCCAGAGGCAAGATGCAGGTTGGAGTCTGAGTGCTGTGAGGCTGCAACCCAAACCTCTCTTCTGACTCGGAAGCCCGCCTGCCAGGTGCCGATCTCCGAGCGGCCCTCTCAGCTTCTCCGTCTCCCTGCCTTGAAGCCAGCAGTTCTCACCTGGGAGCACAGGATGGAGGATGTTGACACGTGAGACGCCCTCCCCCGGGAGTGCGGGACCCAGCGAGGCTCCTGGCAGGCAGGCGGTAACTCCACCCTCTCCCACTCAGGAAAGCAGATCAGAATGCAGGGGATGGGGGTGGGGGGCGAGGCAGGAGATGGTTCTAGGAGAGGCCCACTTGCACTCCCATAGGTATCCTCAAATGTGCCTCCTGTCCAGATTCAGCTCTTGCCACTTTTTGCCACTCCACCCCAGCCAGGTTATCAGAGATCTCTGTTCCGTCAATGACCTTAGGAGGTCTTCTCTAAGCCTAGACCTCATGCTCCTTCCTTGGCAGGCTCCCTCTGATCCCTTTAGTCATGCAGCTGAGATGGCACCTCTTCCAGGAAGCCTTCCTTGATCACCCAAATTCATGGGATTCAACCGTGATTCACACAGCAGACCTCACTCCCTTTACCTCCCTTGTCACATGCTGCTATCTTTGTCCTGGCGTGTTGGCTTAATCCACTCCCCATCTTTCCCACTCCCCAGCTCTAAGCTGAATATAAACAGGGACCTTGAGTTTCGAGTTCGTCAGTATCTCCCCATCCCCAAACACAGGGTCTGGCACATAGTAGGGCAATAAATCTTTTGAATAAATTGGTAAAGGAGCAACTCCCAATTCAGCCAGCGCATACGTTGGCACCTCCCACCATCTCGGTCGTCAGAGGGTAGCAGACTGTTTCACAACGGGGTGTGTCTCACCATCGTCTCACGATGCCCCTGGGGAGGATGGGTGTTCCGAACAAGTCCATCTCTTGTGAGACAGGGATTCTAGGAAAAAGAGGGGTGTCTTAGGCTGGGCTCCCTCAGGGGCACAGCCTGAGGCGAGGGTGCCAGGACAAGTGATGTTCTTGGGTGGTGGGACACTTGAGGGTTTGCTGACCATCAGTATACTTCTGGGGACAGCTGGGTTTGTAAAATGTGCTGGGAACCTTGAGGAGACTCCTTAACATGCCTTTAAACTGTCCCAGCAGCAGTAGAAATCTGCCCACCCATGCCAGGAGGATTTGGGTGGGGGTTCCGACAGGGTCTACTACAGTGGGCAGGCTCTTCCCCCCGTGGCTGGCATGCTCAGCGTGGTGAGCTCTGTCAGGGATCTGCCGGCTCCAGCAGACAGACAAGGATGGGGGCTCCGGTGAACCAGAATGTGAGCCCAGAGGCTGTGATTAGGAAGAAGTTGGCTACTTGTCTTTGTTCCTGCCGGAAACCTGGGGCCGTTTGCAAAATAGTTGCCACTTTGGACATAAAAGGATCTCCAAGCCCAGAGAGGTCATTTCCTTGGGTTCACCTTCTGAGGAGGAATTTTATGATAAGCAGATTTCCTGCATACCGAGCGCCTGCTGTATACATTTCCTAAGCCTCTTGTGTGGTTCCTTGTGTGGTTTGAGATGCTGGACAAAGCCCGTCCCTCCCCCAGCTCCCCGCATTTATCCTGCCCTTGGTTTAACTGCACAGGCTCCTCCCCATCCCTCATTCTCTCTCTTAGTTCAGTCACTCAGTCGTGTCCGACTCTTTGCCATCCCATGGACTGCAGCACGCCAGGCTTCCCTGTCCATCACCAACTCCCGGAGCTTACTCAAACTCATGTCCGTTAAGTTGGTGATTAATAATATTGTTGATAAGGACTGTAACTGATGCATATGGCAGCCACAGGCGGTGCCCTAACCATTTTGCACGTGTGATCTCTTTTAATCCTCACAAAAGCACGTGAAATACCTACTCATGATTCCATTTTATACTTGAGAAACCCAAGGCTCAGAGAGGTGGAGTGACTTGCCCGAGGTCACACAGCTGGTGAGGTCAAGATGGGATTGGACACCAGCTGGTTGACTCTGGAGGTCCTCTTTCTGCATGGTCTTACAGAGGGACACAGACAGGGCACAGAGGACCGGGACTTCTGGTTGCCAGTCCTGCATATTGTCTCCCAAGCACATCATCCTCTGAGCTCTTAATAACTGCTGATTACATTGGGCAAAATTAGGGTCTGGAAGAACTGAGAGCAGGTAGTTTTTAATCTGAATTTAGGAGATCGTAGTGTTTTCTGTCACCATATCGGGGGTAGCTTGCCTTCAGGGGAGGGGTCTGAAATTACTCTTCAGGGAACAGACCCCTGTCTGCCGAGGTGATTCTTCTCAGAGCTGGTGGCTGAGTGGGATGGCTCAGGGCAGGGCCCTCGCTGCCCTCAGAGGGACTTTGCAGAGCTTTGTTGCTGGTGACCGAAAGCAAGAAGGTTTGGATGGGTCCTTCTCCATATCTTTTAGAGATGAAAGGATTTGGGAGCATAGGGTAGAGCCTCTCCCAACACACGCACACACACACACCCACTCTGTGGATGCTGCCTCTCATCATAGCTGCACTCCTGGCCCATCCTGAGTCTGTCCTCGTCGTTCACTT
The DNA here is from genome assembly GCF_000754665.1 of Bison bison bison. Lineage (NCBI taxonomy): Eukaryota > Metazoa > Chordata > Mammalia > Artiodactyla > Bovidae > Bison > Bison bison. The sequence goes on from NW_011495054.1 coordinate 8,562,250, forward strand.
TAGACTTGCCTGTGAGAGGCAGTAGGTCTGCCTGGAGTCCAGGTGGGTAGAGAGCCTGCAGTCTGTCTGGAAACAGGCCTACTGCGGAAGGGAGTGACCAGATAGGGGAGACAGTGCCCTCAGGAAGCACCATCAGGCGAGTGTGGAGGTGAGACAGGGAAGTTAAGGAGCTAACATAGGCTGTGTCACCCCGACAGCACCTCGGAGGTTACCCCAGAGAAGCAGGGAGCTGGGGCGTTGATACACCAGTTGCCATCCGTCTAAGGTGGGAGGCTGCCCGTGGGGCACTTCTAGCCTGTGCTCCAGTGGCCAGAAAACAAGCCAGAGCATCACGGTCATCTTCAGTAGGCAGCCTTCTGCATCTCAGAGCTGAGGGTATAGGGCAGGGCACTCTAGGAATCAGCCGCACCCTTCTGGAGAAAGGTTTGGGGTCTTTGACATGCATCTTATATTCAGAAATTTATTCTGTTTCACTTCATGCTTTCACGCATCTAGCATTAAAAACATAATAATTGCAATTCCATTTTTTTTTCTTGTCCTCATTCTTTTTATTTATTTATGTTTGGCCACACCACAGGGCATGCGGGACCTTAGTTCCCCGACTGGGGATAGAACCCGTGCCCCCTGCAATGGAAGTGCAGAGTCTTAACTTCTGGACCACCAGGAATTCCCACATATCTAGCATTTTTAAAACGCTTCTTTTTTCCTTGTCACAAGCACATTCATTTGATCAGAAGTCAATGCAGCAAAGGAACCCAGGTGGTGGTCTTCGTGGTCTTTGGTGTCTCTGAGCCTCAGTTTCTATAAAATGGGAGTAAAATACTACAAAATGAGTCTTTGCCTGTGAAGTGTTTCTCCTGGAAACCGGCTACACGTTCAATAAATGGTTGTTATTAGTAGGATATAAAATTTAGATACTATAGCTAAGCAAAAAAAAAAAAAAAGGAATAAAATCCCCTGTGGTCTAGTTTCCCTCCACTTAGAGTCAGCCCCTCTGAACATTTCTTCGTTTGTTTATTTATTGGCTGCACTGGGGCTTTGTTGCTGCATGCGGGCTTTCTCGAGTTGTGGGGCTACTTTCGGTTGCGGTGTGCAGGCTTCTCGTGGCGGTGGCTTGTCTTGTCGTGGAGCACAGGCTTCTGTGGGCACGCGGGCTTCAGTAGTCGCGGCCAGAGGGCTCGAGCGCAGGTTCGGTAGTTGTGGTGCATGGGCTTAGTTGCTCCGTGGCGTGTGGGATCTCCCCAGACCACGTGGTATTTCTTATATATTCTTCTAACACTGTCTCTCAGTATCCACATGTTCATACTTGTATGCCCATCCATGTGCATCTATATAAAACGAGAATCTTCATGGTCCATATCATACCTAAATGTTTTAAAATTTAACTGTTACATATTCATTTGGCCAGGTTAATATACATTCACAAGGCTCAAAATGCAAAGTTACCAAAGTGAGAAATCTCCCTCTCTGGCCCTCAGTTCACCCCTTTCCCCGGCCACCACCCCAGGGAATGAATTTAAAGCTTATCTTTAATTGTATTTTTGCCCCCCCCACCCCCCCAGCCCGAAACTCTTTGTACCTGCCTCCACCTGAAAGGGTAAAAGATGAATGTGCTCACGATAACTCGTGTATCACGCAGAGAGGCACCTAAATCCTTGTAGGTGGCAAAGGTTACCTTGGAAAGTGAACCGTGCTGGCCTCCTGTGTCGATGGTATCATTCTGGCCCTGTAGACAGCGGCTTTCTTAGTACCGCCTGATAAAGACGATGGATGTGGGAGTCACAAGGCCCCTGGCTGACCTCTTGAACACGCGGCACCCTTCACTTTAAACCACAAGCGCTGCGTAATGAGCGGCTGCGTCCTCCGTTAACCAGAACCTTTCATTAACCGAGGCCTCTCCTCTGCCTCCCTCGCCTCTCACCCTGCGTTTAAGGCAGAGCGCGAAAGAGGTCAAAATAAACTATTCTCAGCAATGCTAAAGGTCATGACTCCTTACCGTGGGTGAATAATTCGTGGTTCAGTTAAACAAGGTTGGGCCTGGGGTCAGGGCAGTCAGCCTGGTGGCCCATTCCTTCAGCATGCTGAGGGGGGCTGAAGGTGAAGTTAGACCATCCAGGGACTGAATGCCAGCTTGTCCCTTCCTGCCCCTGTGACTCCCTCTCTCTGAGCCTCAGTTTACACATCTGTATATCGGGTATGTACAACCCAGTCCGATAGAATTTCCTGTTCTGTTCAGTAAGGTACCCAGCCTCCTGTGCTGGTTGAGTCCTTAAAATGGGACTGGTGTGACTGAGGCACTGAATTAAAAATTGCATTTAATTTAAATCAGTTGACATTTAAAGTTTAGTACTTATGTGGGAAAGTGCAGTGCAGGACCTACCTTGTAGGATTTGATACCCAGGCAATCACTTTGCTTTTTGTTCTTGTTTGTTTGTTTGTTTTTAATATTTGTTTGGCCGCATCAGGTCTTAGTTGAGGCATGTGGGATCTTTGGTTGCAGCTTGTGAACTCTTGGTTGCAGCATGTGGGATCTAGCTCCCTGACCAGGGATCAAACCCTGGACCCCTGCAGTGGGTGCACAGAGTCTTAGCCACTGGACCACCAGGGAAGCCCCTCACTTTGCTTTTTGAAACCTCAGTTTACCTATCTGTAGAATGGGGATAAAAATAGCATCAGCTCCAGAAGGTCACTGGAGAGATTAACAGCATCCAGCACTGCCGGGGTGGGAGGGATCCAGGGTGAGGGCAGGGAATGGCATCATTTAAGCCAACAGCTGTTGGCTGCTGTGAGGATGAACTAGGTGGGATTGGGAGTGAGGCTGTCAGAGTTCGAATCCTGACTGCATCTCTTAAGCAAACTGCTAAACTTTCCTTGAGGCCTCCACTGTCCTCATCCATCTAGTGGGCCTAATCACGCAGCCCAGCTCAGAAGATGGATTAAGTGGGGGAATTCATTTAGTGTGTTGTCTGGCACAAAGTCAGTGCTCCATTCGTGTTAGTGATCTGACAATGATAATTATTAACACAGAGCTTTCCCAGGGCCCAGCTTCATAGGTCAGGACAAAGCAACTGAAGAAACTCAGGACAGTTCATGGGGTTCTCTCACTGGCGGCTGGGCCAGGGGTATTTCTTCAGCTCCACAGAGGCCTCAGTTCCTGTGCCAGGAGCAGGGCCTGACTATCGTGCCCCAAGGCTGGCAGAGCCGGGCCCTGACAGGTCCACAGGGGTGCTGGGAAGTTGGTCCCAGAGGAGGAGGAGGAGGAGTCAGCTGCCTGAAGGGCATGGGAGGTGCAGTTATCATCCTGGGAAAGTCAGGAGAGGGCGTGTCAGCTGGCACCACAGGTTCATGGCCATGGGCAGTGCCCTGATGGTTATGGCTGGGGAGGGGTGGGACGGGGTGGGTGCAACAGCCAGGGATGGACCTGGGGCTGTTTACACCCCTGGGTTCAGTCTTGACGATTCTTTCAGGATTTTCTTGTGCCTGGCTTCTCTTTGGGATCTGCGTTCCTTGGCGCTGCCCTCTGATTTTAATCAAGGCTTGTGTAAATGACAGGCTCATGTTGGACCTTAGGCCAGCGTTGCAAACAGTACCCACTTAGTCAGTCACTCTTCCTTCCCCTGTCCCCAGCTGGGCACTGGGGTACGGTTTGAGAGTCAGGGTGGAGTGCCCTGAATCACTGTCTCCCTCAAATTCCTTCATCAGAGAGCTATCCCTTTAAGTCTAGGTTAAAACAAACAAAAAAATCCACCAACCTACCAGTCCCTCCAACAGGCTTCATGTTCTGTTTGTTTATTTGCTCATTATTTACCATGCATTTGCAGAAACCTGCTATGTATGTGCCAAGTATACTGATGGTGTTTTACACGCACCATCTCCTTTAATCCTCAGAATCCTTTGAGGTAAGTATCACTGAACTTAATTCACCCGTGAAGAAACCGAGCTTTCAGGGGTGAAGTGGCTTGTCAAAAGCACGACTGCATTCACTATGTTTACTTAGAAGACATTTGTCTACTTAGCCAATTTGTACCAAATTCTCTGTGTCCGTTAGGAACGCTTTTGCCTTCGTGTAACAGAAACTTTAACGCACAATGGCTTAAACAGTACATCATTACTTTTCACATAACAGTAACAACAACAAAAATCCAGAGGAGAATAGTTCAGTTAGTGCAGTGGCTCAGCTATGTCATTAAGGTCTTTTTCATGTCACTTAAAGTATCACTTGTGAGCCCGTGGTCCCAAAATGGTTGCCTTGGCTCCAGGCATCACATCTTTGTTCCAGGCAGGAAGATGGAGAGGAAGCACCAGAAGCTGCATTTGCCTGTTGTTGAATCCAATGCCATGTTCTTTCCACTTTCCCAGTGAATTCTAGCCTCAGGGGCCTTTTGCCATTTCCACATAACCCCTGTACCATCATTTTCTGTTCAGACTTTTCACTTTTCTGAAAGTTAACATTTTAAAAGAAATGTTATGAAAATCTGTATTATAAATAGCAAACCAGTGTCCTGTCTTAAATTGATAAATAGTTTAAAATAAAACAATTGTTTTAAATTGAAAACAACAGTAAAATTAAATATAGTGAAAATATAATTATATTTTAAAGTCCACTGCTGCAGCTGATGGTCTAAGCTTGGGGCTTTTTTGTCTTTCTTAAACTGGGGCGTATACTGTCTTTCAGTATACTAACAGGATAGCAGGTAGAATAGGTGTTAAAGTCATGGTGGCACCATGCAGAGACAGCCTCAGGACTTCATGGGAAGGCACCCTTGAGAATCAGAAAGGAAACAGTTTTCACAGGATGTCACTCACAAAAGCTTCGTGCTATACCTGGATATCAAGGCATCGTGTGTGTGTGTGTGTGTGTGTGTGTGTGTGTGTGTGTGTGTGTAAGCACGTGCATGCTTGCTCACGCGCTCAGGCACGTCCAGCTCTTTGCCACCCCATGGACTATAGCCCGCCAGGCTCCTGTGCATGGGCATTGGCAGGCAGATTCTTTACCACCGAGCCTCCTGGTGGTAATATTTATTATATTATTTATTTAT
>NW_011495054.1:8567628-8577317 GCF_000754665.1 Bison bison bison
TTATATTTGTATAAATGTAAACATAATTTAATATATATTATAATTATTTATATTATATTATATATAATATAATATGTAATAATATACATTATATTATTTTATTTTATTATATTATCCTATTTATTTACCTCCTGGAAAGCCCTTCAGAGCACCCTAAGTGTTACCAAAGATCACCATGTGTCCCTCATGGACTGCCTTCCACCTCTGGGGAGCCCCATGCTCGCCTATTCTGCCTTGCGTCTGCCAGGCATCAGGTGGGTTCTGGAAAGGGGAACCCAGAGCCAGAGGGGTCTGTGTCCTGTGCCAGCTGGGGAGGGATCCTTAAATTTTGCCAGGGGAGACCCTCAGGCTTTGTCTCTGATGCAAGGCTTGATGATCAGGCAGATTGCCAAAGAAGGTCGGAAGACACTTCGGCTTAGGAAATCAGCATCGGCTTCCTGGAAGAGGTGTCCCTCCATCTGCCCTGAAATCACGGGTGGGATTTGGGCAAATGGAAATTTTGCTGTGGGGTAAAGGGTTCTCCACGGAGAATAAATAAGTGAAAAAGATACTCAGGTCATGGGAGCTCTTTGGGAATCTGGAAGTGTAGGCAGGGCCTATAATATAGATCAAATTGGTTAGTTTTGGCCTGTGTGTGGGTGGGTGGGTGCAGATGGTCTAGAATACCTTCCCCAAGGCAATGGACAGTGGGAGCCATTTATTTTGGAGCTGGGGGTGGGGGCGGTGGGGGCTGGTGCGCGAGATGATCAGACCTTCCCAGGGTTTGAGTCTGAACTTAAGGCAGCTCTTGGGCCAAAATAGGCTAATTCCTCCAGGAATCTATCTGTGCTCGGAGAGAATTACGTATTTATTTTTCTGAAGGGCAATATGCACCTCTTCAGATCAGATCAGATAAAGAGAGCGCGCTTGATACTCACATTCTTGCACTGTGCATGTGTAGAGTTGAGCTCCGAGGTTCAATTGCCTCCGCTGTGAACGTCATTTCCGGGGTGGGGCTTCCTTCTCCCCACCTCTCCTAAGTGCGTTCAGGCCTCCCAGAGCTTTCCTGCCGGGCCTAGACTCATCTCTCCCTGTGACCCACCGGTTCTAATTGCGCTCGCAAATTTTACAGTCAAGTGTGTGATGGTCCGGCCGTAAATGAGAACCAGTAAAGATCCCAGTGATGGCACAGCCAGCCCCCCCAGGGCCCTGGTTTATTGCTCATTAGACATCTTTATTGGGTCTGCCCCAGGGCAGAGGTTAAGAACCCTGGCCTCCTAAGCTTTGAAGTGAGTCATCATGGAATGTTTTTTCCTTTGGTGTAAAGGTCCATTCTGCATATATCCAAAGCTCGGGGAAAAAAAAACAGCGGTGTACACCCTTGGAACCAGCCAGCCCACTTCTGGGCAACATTTATCTTGGGAAAGTTCATTGCATGTGAGTGTTCATTGCAGTGTTGGTTTTAACAGCCAGCGATTAGAAACAGCCTAGGGATACAATAGTGGGGGATGGTTTCCATGTAGTGATGAGGTAGCCATGTAATGGAATACTACAAAGCATGAAAAACGGCTGTAGAAGTTATGCAGCTATTTGATGTGAAAGATGTTTATGATGTAATTTTGAAATTAAATGAAACAAGGCAAGCTCCTGAACAAATAGCACGGCATGCCCTGATTCCATTTTGGTTTTGAGAGTAAGTCCCCACTTTTATCGGAAATGGCCAGATTGATGGACATCAGATTGCTAATAATGGCTATTGGCTCTGGGTGGTGGGATTTAGGATTATTAAAAACATTTTGCTCATCCATATTTTTGAGTTTTTCTGTAATTGTCACGTAGAGAGCCTGTAAAGATTTAATGAAGGCATGGGTGTCTGCCAGAAGTGTGAGAGCTTTAGGTAATTTAAAGAGGGGGATGTCATATCCTTGGGGGAGTGCAATCGGTCTCTCGGGACTGAGTTCTCCACAGTCTAGAGCAGCGACCACAAACTCTGTAAAGGGCCAGAGAGTAAATATTTAAGGCCTTGTGGACCGTATGGCCTCTGTGGCAGCCACTCAGGTTTCTCCTAATACCTTGGAAGAAGCCATCGATTACATGTAAATGAGAGGATGTGTCTGTATTCTAATAAAACTTTATTTACAAGAACAATCAGTGGGCCCGGATGTGGCCTGCAGACTGTAGTTTGCCCATCCTGGATCCAGAGAAAAACAAACAAAGCAAAAAAAGCTGCTTGATTAATGGTTTGGGGTGAGTGCATAGCCAGTCCCAAAATAGCACAAATAGTAGGAAGGAACAGGCCAATGAAAGTTGAAAAGACGGATGTTTACATAGAGGCGTAAAGGTCACTTGTAACATTCTTTCTCCAAATCAGCAGTTGCACCTGGAGAAGGGGTGCTGGGGTGAAGCAGCTTAGATTATGCTCTGGAGTGTATAAGACGCCAATTAGCTCACACCAAAGGCTCCGAAAAGTCCTGCTTGGAAGGACATGAGTTTACACACATCAGCATTTCCCAAGCGCTTTCTATAAACCACAGGATCCTCTGTGTGGGTGTGAATGTGTGCCACCCACATCTGGTGATCTAGGGCCAGTTGGGGGATAACCCTTACCTCAACCTGTTCCTGTGGATTGGAGTCTCAGATGCCCCAGCCCTTAACTCATTACAACTTGAAATTGACACAGAAGCCAAGGCCTTACTGATGAAGACAGTTCTTAACAAAAATCACACACATTTCAGTAAGACACTTAGCTCTCTACTTCTGTCAACACGGAATAAGAATTTTATTGAGTCCCCCAGCAGTCCTTTATTCAGCACCACTTCAGAAGGAATCGTGGGGGACCAAGGGGTGGAACAGGCAGCTCAGAATCCAGAGAGCTGGGCTGCAGTGTTGGGGGTAGAGGTGGGGCTGAGGTGATGAACCATGGACAGAGAAAAGTTGCATAATGCAGACCTGATAAGTCCTGGGGTTGAGCCAAGTGAGAATCGCAGAATCTGGCGGGGACTTGTCCAAGCCCTCATTGCGAGTTGGTGGAGGAACTGAGGCCAAAACTAGAGTGAGAGACATGTTGGATGATTCCATTTCTTTGAAATACCCAGAAATGGCAACTCTGTGGAGACAGAGAACAGAGCAGTGCTTGCCAGAGAATGGGGGCGGCGGGAGTGGGGGCGGTGACGAGGAAGGGGGGTGATGCTTAGCTTTTGGGTGTGGGGTTTCCTTCGCAGTGATGAAAGCGTTTTGGAACTAGCCAGTGGCAGTGGTTGCACAATGCCATGGATTTACTAAATGTCACTGCTCGCACACTTTGAAATGATGAATTTTATGTTATTATGTGGTTTCTACCATGGTATTCTTTAAAAAGTAGGATGACAGAATAATCCACTGTCCCAACATGGGCACTTTTGCGAATGATAATAGCTGCCCTTATGGGTGTTAAGTGTCCTTTACATTGTAACATCATAAAAAGCACCTGTTCTGGTTAAGCCCAGTGGACTTTGGAAGAAACCCTCCAGGCAGGCAGCCTGGATCAGGGTTACTCCCACCTCCCACGGCAGATCCGTTTGGTACACCAGCTTCAGTTTCCTCACCAGTAACATGGGCTTCTGTTAGGGCCGCCTTTTTTTTTTTTTTGGCTGCGCTGCAGGCAGGAACCTGCACTCCTTGCGGTGGAAGCTAAGTGCCTTAACTGCTGGACCACCAGAGAAGTCCCAGGACCTGCTTCTTTGTGTTGTTAAGGAGATGCATGAGGTCATCTTCCTAAAGCACTTAGCACAGTTCCTGGCATCCAGTATGGTGCTTAATAAATAATATTTGTGTTTATCCTTGGCTTTTGAAAGCTCTGAAAGTGGGCAGGAAGGGAGCCTTGGTGCCTCTCCGTCTTGAATCGATGGGGAGAACACAGCTCTGAGGGGGACTTCCGGTATTGAAGCCTAAAAAGAAATCTGCACAAACAACATGAATGGAAATAAGGAATCTCAAAATGAAAGGCAATTTATAAATATAGCAATTCCTCTCCAGGTCCCTGACACATTTTTATTTTTCATCTGTCCCTTTTCTCTTCCAGACCTTGACTATTTGTTCAAACAATCTTTGCCATTGTCACAGCCTTGAATACAAAAAAATACCCCATCCAAGGACTTCCTGGTGGTCCAGTGGCTAAGACTCTACATTCCCGTTGCAGGGGGCCCGGATTTGATCCCTGGTCAGGGAACTAGATCCCACATGCTGCAGCTAAGAGTTCATATGCCGCAACCAAGACCTGGCGTGGCCAAAATAAGTAAATATTTAAAAAATGTTCCATCTGTCACCCTCTCTTCAATGGCATTCTCATAAGCTCTTCCCACTTTCCTACGCAGACTCCACCACCCCACCCCTCCAACTTTCACTTTCAAGAGATGCAGAATAGCCCCTTACATGTGGCTGAGAGGCGTTCACCTTTTGGGGAGAATATGGATTATTTCTGAGTTTTTGCCATGACTTCCATGGCAACCATCTTTTCTGATCACAAACTCAGGCCATGTAGTATGAAAGGATTTTTGTGCCATTTGTGGGCAGGCTGGAAACCGGTGATCTGGTCTACCTGCTGACTTTGCAACTCTTTAGAGATTTCAAATGACTTTTGAGTCCTACTGCTGCTGCTGCTAAGTCGCTTCAGTCGTGTCCGACTCTGTGCGACCCCATAGACAGCAGCCTACCAGGCTCCCCTGTCCCTGGGATTCTCCAGGCAAGAACACTGGAGTGGGTTGCCATTTCCTTCTCCAATGCATGAAAGTGAAAAGTGAAGTCGCTCAGTCGTGCCCGACTCTTAGCAACCCCATGGACTGCAGCCTACAAGGCTCCTCCGCCCATGGGGTTTTCCAGGCAAGAGTACTGGAGTGGGGTGCCGTTGCCTTCTCCTTTGAGTCCTGAGTGTTTTCAAATAAGGTCTATCACCGTAAATCTGGGATGTGTTCTTATTGCATATTGCAGCGGGATGGATAACACAGCAGAGGGCATTTTTGTGTATGTGATTTTGTCTTTCTTTAGATTCCTTCCGGAGAGTACTTCCCCTATGGCTCAGTGGTACAGAATCCGCCCACAATGCAGGAGCCACAGAAGACACAGGTTCGATCTCTGGGTTGGAAAGATCCCCTGGGGGAGGAAATGGCAAATCACTCCAGTTTCTCGCCTGGGAAATCCCCTGGACAGAGAAGCCTGGTGGGCTACAGCTCCCGGGGTCTCAGAGTTGGATACGACTGAGTGATTAAGCACGAGCGTGAGAGTCCTTCCACAGTACACATTTTTAGACTCGGGACGACCAAGTTAAAAATAAATGAATGTTTTTGGGGTGAGGTATATGTGGGGAAAACACTTGATTCATAGTCAGAAGATTTCAGCCGTAACATTCCCCCTCACTAGCTTGAGATCTGACTCATTTTCCACATCTGTAGAATGATGGTGATCCAGGGGAGAAGGCAGAAGGTGCAGAGTCACTGAGTCCTTGACTCTTGATGGGATCTCCAAAAATAATAGCGGGAAGTGAATATTGCCACACTGCTTCTGTCACTTGCATTGTCCCCAGGAGCAGGTGAGCACGTCAGCTTCTCACACCCACACCTGCCCTGGATACTATTATTTCCTTCTCTCAGGCATGCTCTCCCTGGAGGTATTTTTTGCACACTGACCGCATGTCTGGTATGGTGCCAGACTCTGGGGATACAGCTGTGAACTGGACTCAGGACCCTCCTGGCCAGGAGCTCCCAGTCTGGAGGCGGTTGCCACATGCAGGATCAGCGCTGGGCTAGGGAGGAGCTAGGAGAGTTGGATAGCAGAGCAGGGAGGCGGTACCTGAACCCACCCTGGGACATCAGGGAAGGCTTCCTGGAGGAGGTGGCTGGTGCTGAGGTTAGCCAGGCAGGAAATGGCAGTGTAGAAGCCTGAAGGCAAGGAAAAGCATAGTGGGTCTCGTGACCCACCCAGGGTTCATGTGCTGAAGAATGTGAGTGAGTGTGAGGGACAGACAGACAAAGGAGGAGCCGTCTGTCATGAGCCTGAAGTTGGGGAGGGTCCAGACCCTGCCGTGGGCCCCAGGGGAGTCTGATCTTCCTTCAGAGGGCAGTGGGGAGACCCACCCATGTGGGCTTTGAGCAGGGGAGTGGCATGATGAACCTGTGTACTAGAGAATCCTTCTGGTTGCTGCCAGAAGAACAGATTGGAGGAGGCGCCAGCAGAGAAAGTCACTTACCTGACTGTCCATGTGTCTTGCTTGTCTATGTCATTTATGGTCTGTCCCCACCTTCATCATTCAGCTCCATGGGAACAGGGCTTTCTATATGTTTTGTTCACTGCTGTATCCACAGAGCCTGACACATGGTGTGTGCGCGTGCTAAGTCGCTTCAGCCACATACGACTCTTGCGACCCTATGGACTGTAAACTGCCAGGCTCTTCTGTCCATGGGATTCTCTAGGCAAGAATAATGGAGTGGGTTGCCGTTTCCTTCTCCAGGGGATGGGATTAAACTCGTGTCTTTTACATATCTCATGCATTGGCAGGCGAGCTGTTTATACCGGCTGAGTAGGTGCTCAGTACTTGTGTATTGGAATGAATGAATGAATGAATGAACTAGGGCCGCAGCCATGGGAGGGACAGGAGGGTATGCACGCACTCCATTGACATTACATGTTGGTCCCTCTCCTACTGGGGTCTGTGAGTGGACCAAGTACCTGCGTTTATCACAGTCCTGCTCTCCTGGGGGCAACCCTTGCACGGGGTGCCACGCCGGATGGATTTGCAGATTTGGGAGGCCAGGTCACATTCCGGAAGATGCTGGGAGATGTCAGGACTGGCTCCCGGCCCTCAGCAGATGGTGGCATTCCCAGGAAAACGGCACCCAGAGCTGGCTGAGTGAATGACTGTGAGCTCTCGGATCAGATTTAGGGGTGTAATTATGAGAGATCGACAACAGCTGTTAGAATGAATCAACGCCTCCGAATCTGAGAGCGAAGCTGCCCAACAGTCCGGTTCTGAATGGAGGGGCTTCTCCTGCTCTGCCCCTTCAAGCTTCTGTCGGATCCCCTTGGAGCCTATGCGCTCCACGGCCGTGCCCCCAGCGTCCGATGCAGAGCCTGACTTATAGAAGGAAGGTCAGAAGGGTGGAGGGATGAATGCTCTTGACCTGGGGCACCTGTCTCATTTCAGCCGCTGTTGGTGTTGGTGACTCAGCTCCCAGGAACATGGTTTTTCCCTGCGTAAAATTGCAGGAAATGGGAATCTCAAACCTTGCAGATCAATTCAGGGAGATCGAGCCTGTGGACTTGGCAGGTTCAGGGACGGCAGAGGTCCACCCGCCGCCCACAGATCCAACGTGTCCTGGTCCACCCTGGCCTCCTGACCTCCCAGAGCTGCCCGTCTGTCCCTCTCCGAGCCAACCTCCACGTTGATTCGTAGAGAAAACCAGACACAGCTCATACCTCGTGTCCCTGCTTTCTCCAGGCTCTTGTTTACCTGACTCTGGCAACCGTGCTAATATATTTGAAAAGAGCGAGCCAGGCCACCCCAGGAAAAAAAAAATAGCATCTGTCTTCTGTGTGAGTGGGCTTCTGAAATGTTTTGGAAGAGACTAACATCTCTTAAATTAAGCATAACATATGTGATGCATTTAAAGCAAGATTTTAAAGCATGCGTTTCAGTCAGTCTCCTTGTATTTTACAACAGGTTAAAGGAAAACCTGAGACTCATGGGTTTCTAGGTTTGGGAAAGACATCAAAATATTATTTAGCCATCCACTACGGTGGTTTAAAAGCTCTTTCCCCACCCCACCCCCACTGTGTTCAGTGATTGATTCATTCATTGATTCGTTCCTGCAACCATATTTATAGATCAGGCATCTGCCTGGCATTTTAAATGGAAACTTGAGAGGGAGCCCAAGATAGAAAGGAAATTACGGATAACAGAGACACCCTTCTGGTTAAGAAGGAAGTGGACTAAGAATCTTTTATCTTGTTTTCCCCTGTTCCCTCCCCTGCAGTCTGGCCCCTGAAATGGGTTCAGGGATCCCAAAGTTTCAGGCGACATTTATGAGCCATGGACCCTGCTTCAGCAACGATGCTCTCGGTGGTCCTTCCCAGGAAAAGCCGTACAGAGAAGCATCCGTTCATGCCACCTTCGGGCAGATGAGCGCGTGTGACAGTGTGGGGTTAATGCCATCACAGCAGGTATCTGACAGTGGCCAGTCCCCGTCAGTGGGACCTGTCGGTGGGGGTGGGCCAGGCTGCCCAGCGGAGCTCTTCACAGCTCTTTGGTTCTGTCACTCAGTAGCATTTGACCCACGGCCACACCAGAGCTTGCCAGAGGAACTTGCTTACCTTATGTTCTAGACTGCTCAGTGCCACGAAACTCAGGACTCCTGCCCTTACTCAGAATCTTAGCAGTACCTGGGCAGCAGGGCCAGGAAGATAGCTATTCATTTATTTATTCACTCAATAATGATGCGTTCAGTGCTCTTATCTGCCAGGCCACTGTGCTAGCTGCTGGGGTGTCCTCTGGGGACCTCCGTTGATATGAAGCAAGGGATCCTGCATTATGAAATATAACTGTGTATTTATGAGTCCTGCTGTGTGTCTGTGGGTCTCTGGACATGTAAGAGTACTGGGTTGGAGGCGGGCAGTGGTGTCTGAACTGTGACCTTGGCTGGGCCAGTGTCTGTGTGTAGCAACAGGAGCGTCTCAGAGAGCAGACACAGCATGTGCAAAGGCCCCAAGGAGGCGTGTGAGGACCTCCAAGTGCTGCTGAGCAGGACAGCCAGGGGCACCAGCTCCCGAGTTGGCCAGCTCCCGAGTGCTCATGAGTTACCTCCTCTAGGCCAGGGGAGTCTCCTGGGACCAGCACTCCCAACTCTAGGCAATCAATCTTCCTTTTTCTGTGTTCCCATGTCCCCCTTTATTTGCATGCGTGTTCAGTCGCTCAGTGTCTCAGTCGTGTCTGACTCTTTGTGACCCCACGGACCGTAGCCCGCCAGGCTCCACTGTCCCTGGGATTCTCCAGGCAAGAATACTGGAGTGGGTTGCCATTTCCTCCTCCAGGGGATCTTCTCCATCCAGGGATCGATCCCATGTATCTTTCAGCTGCTGCATTGGCTGGTGGATTCTTTACCATTGAGCCTCTTAGGAAGCCCCCTTTATTTTAATTTTTTGGTTTATTTATTTTTGGCCACACCTTGCAGCACGCGGGACCTTAGTTCCCTGTCCAGGGATCAAACCTGTGTTCCCTTCTTTGGGAGCGTAGGATCTTAACCCCTGGGCCACCAGGGAAGCACTCCCCCCATGTCCCTCTTTATAAGCCATGTTTATTGCCCAGCATAGTTGCTTGTGTGTGTGTGTGTTTCTCACACAAGACTCAATTCCCTGAACAAAGGAGATATTTCTTATTCATCCTTCTGCACACAGTAGGTGCTCAATAAAACATGTTTCAGAGGAACAGGGGCGGTTTTTATTGAGCACTGACTGCGGACTCCGCACCCTTAATGCCTACATGTATCCACAAGGCGACAATACTGAAAAGCTGACAGGAGCGCTGAGTTTTACAAGCTGGCAGAGATGCCAGCGGGATGCGATTGGAGCTCAAAAGCTTTCGTGCTGTCTGTGCCCATATTTTTGCCAGAACCCCAGAACTGAGCCTGTCACCCTGTGTCTCCCCAGAACTGCCCGAAACTCAGCCTGCCAGGACCAGCCTACCC
>NW_011495054.1:8577495-8586984 GCF_000754665.1 Bison bison bison
GCAGCCAGGACCTTCCAGCTCGGGTAAGTGGGGCTCTTGTGGGTTCTGCCAGGGAATCTTCTCTCTGTCCCCTGAATATCCTGTTCTTGTCCCATGTCTCACATCTGTGTCCCGGAGGTCACGGGAGCTGGCTCTAATGACGAGCAGTCCTGGTTTGGGGCAGGACTCTGTGTGCCTGTGCACTCCGCCCCGGGTCACTGCCGACGGATTCCTCCCAGGTTGCTCTCGATTTTCTGGTTCTCTGTTTCCATCCCTCTCTTCTGCCTCTGACCCCATCTAGACGGTGTTCTCTGCTTGGGAAGAAGGAATCAGTTTAGCACCATCGAGCGTGTAGGGAAGAGAAAAGATAAAAATCTGTCCGCCTTTCTTTCCTGCAGGCTGCTGTGTGAGTCAGAGCCGGGGGCAGCAGTGTGGGGCCCCCAGAAGGGAAGCGGGAGGCTTGCGTTGAACTAAAACACCTTCTACTTTTAGCCCATCTAGACGAGGGGGCAGGATGGGGGCAGTTTTGTAGGGAAACAGCACTGGCATGAAGGTGGGGTTTTTAGGGTAGGGGACGCATCGAGAACAGCAAATCGTCTGGCAGTTTTTACAACCAGAAAGGAACAGGACGTTACTGTTAAAAGGGGAGAGTTGAACGGATCCAGGACTTGAGATCCAGTTTCAGCTGTGTGATGGTTGGCAAGTCGGACCACCTCTCTGGGCCCCATCCTTACAAAGGGAGATAAGGACAAGCCCTGCCTCTCAGGGTCTTTGGAGGATGGACCAGAGAGGTCTCCTGTCCTGAGAGAGCAGAGCTCATGGCTGGAGGAGCAAGGGGCTCGTGCCTGAGCCGTTGCAAAACAGGGGCTGATGATCACACCCCCATCTCATAGGGTTGTAGGGAGGAGGATGTGATTCGTGAGACAGAGGGAGCCCTTGGCTTCCCTGAGGCCTGACTTGTGGTAACTCTCGTCCTTAGCTGATGATACTCTTCTTACTGAGACTCTGAAGGCAGTCAGCTTAAAATAGGTGTTCAGCTAAAAAGAACCCAAAGGCAAAAAAAAAAAAAAAATAATAACAGCAGGTAGAATGGAAAATGAAGATGGCTTTTTTCTTTTTTGTAAGACTTCTGGAAAGACTGGGACGGGGAAAGATAAGGGACGGTCTGGGGAGCTGGAGTTCTGAGGCCTTTTGCCAACTCTGTGACCTTGGGAACACCGGCTTTGGGTGTCTGTATGAGCTGGCGCTGGTCACCTGCCCTCTCTGTGCTTGGTCCTGAAGAGGGTGAGGATCAGCCTGACGTGCGCAGGCTCTGAAATGGGAAAATACTGCGAGGGGCAGGGACAAGAATGTCACCAGGGCTTACCCTGGGAGCCTGCGGTGTGCGTCTGGAGTCCGACCCAGGTTCGAAGCCCAACTTTGCCTCTTTTGTTCTCTGAGTGACTTCAGGTCAGTTACTCGGCCTCTCTCCACTGGTTTCCATATCTGTACAGCTGAGAGCATCGTTCGTTACCCTGAAAGCTGGCCTTGAGATTAAACGAGTTGGGAAAGTCCAAGTGAACACTGGCATGGTTCGGGCAGCCTTTGAGCTGGAATGAACTTCAGAGTCAGGCCTTTTAGTCCACTGACCTTGCCCAGAGCTGAGAGGTGCAGGCCACTGGCCCAGGCTTGCCCGGTGGTCAGTGGAGAGCTCTAGTCCAGACCCGGGGCTCCGGTCTGTTGATCTTCATCCATCTCCATCTCCCCCTCAAATCTCTCTGTTTCAACCCAGACACTGACTGAATCTTAAATTTACTTTAAAAATTTTTTTTAGTGGTTGCCTCTCCGTTTCTGACGTGCTTCTTCCCCATGGAGCCACAACCGTAACCATGGCGACGCGGGTGGAGGTCGGCTCCATAAGTTCCCTGACGGGGGTGCCAGGCCTGGGCGAGCTCTCCAAGGAGGAGGCCCTGACGCGGACCTACTTCCGCCAGGCTGGCGATGCCCCGGGGCCCCCCTCAGCACTGCTCTTGGAAGGAAAAAGCCCCCTCAGGAGCCCAGTCCGCCTGCTTCCTCTGCCAAGACTCGCCCCCAAACCCTTCTCCAAGGAGAAGGCCGCAGACGTGACACCCCTGTGGCCCAGCCTGGCCAGGCCGTCTCCCGCCGGGGGGCTCTCCCAGGACGTGGCCTCAGGGCGTCTGAACGAGAAGATGCCGGGCCTGGCCGGGCAGGAGGCGGGGAGTGGGGACCGCCCGAGAAACGTGTCTCTGTTCCCTAAGGCCGCCATATCACAGCCCATGCCAAACCCCGTGATCTTCGAAAGCACCAAAGCCGGCCCCGCTCTGGGGAAGGGGGCTTGCGAGGCCAATGCAGGCATGTCTCAGGGACCCGCTTCCGCCCCCCGTCCTGAGGTGGCCGCCAAGCCTGCCCCGCCAGCCCGAAAGCCCGTGGGGAGCCTCCCCCGGCCAGCCTCCCTGCCTCAGGACTCCAGGATGGTGGCTACCCCAGAGGATACCGGCCCAAAGGAGCCTCTGTCAAAGGCCAGCAGCGTGGAGGACGCGGGAGGCACCGCCCCGGAGCCACCCAGGCCTCGCCCGAAGAGAAGGCCTGTGTCAGCCATCTTCACCGAGTCCATTCAGACTCCGAAGCCAGGCCCCGGCGGGGTGGCCGCGGTGGGGAAGCTGCCCCCAACCCCTCCCGAGAAGACGTGGGTGAGGAGGCCCAGGCCTCTGTCTGTGGACCTCACGGCCCGGTTCGAGAGCAGAGAGGCCTTGGCGAGGAAGGTGGCAGATGAGGCCACAGCAGGGCCCACCGCCCAGCAGCGGGGACCCGAGAGGCCGGACCCAGAACCCAGGGTGGACAGGGAGTGTCTGGTCAAAGCAGAGGCACCTCCACACGACCCGGATTCCGATTTCCTGCAGGTGGCCCAGAAGATCCAGGAACGGAAAGAGAGGCTGCTGTTGAAGCAGGGGGAGATGGGCAGCCTCAGAACCGCAGGGGGCTCGGCCAGGGTCATCTCCACCAGTGCCCAGGGTCTCGGGGAGGAGAAAGCCAAGCTGGACAGGGAGCCAGAGAAGGCAGCCAAGGACCCCCAGTCCCCTCTGCCCAGGCCTGGAAGAGGCCAAGACATGGCTGAGGTCAGGAGCAGAGAGGCTGCTGGAGAGACCCGGGCTGGGGGAGAGCAGACCCCCCGGGGCGGCGTGAAGAATCGCATTGGCCTGTTTGGGGAGGAGGGCGCCTCGGCCTTGGCAGCGGGGTTTGAGTCCCCACCAGCCACCCCCGAGTCCCCAGCCGTCCCATCGGAGCCAGAGAAAGCGGGCGTGAGTGTCCAGGAGCGGATCAAAGGCTGGGCCACCGAGAGCTCGGAAGCAAAGCCGGAGCTCAGGAGGAGGGCGGTCCAGACACGGCCACTGTCAGCGGACCTGACCAAACTGTAAGTGGGAATACCCCACGGGTTTCCCCCAGGCTCCGAGAGCCCCAGCCCCTCACCAGAGATCCCCCTCCACGAGGTGGAAGGAGACTGCAGGGCACCAGGCTCTGTACTGGGCACACTTGGTACCCCAGCCCTGAGAGGAAGTGGCAGTAGCCCCCATTTCTCAGATCAGGAGGCTGAAGTGTGGAGGATGGCACCGCTTCACTGTGCGTGCCAGCGGCAGGGCCAGTGACTTGAGCGGGTCGCTTTCCCCACCTTGAGCCTCGGTTTCTTCATCTCGTAAAGGGAAATGATGTTAAGGCCTGCATTAAAGGATTAAGGCCAAGACTCAGATACCTCTGGAGATCGCTCAGCCCAAGGGAGCCCTCGACACACTGTATTTATTAATAGTCCCAAATGATAGGATGAATCCTGTTGGTTAATGATAATTTTCTAAGCAGGGCCTGGCCCCTGACATCTCTTCCTCCTTTGTTTTTCCGCAAGTGGCTTCTCGGCTAAGATAGGGAGATGCCACCGGGGTGTGTCGCCAGCTCATTAATGGCACTCACGCCACCAACTTAGTTTGTCAGCAATTGAGCTTCCAGGGGGCGGGAGCTCTGGGCAGACTGCCCTCCCGGCCCTGGGAACCAGGGCGACCAGCTCGGCCAGAGCTGCGACCACTGGCTGTCAGCATTTAGAATGACCTGGAAAAAAAAAAAAATATCGATGCCTGACCCCCACCCCCAGAGACTCTGATTCAGCAGATCTGGGGAGGGCTTCTCATCTTGGTTTTTCAGAGTCTCCAAAGTAATTTTCATGTGCAGCCAGGCTCGAGAACCCCTGAATTCGGGCAACAGAGAAAGAGGGGAGCTCCCTGGCCACTCAGTGGTTAGGACTCAGCGCTTTTGCCAGGTTGTCCCTAGTCAGGAAGCTAAAATCCCGCCAACTACACGGTGTGACAAAATAATAAAACCAGGGAACAGAGGAAGGGGCACCACGTCAGGGCCTCATGCACCTCCCCTCCCTGAGTCTCCCGCCCCCCAGTCCCTCAGGTTATTCCCATCTGACAGGTAGGGAAACCGAGGCTCTGGGTTTAGAAACAACTCCTGCACAGCCTCACGCGTTCCCGGAGCCAGCCCTTGGACTGCTGCCCGTGGGTCAAGTTCAAGACGTTTGATTTGTCTCACCTCCCTCTTCTCTGCAGGCCCCCAACCCTGAACTAATCTTTCAGCCTCTGCTCCAGAGAACTCGGCAGAGATGGGGAAAAATCTAGCTCCAACTCCCCTTTCTCTCGTTTCCCCTTTACAGCTGGGAAACAGGCCCAGAGAGTGATCAAGACTGGGCCAAGGTCACCCAGAAGCAAAGGCAAGCCTGTTCCCTGACACATTCCCTGACCGCCCACTGCCCCCGAGTCCCGCGGTCGGTCTGCAGTGGGGCTGCTGGCTGTTGTGGGGTTGCAGCCATTAATTATCGCTGCTGGGGCATCTTCGCTCCTCTCTCTACACCTTCATGTAGCTATTAGGGCCTTGGGTAGCCTCTTATCTGACCTACAAAAGATGATAGGGAGGCGTTAATTATCCCCGTTTTATAGATGAAGAGACAGAGGCTCAGGTGAGGTCACGAGCCTGAGCCAAGCTCCCTCAGTGGGGAGGCAGGAAGGAGAGCTGGCACGAACACCCAGGCCCCTTTCCCCGAGCCCGGGGCTGCCGCCACCCCAGTGATGCTGTGCTTAAGGTAGGCTCTCTCCCTCCTGGGCCCGAGAGGTTTGGCGACTGGAAAGGACACGACCCGTCTTGGAGGAAATGGGGCAGGGTTGCTCTGATGACCTCAGTGCTCTTCACCCCTGGGTTCCTGAACTGGTTACGGGGTGTGGGCTGGAGGGAGTCCCAGCTTCTGGCCGTGCACAAGTAACTTGGGTCTCTTGCGACAGGTTTTCCAGTGCAGCTTCAAGCAACGAAGTCAGATACGAAAAGTGTTTGGAGCTGAGCGGTGAGTTTCCCAGAGAACCAAGAGAAAAGGTAAGAAGCCGCTTGGCACGTCCTTTTTTCTCCCAGTGGGTAGCGATACTTACTGGAAAAGGGGCTTTTACAATCTCGAAGATCAGGAAAGACTCAGAAACCTCTCATGGACTATAAGACATTTTTTTCTTTCCTTTCATGTTGGGACTTTTAAAGTCCCTTCCGGTATGATAGACTGTGCTACTCTGCTGTGTGTGTGTGTGTGTGTGTGTGTGTGTGTGTGTGTGTGTTAGTCACTCAGTCGTGTCCAACTCTTTGTGACGCCACGGACTGCAGCCTTACCAGGCTCCTCTGCCCATGGGATTCTCCAGGCAAGAATACTGGAGTGGGTTGCCATTTCCTTCTCCAGGGGATCTTCCTGACCCAGGGATCGAACTTGAGTCTGCTGTATTGAAGGCAGGTTCTTTACCATCTGAGCCATGAGGGATGCCCCATGATTTGCTGTTCCTTGGTGTTGCATACTGTTTGCAAACATAATTGTCAGGCATAAATTTTTGTCTGTGCAAACAGGAGGAGGATATGACTTTCCTGTGTAAGAATGTCTGCTTTTTTGAGAAATTAATGAAGATTTTGAAATGTTGGGACTTCCCTGGTGGTCCAATGGCTAAGACTCCCAGCTCCCAATGCAGAGGGCCCAAGTTTGATCCCTGGTCAGGGAACTAGATCCCACATGCTGCAACTAAGACCTGGTGCAGCCAAATGAAATTTTTTTAAATGCTAATATAGGATTTCACTGGAGAAGGCAATGGCAACCGACTCCAGTATTCTTGCCTGGAGAATCCCATGGACGGAGGAGCCTGGTAGGCTACAGTCCATGGGGTCGCTAAGACTCGGACACGACTGAGCGACTTCACTTTCACTTTTTTACTTTCATGCATTGGAGAAGGAAATAGCAACACACTCCAGTATTCTTGCCTGGAGAATCCCAGGGACAGAGGAGCCTATTGGGCTGCTGTCTATGGGGTTGCACAGAGTCAGACACAACTGACGTGACTTAGCAGCAGCAGCAGTAGCAGAGGCTTTCACTGGTGGCTCAGTGGTAAAGAATCCACCTGCCGATGCAGGAGACATTCGATCCGTGATCCAGGGAAATCCCACATGCCTTGGAGCAACTGAGACCATGCACTGTGAGTATTGAGTCTGTGCTCTAAAGCTCACACTCCGAGACAAGAGAAGCCACCCCAGTGAGAAGCCCGTGCGCCACAGAGAGCAGCCCCCGCTCGCCAAAACTAGAGAAAAGCCTGCATAGCAAGGAAGACCCAGCACAGCCAAAAATAAATAAATAAAAATCAAAAAACGTTAATAGAAACCCCCTCAACTCCCCCCCCCACCATTATGGCCCCAGCTCCTTTCCTCACCCCCTCATTTGTCAGCTAGGAAAAGGAGAAAAAAATCACCAGCAATTAAATTGCTGAGAAAGTATTTTCGGTTAGTCTATTTAATTTTTTAAAAAAAATCTCACAAAATAACTGCTGGGTTTCATGGGTTTGTGATTGATGCTTTCTGAAATTTCAAGTTTTTCTTTTATTTATTTACTTATTTTTAATTGGAGGATAATTGCTTTACAAGGTGTGTTGGTTTCTGCCATACATCAGTATGAATCAGCCTTAAGTATATCCACAGGTCCCCTCCCTCTTGACCCTCCCTCCTGCCCCGTCCTGCCCCTCTAGGTTGTCACAGAGCCCTGGTTTGAGCTCAGTTTGTTCTTGAACAGCTTTATTGAGGTATAACAGACACAGAGTGAACTGGACATATTTAAAGTGTAAAAGCAGATGAACTGTGACTTCTGTGTACATCTGTCAAGCCGTCATTACCATAAAGACAGAGGACATTTCCAGCACCTGCAAGTTTCTTCTTTGTAATTCCCCCCCAGCTGCCCCCTCCTCCCCCAAAGCAACTACCAATCTGCTTTTAGTCACTATAGATTCATTTGCATTTTCTAGATTTTAATATAAATGGAACCAATGCTCTTTTTTATTTTTTTTTGGTCAGATTGATTGATATCTCTTCTCCACTGTTTATCTACATGTATATATGTATATACATGCACACACCCCTACAGTTTTTTTAAACAGTATTTTATTATAAATACATAGTTCCTCCTTCTGCTTTTCTTCCATCAACACAACAGC
The DNA here is from genome assembly GCF_000754665.1 of Bison bison bison. NCBI lineage: Eukaryota > Metazoa > Chordata > Mammalia > Artiodactyla > Bovidae > Bison > Bison bison. The sequence continues at coordinate 8,585,016 of NW_011495054.1, forward strand.
GTTTTAAGTGTCCTTAGATCTTAGGACATTGGGAGCCACCCCGTCTCTGTAGGTCCAAGTGCCTGTGTGGTAGTCAGCTGTTTGCATATATCAAAATTTATTTAGCCCTTCAGATGAGCATCTAGGCTCTTCTGTTTCACTGACAGTTCTGTATGAACTTTCTTGTTCAGGTAGGCTTGTGCACGTGGGCAAAGCAGGGATTCTGGGAGGAAACCGGCTGGATGAAAGGAAATGAGTATCTTAAAGTGACGGCAGACGCACTGAATGGCTCAAGAGCGGTGCCCGTTTGTCTGCTCGCCAGCGGGGGCGAGAGTGCCTGTTTTCCCTCACTGGCTGTGTTCAGTCTGTAAGACTGGATGGCTTCTCACTGCTGTGATTTCAGTCACCTCACCTCTTCCTTTCCATTTCAAATCCTTTGACCTATATTGGATTGTTTCGGTACTTCCCTGGCAGCCCAATGGGGAAGACTTCACCTCCCAGTGCAAGGGATGCTGGTTTGATCCCTGGCCAGGAGGGCTGAGATCCATACTCTAAATAACCTAAACCATAAAACAGAAGCAGCATAGTAACAAATTCAATAAAGACTTAAAAAATGGTCCACATAAAAAAAAAAAAAAACTTCATTGAATTTGTTATAATGTTGTAGCAAACTTTTACAAATAAATATTAAAAAATTTTTTTAATCTTTAAATAAATGGATTGTTTCTTTTTGTTTGTTTTCCCAGCCAAAGGACAGGCATGGCGTAGAAGGAACATCTGTCACAAGAAGCCCCTGGAAGCCTGGCCTCCCCAGGGAGAAACCCAGACAGACAGAGCGGAAAGACAGTTTTGACCGTGTCCCCGGCGGCGCTCGGGGTGAAAGCGCGGTGGGGGCCCGGAGCCCTTCCGAGGGCACCCCGGATGATGATGGAAGCTTCCAGACCGTATGGGCCACGGTGTTCGAGAATCACGTGGAGAAGCATACCATCACCGCCCCCTCGGGACGCAGTCCCTGGGCCACGACCCCCGCGGACCTGGCCAACGTCTCGGAGCCCAGATCCAGACTCCTTGGACCCAGAAGCTCTTTCCCGCAAACCACAGCCCTAAAGCGAGAGTGGCTGGAAGATCCCGACCTGGAGCGAGGCGGAGGGACCGCCTTCTCCAGCGGTGAGCCCAGACAGCATCGCGTGTCCTCCCTGCTGGGAAGGCACCCTGGGAGCGAAAAGGGCAGCCATCACCCCTTCCTCAAGCTCCCGGAGAGCGCCCCCGCGCCCGAGAGGGTTGAGCCCAGGTACGACGTCGTGCATGCCGTCGGGGAGCGCGCGCACAGCGAGGCCGTCCTCACGGCGCCCGAGGAAAAGGCCCTGACTCTCCGCAGCAGCCGGTCTCGGCCCCCGCCCTCCCAGGAGGTCACCCATGCCATGACTCCCGCCGACCCCAAGTGCAGGCCGGAGGGCCAGGTGGGGTCCGTCCAAAGGGCCAGTTTGATCTGGGAAGCCCGAGGGACCCGTGAGGTCAGCGGGCCGAAGCCCGAGTTCCACCGAGAGCCTAAGGACACGCATGGAGGCAGTTGCCCGTCACCCAGATGGACAGGTGGGGTGGCCGTGAGCTGGCACAAAGCCGCCGTGGGGCTCAGCGAAGGGAGAGGCACAGAGCCGAGCCCCGAGGCCGCCTCTGCGAGGACTACCCTGGAGGCCCAGCACCTGGGGACCGAAGGAGCCGGAATCCAGCCGGGGGAGAGGGCTCCGCCCCGGGGGGCGCCTCCAGAGCCTCTTCCCAGGGCCAGGGATGAAGCCGATGACTCTCGAGTGCAGCTTCAGGCGGACGTGCCGGGGCAGACGGGGCCCCTGGCCATGGCTGGCAGCCAAGAGCCCGAAGCCAGGAGGCGGAGGGTGAGCCCTGGCGACCAGAGGCTGGACAGATGGAGGCGGCGGACCCTGCCCCATGACGTGAAGTTCGATGAGTTCAGCCTCCTGCCCCCAGAGCACTC
>NW_011495054.1:8587084-8588113 GCF_000754665.1 Bison bison bison
AGCTACTCCCGGGTCGGGAGGGGACCCGGCAGGGGAGCCCAGGTACGTCACTGGACTGGGTTCTTCCTGCAGCAAAGCAGGGGTCGCCTGTAGAACCCAAGGCGACTTTTTTTGCTGTGACCTATCAGATCCCCGACACTCAGAAAGCCAAGAACGTGGTTAGGCCGGGGCCTGAAAACTGGACAGAACCTTCTAGAAAAGCAGCCCCACCCCTATCCCCTCTTTCTTACACCCCTACCTCGGTTCCTCTGAACCGTGAAGAGCTGCTGGAGACCGTGGGCGGTAAAAACCGGGCCCTGGGCAGAGAACGCGAGCACACAAGCTTTCCAAAGCCGACAGAGCATCCGGCGTCTCTCGGGGACAGGATTCTGGGTTCCCCCGGTGAGAGGATCTCCGACGCCGATGCCGTGTGGGTTCGTCGGGGCCCGGAAGGCGGCGGTGGTTTTCAGAACGGCTGGAAGGACAGCGGGAACAAGCAGTGCCCTGGCGGCGCTCCCCAAACACCCCCGGCTTTCAAAAGTCCCCCGAAAGCCAGCGAGCTCCTGGTCCGAAGGAAGACGGAAGCGGTCAGTGAGACGTTCCCAGGTAAAGCCAAGGCCGGCTACAGGTCCAGCGTCCTCGATATCGATGCGCTGATGGCCGAGTATCAGAGGCCGCCAGCCGGAAGCCCGCGGGAGGCTCAGGAGTGGATGGTGGGTTCACTTGCAGAGCTCAGGGGCTCGGACCCCGAGAGGCCCGGGCCCCAAGATGAGGCGGATCAGAGACGGAGGAGCCTAAAGGAGCGCCTGGAAGCCGAGGCTCCCCAGAGACAGGCCAGTTTTGTCGAAACCAGCCCTGGTTCCACTCCTGGCTCCGGCAAGTACGTGGCAGAGACGCCGGGGGCAGCCACGCACAAGGTCAGCTCTCCCCTCTGGGGCGCGCCCCACTTGGCTCCTCCTGAAAAGAATCCAGGGGCCTCTTCGGGTCCTGCCGCCGGCCCCCGGAAAAAAGGCTTGGGGATCCCTGAGGATGAGAAGAAGACCGTTGTTA
>NW_011495054.1:8588227-8591561 GCF_000754665.1 Bison bison bison
CACAGCGCGAAGTGCCAGCATCCCTCGGCTGAGTCAAAGCCTGCCACTGCCTGGGTTGATCCAGGCGGTGGGGCCAGTGTGCAGCCCAGGTCGTCCCCCGCCGACCAGAGGAAAGGGACCCCGAGGAAACCCCCGGGGAGGGGCGAGGAGAGCGGTGTGGTCCCGTGGGCCGACCACCTGCGGGACTTGGGAAGGTCACCGCTGGATGTCAAGAGGGCCTATTCGGAGAAAGGCCCGCCTCTCAAAATCCGAGAGGGCCTGTCCATCATGCAGGAAGCCAGAGAGAGGAGGCAGGAGCAGCCCAAAGGGAGGCCCAGTCTCCCCAGGGAGAGTGCGGAGGCTAGAGACACCAAGACGGGGCTCTGTCGGCAGGAGTCGGGGAATCGAGACAGTCAAAAGGTGAGTACGAAGGCTGTTGCAGTTTTCTCAAATGCCGGTGAAACACGCAGGCCAGAGGCCTCAAACTCAGGACCTGCGCGGGCCTGGTGGGCCTGGGGATGAGTGGAGTCAGGCGGGGCATGAGGTGCTAGGGAGTGGTAGGGCTTGTGGCTAATGGACTGCTCAGCCGTCTCTGAAGGGGGCAACCTTTGCACAGTCCCAGCTGGCTCTCAACAAGTGGGGAGAGGGGTCCTGAGATGGCAGATCTGATTTATCAAGAGAATTTGAAAGATCCACATTTTGGCCAGTAGTCCCCTCCCCTATCATGAAATGGGGACAATGTATTAAAAAAAGAAATGCTGTTTTGTTCAAACAAAACTTGTCTGCCAGCTCTGTGTACAGCCGTGGGGTTATCAGTTTGAAACCCCTGTCCTAGAATGATGACACTAGGTATCCTTTATTGAGCGCCTGTTGTTGCCCAGTATGCTGCACCAGGTCCATCATTGTATCCCAGACTCCAGTACCACGACTGACGTTTCGTGATCATTCATGGGGAAGTTGTTGAGTGACGATCTTACGTGAGCCTCAGGACAATCCACGAAAGAGGGATTGTCTTGGTTTGGGTTTCTCCAGAAGCAGCCGCCTGCGGGATGTTTCAGGAGGTGATCCCAGAGGAACTGGGCGGGGGGACAGGGGGGAGAAGTGAGGCAGGGAAGGGAAGGCAGGTGATAAAGCTGTGGGCACCTGAGGCTCGTTCTTGCTGGAGACCCGTGGGAACTGCACAGGTCGCCTCTGAGCGATCCTGTCCAGGGGTCAGGGGACCTGGGGCATTTGTTTCCACATTTCCCTCTGTTCTCGCCTGAGGCTGCGTCTGGGGCTGTTAACATTCAGATTTCTGGTGCCATGCCCAGATGCGGAGAGGAAAATCCTCACGCGACACTGGCGCGTATTTGAGTGTCGGGCAGGGCGCCCATAGCGTCTGCAGCAGGTGCGATCATCTTGTTCAGAAGAGAAGCAAACACAGGCTCAGAGAAGTTCAGTAACTTACCCCACATCACACAGCACCAGCGCAGCACAGCTGGTGTTTGCACCCAGGTCTGACCTGATACCCGAGCCCTTGGGATCACGGAGGTGGGGAAGAAATCTGAGGCATGGAGTCTGCCCTCGGGAAGCTTTTGATCTCTGTGCAGAGGTCAGACATACATGGGAGGTGAGAGCATCCTCGGTAGGAGCACAGTGTGGGCAGAGGTCCAGAGGTGAGAAAAAAAACAGTCTGCTCTGTGGCCAGTGTGGAAACTGACTTAGGCCCCCTCCAGGTCACCCCCCCGCCATTCCAACCTAGAAAAGGGAGGTTGTGGAAATTAAGTGATAGGAGAATTCACCTGCGGTTCAGAGTGGCTTTGAACCCACGTCTCTTTCAGGGACCACATTCGGTCTTGTGTTGGAATCTCCGCTCTGCCACTCACGGGCTCTGCTGTGTGCAGAGCACGTGCTGGCTTCCCCCAGCCTCAGTTTCCCCCTCCAGAGTTAGGAGTCAACAGGGATTCCTTCCTTCAGGCACTGCACTAGGCGGGGAGGAGATAAGGCATCCAGCATGGGCGGGCGGGCCGAGGGCCCCGCAGATGCGCTGAGGGTTTCACCCCCCACCCCGTCCAGGCTGTTGTGGGAGCCCGCAAGAGGGAAGAGGCCGTGGAAACGCGACACTTCATCTGTGTGCCAGCCCCGGCTCAGGGGCCTCACGGAGTGGCCCCCAGCCCAGCCTTGGACGCCCGCCCGGGGTGCCAGGGCCCCAGGAGCGCTTGTTGTCAGGGGATCCGTTTTCTCACCACGGGGACTGGGAAGCCTTGGAGCAGCTCCCCGTTTCTCTTCTCTCCTGCCGAGGATCTTGGGTTCTTGACATTTAAAACATAAATAAGGGTAATACTGAAGGGCAAAATATTGGCTGTTGAAGATTCAAACCCAAGTGGCTCAGTGGTAGAGAATCTGCCTGCAATGCAGGGGGCCCAGGTTTGATCCCTGGGTCAGGAAGATCCCTTAGAGGAGGAAATGGCAACCCACTCCGGTGTTCTTGCCTGGGAAATGCCATAGACAGACAGAGAGGAGCCTGGCGGACTACAGCCCATGGGGTCACAAAGAGTCGGACACGACTGAGCACACACAAGCACACCAGCGTATAATGTGTGTAAAAGCGTGTCCCCCCTCGAACCCCCCTTTCCTTTCCAGTTCCCCCAGATGCAGACACGGCTAGGATTCTTAATCTCCTTGGAGACTTTCCGACGCTCCAGAGTGGCTTATAAATCAATATATGCATTGATTTTATAATTGTATGTTTCTTCTTGCAAGGATAGTGAATGCTTGGGCAAGATTTTAAACGTCATGGAAACATAAGGTTTGGGATGGAAAGCTCCCCCAAGTGAGGAGTTTGGTGCTCTGGACCCACCCCTCCAGCCCTGTTGGTGGTTCTCAGCCGTTTGGACAGCTTGGCTCCCAAGGCATGTTTGGCAAAGTTTCAGGCATTTTTTGTTGTCACAACCAGAGGAGAGTTTGCTCCGGGCATCTCAGTGGGTAGAGACCAGGGAAGCTCCACCACCTCCTACAATGCACAGGACGGCTCCCAGCTCAGAGGATCCTGCTGCCCTGAGCGTTCGACGTAGTTTCCAGGCTGAGGGACCCTGGTCCCAGCACAGATCGGTCAGCGCAGCCTGTCGTACGGAAACAAGGCAGCATTCTACAGAAAGTCTCACACCTTGTTCAGTTCTTTCCCCGTGCATTTAAAAAATTTTTTTAATGCTTTGTACAATTTTTTAAAGATTACCGTCGGCTTGCAGTTATAACAGAATATTGGCTGTGTTCCCCGTGTTGTCCAATACCCAGTTGAGTCTGTCCTATGCCCAACAGCTTGTGCCTCCCCTTCCCCTACCCTCATGGTGCCCGGCCCCGCTGCCGCCCCACTGGC
>NW_011495054.1:8591661-8593649 GCF_000754665.1 Bison bison bison
CCACTGGCAAGCACCACTTTTCTCTGGATCTGTGAGTTTCCCTCTTTGGGGTTATACTCACTGGTTTGTTGTATTTCTTAGATCCCACATACAAGTGACATCATAGAGTATGTGTCTTCTCTGTCGGACTTACCTTGCTAAGCATGATACCCTTCAGGTCCATCCTCGCTGCTATAAATGGCAACATTTCATTCTCTTTAATGGCCGAGCAATAGTCCCTGTGTGTGTGTGTGTGTGTGTGTGTGTGTGTGTACACACATAGACGTACCTCATCTTCTTTACCCATCCATCTGTTGATGGGCACTTAGGTTGCTTCCATACCTTTGCAGTTAGAAATGCTGCTAGAAATATTGGGGTGCAGGTATCTTTTCGAGTTAGTGTTTTTTCATATATACTCAGGTAGCGTGCTTTTAAAAATTCCAACAGTGAGAAACAGTGCGTCCATCATCACCTTAATATTTTTAATGGCTGCAAAGCAGTTTGTTATGCGACTGAGCCCAGGCTTTTTCATCAAGGCTCTCGCAGATGTACCTTTGGGTTGATTTGAGTTCTAGGGCCCCACCAAGCATCTTGAGGCACATGTTTGCTTCCTGGGATGACGATTTCTTGATTGACAGCCAGTTCTGCTCATGGGCCCCGCCATGGGGTGTGATTGCAATTAAGGTGATTCTTCCTTTCCTCTCTTTCCCTCGCTCCCTCTTTCTTTCTTCTTTTCACTTAACATTTATCAAAACTTTGTCCCAGGCCCAGTTATAGTATCTCCTTTCATCAAATGGTTTATTTCATTTCAAGAAAGACTAGTTTCAGGTACGTGCGTGCTGAGTCGCCTCTGGCTGTTCTGGGCACCAGGGATGCCAGGAGGACCCAGTCCACCGATTCAGCCTGTGCTGTCCGTCGGCAGGCACTAGCCATGTGGGGTTCTCTCAGCGTAAGTCAGTTAAAACTAAGACCCAGATGCAGTTTCTCAGTCACACTGAGAAACGGCTGTCACCCTGGGCAGACCAGATGGAGAACGTCATCGCGGTCACAGAATGTTCCAGTGGACAGCACCAGTTCAGACGGGCAAGCCGAGCGAGGAGGTGGGATCACTCAGAGAGTGGTAAGTCCTGGGGAGACAGAGTAACCTCCCAGGCACCCCCTTCTTCTAAGGGAGTGACCCGACAGGTGCTGTGGGAGTGATGGCGGAGCCCCAGGCAGGCCAGGGTCTGCAGCGAGGAGGCAGAAGCGGCAAGTGGAGACACCCCAGCGTGGGGATGACGGGTCCTGTGGATGCTGGGGACACCCCAGTGGGCCCTGGGGGTGCTGGCCAGAGCAGAGCTGGAGAGGCAAGGAGGGGCCAGAGCGCAGGGGAGCCACCAAAGGGTTCTGAGTGCTGCTGCCACCGTCTTTGTCTCAGAGAGACCCCCCAACTGCTCTATGGGTCAGGGTGGAGGCAGGGAGGCCTGTGAAGAGGCTGCCACGGGCCTCAGACAGGTGACAGGGCTTTTACCAGGTGGTGGCCGTGGAGGGGTTAGCAGCTTCTTTTTGAGGGGATGGGAGCAACTTTGTTATTGTTTCTAGTGGCTAAGTCCTGTCCGACTCTTTGTAACCCCATGGACTGTAGCCTGCCAGGCTCCTCTGTCCATGGGGTTTCCCAGGCAGGAATACTGGAGTGGGTTGCCATTTCTTTCTCCTGGGTATCTTCCCATCCCAAGGATTGAGCCCAGGTCTCCTGCATTGGCAGGTGGATTTTTTTTTTTTTTAACCATTGAGCCACCAAGGAAGCTGGGTAGCAGCTTTGAAAGTGAAAGTTTAGTTGCTCAGTCCTGCCCAACTCTTTGCAACCCATGGACTGTAGCCTACCAGGCTCCTCTGTCCATGGGATTTTCCAGGCAAGAGTACGGGAGTGGGTTGCCATTTCCTTCTCCAAGGTAGCTGCTTTACTGATGTAGAATTTTCATGGCCCATGCAAGAACTCACTCATTTATTTATTTAACGTTTATTATTTG
>NW_011495054.1:8593749-8598239 GCF_000754665.1 Bison bison bison
TTGCTTATCTGACTGTGCTGGATCTTAGTTTTGGCATGTGGGATCTAGTTCCCTGACCAGGGATCAAACCTAGGCCCCCTGCTTTAGGAGCTCAGTCTTAGCCATGGATCACCAGGGAAGTCCCTGTTCACCCATTTCAAGTGTACAGTTAATTTAACGGCTTTTAGTATATTCACAGAGCTCTGCAACCATCATCACATTCAGTTTTAAGTATCTTCGTCACCCCTTAGAAAGCCCTGTACACACTGACCAGTCACTGCCTGCTCTCCTAACACTCTCCAGTCCCGATTAGCCGTTCACCTACCTTCTGTCTATAGATTTGCCTCTTCTGGACAGATCACACAGAGCGGTCATTTATTACTCACCTCTTTCACTTGGCATAGAGTTTTCAAGGGCCATCCGTTTGTGGCATATATCGGTACTTTTCATGGCTGAATAATATTCTGCAGCATAGACGCACCCCGTTTTATCTATCCATTTATCAGCATTAGGCATATCTGGGTTGTTCCAGCTTTTTGACTGTCATGGAGAAAGCGGCTATGGACGTTTATGGACGAGTTTTTGTGTGGACATATGCTTTCATATCTTTGGCTGTCTCCCTGGGAGAGGCATTGCTGGGTCACTGGTAATACCTCCAGTTTCTTCTTTTGAGCGGCTGCCAGACTGTTTTCCGAAGCAGCCACACCGTTTTACATTCACACCAGCAGTGTGTGAGGGTTCTAATTTTTCTGCATCCCAACTGACATTTGTTATCATCCATCTTTTTGATTCTAGCCATCTTGGTGGGTATGAAGTGGTATCTCACGGTGGTTTTTTTCTTTTTTTTAACTGAGATATAATTGACTTGTAACGTTATAGTAGTTTCAGGGGTGCAATATAGTGATTCAGTATTTGTATATATTGCACGGTGATCATTGTGGTTTTGATTTGCATTTCCTGTTGGAGCATCAACGTACTTATTGGTCACTTGTGTGCCTTGTCGGAGTCATGTCCATTCAGACCCTTTGTCTATTTTTAAGACCATTTGTCGTTTTATTATCGAGTTGTAATTAATCTTTGTACTTTCTGGATACAGGTGCCTTATCAGACATAACGGTTTGCAGGAATGTTCTCCCATTTTGTGGGTTGTCTTTTCACTTTAGTTCATTTTTTTCACTTTCTTAACAGTGCACTTTGAGGCACCAAAGGGCTTTTCATTTTGATGTAGTCCAATTTATTTTGCTTTCAGTGCTTGAGCTTCTGGTGTTCTATCTAAGAAACCCTTGCTTAATCCACGAAGGTGAAGAAGATACAAGTGTGTATTTTCTTCTAAGAGTTTCCTCTTTCTGGCTCTGACATTTAGGTCTTTGATCTATTTTGAGTTGACTTCGATGGTATGTGATGTGGGGCTGGCAGCATGTTTTGAAGGCAGAGTCAATCGGATGGAGAGGTAGATAGAGGACGGCCCGAGGGTCTTGGCCTGCCCAGCCAGTGACCAGCAAAGTGAAGACGCACGATTGGAGGGGGGAATCTAGGGGCCTGTTTTGGGCACATGAGGTCTCAGACCAGCATGGGCAGTGAGTAGACATGGTCAGCGGGCTGTGGGATCGGCAAGCCCGGAGTCCCAGCACGGAGACACAGAGTCCAGATGGGATTTATTGAAGCCACGGGGCATGACGAGAAGTGGGTGAGCGGGCCGTGTGGCTGGCCTGGGTCACGTCTTGACACGTCCCTCTGAGATGCACAGAGTTGGGGAAGGAACAGCCCTTGAGGTCAGAGGAGAACCAGAGGGTCTCATAAGACATCACAGAAAAGGCTGTGAGGCAAGGGGTCAGCCTTGCCCTTTGCTCATGCTGTGTGTTCTTAAGCAGATGCCTCCCCTGGGTCGGGAAGATCCCCTGGAGAAGGAAATGGCAACCCACTCAAGTACCCTTGCCTGGAAAATCTCATGGACAGAGGAGCCTGGTAGGCTACAGTCCAAGGGGTCGCAAAGAGTCGGACACGACAGAGCAACTTCACTTTCTTTTCACTTTCCCCTCTCTGGGCCTTTCTTTTCTTGTCGGCGCAGGGACAGTGAGGCCCGTAAGATGCATCCTCCAGAGTCCCATGTTTACTGGCCTGTGACTGTGTCCCCTTGTATATAAAAATAACAAGGTTCACACCAGCACACCTCCTCCATCGTATTCGTGTACTGGTTCTCTCTGTATCTGCGCACATGTGCACGCGCGTTCGGGTACATGGAAAGATGTCTGTAACGAGGCCACCAGAAGTTACCAGTGGCTGACATTCACAGAGGGCTCCTCACACTCGGGGCGGGGGGATGGCAGGGACCGGGGAGGCTCCCAGGTCTCACGCACGTCCGCCCCCTGGTGGCAGCTCCGAGTTCACACCCTTTCCCCACGCTGGTCCTCTGTTGGTTCAGCCCTGAACCCAGAAGCTGAGGACTAGTGTTATGGATCTTTCCTCACATGGTCAAGGCTCAGAGGAGTTAAGGCACTCACCCGAGGTCACACAGTTATGAAGTGGCTGAGGCTGGGCTGAACCTAGACCTGCTGATCCTATATGTGACCCCCCCCAGCCACCATCATTTGAGGTGGACCACCCACCATGGATGTGGGGCAGGGGTGAGCAGAGGTGGGCATCGGGCACCCTTGCCCTTCGCCCTTTGAGGTGCAGCATGGCCCCTCTCAGTGTGACATATTCTTCCTGCCAAAGGGGAAGCCCCAGTCAAGTTTCCTCTTCTTGTGTTTCCTGCGTCTCAGGTGTCACCGAGGGACCTGGGGAGGGAGCGTGCCCTCCCGGATAATGAGCCTCTGCTCCGGCAGGTGAGCCCCGCAACCGTGGGCCCCCGGAGGAGCCACAGCTTCTGCAAGGACAGGAGGAGCGGGCCCTTCGTGGTGAGTAATGCCGGCGTGGCCGGAGTGGACGCTGCTGGGAATGTCCCAGGCTGGTCCCAGGGCCTGAGGGGGGCGAGGGCGGGCCAGTGACCATCCGGGATCCTGCTGTGGCCTGGCTGGACTGTGGCTCATGTCATGACATGAGACGGTGTTTGGCGGCTCTGCCGGGGAAGCTTCCCCTCTGGTGGGTTTCTGCCCCTCTGTGGAGGGGCAGCCCCTGGTATCTGGCACCGTGAAGTTAGGAGAACAGGCCCTGGAGTCTCGAGAGCCCTGGATTCACATCCCGGCACCATCTCTGCTTCTTTGAACAACTCGCTTAATTCTTCTGCACCTCAGTTTGGTCACTGGGAAAACTGTGATTCCTGTCTCTTTTGCGCTGTTGGGAGGATGGAGTGAAATTGTGTAGGGCCCAGCGCGTCGTAATTCAGACAGTAACAGGTGGTGTGGTAACGACGGGAGGACAACAGCATCGGGCTGGTTCTGCAGCTGGATTGCCTGGGTTCATTCACATCCTGGCTCTGCATGGAGCTGGGCGTCTGACCTCAGTTTCCTCATCTGTAAAATGGGTATAATAATAGCATCTACTTTATGGGCTAATGTGGGACTCAGATACCCTGAGAAGTGTTTGGCTTGGTCCTAGGTACACAGGAAACACTTCACTAACTGTTACGTTACCATTATCATGATGATTATTTTGTGTGTCCTTTTGGCTGTCAGTGAGCTCCCTCCTTAGCCAGCACTTCTTCCCTCTCAGCCTGATTCCTCACTTGTGAAAGGAGGCAGGTAAATGAGGCAGCAGGACCCCAGGGAAGCCCCCTTCTGCCCAAGCCTCAGTGTCCCCAGCTGCGTTCCAGGGCTTCACCACTTGTGATTTTCCGTGATTTTCTTTTCTGTTTTTTTTTTTTCACCTTTGTTCCATGATCCCTGGAGATGTGCTGAGCTCTTCCATTTCTCCTAAAGTCCCTCCCAGGCCTTGGGCCCTGCCTGGGGACATCTGAGATAAGTCTTTTTAAATGAACAACACCAGTTCCATGCCCAAGGTCATTCTGAGTTGCAGGACTCCGTGCATTTCAGTGGTCATCTGTGCCTGGTCCCCCGTCTCAGAGACGTGGGATCTGGCAGTATTGACATCTGAGGTCCGTTCCTTCTAGCTTTATGACCACCGGCAAGAAACTTCACTTCTCTGAACCTCTGTCTCCTCCTCTGTAAAATGGGGTGAAGATGCTGCCCCTGGCAGCATTCTCGCCAAGAGCTGACAGTGACGCTGGGGGTGACTGCCCGTGAAGGGACTCAGACCTTGGCTGAGAAGCCCCACAAGATTCACAAGTGTCCAGATCTCTGCTGCTGATTCCTTTTTCACCTTTGTCTCCACTCCCTCTCAGGCACTGACTCAACTTATCTGATTGTGTGTGTGTGTGTGTGTGAGAGAGAGGGAGAGAGAAGGCAAAGGTTATGGAGGGAACAGCATCCCGGTCCCAGGCTCTGCTTGCTGGCCCTTCTTTCTCCGTGGAGTCCTTGGGTGGCTCGCCTTGGCTCCCTCCCTCTGGCCCCAGAGGCCTCTGCCCCATTGCAGTCTGTTTGATCACCTCTACCCTGGAGGCGTCTGGGTCTGGG
>NW_011495054.1:8598339-8601519 GCF_000754665.1 Bison bison bison
GAACCAGACAGAGCTGGTTCCCGGCTTTTGGGACTGACGCCTGCAGTTCTGGGGAGTGATCACCAGTAGGCGGTGGTGGTGCCCTTGCTTTCTTATGCCTCCAAAATCCTGACTAGGGGGCCTTCAGCACTGGGGCGCTGGGGCTCTGGAGGCTGGAAGAAGTGGGTTCAAGTTCTGGCTTTGGCACTCTGTGACCTTGGGCAGGTGACTTGATGGATCCCAGTGAGCCTGTTTTTGCTTCTGTAAAATGAGGATGGCCCTAAGTGGCCTCAAGAGTAGTTTGTGGGCAGGACGTGAAGTCGCTCTGTGCTCAGAAGAGTAAACTCCCACTTCACGCCTTGGCGGCAGGGATGGCTGTTCCTTCTCCTCCACGGCCCTTGCCCTTCTTCCTCCTTCTCACTCTCCCTCCTCCCCTCCTCCCCCTCTTCCTCACCTGGGCCAACTCTCTCGTTATGAACAGGGAAGTTGAGGCCCCCAGAGGAGGGGGCCAGGGCGACCCTGCAGATGACACCTGGGGTCCCTGAGCCCCCCTTGGCCCGGATGGCTGCCCTGCCACTCTGGAGGTCAGAGATGGTTAGACCTGTGTTTTGCACCCCGTGGGGTATTTGGAGAGCCTCTCACTAGTGGATAAACGCCGTCTGCTATTACCTCCGTCACTTTTGATTGATGACTCTGTTCTGTTGGTTTCCAGTTGAGATTCAGGTCCATCTCCCTTTTTTGAGCCTGTGCCCCAAGCCTTGTCAATCCCCAGTCCCCCTCTCTTGTTAGGGAATATGAATCCCATTTTGCAGAGGAGGAAACTGAGGCTCAGAGAGGTTAAGCCAGTTGCCTCTGGCCACAGTCAGAAAGCGGGGGCAGCTGGAATGGACACTGGGCCTATTTCGCCTCCAGCCTTGGCCCCAGACCCTTTCTGCTTCGGCACTGTGCTTGTGGCCCAGGCCAGCCTGCCAGCCCCTCTCACCTCTTGAGCCTGCGGTGCTCGGGACATTCGCTCATGAGGAAACAAGACACCCGACCAAGCCCCTGAGCTGAGAATGTGACATTTGTCCTGTACAGGGTTGGCCACCATCCAAAGGGTGCCTGGTCACACCAAGGCTGATGCCCTGCTGATCTACAGAGCCCCACCCACCCCTGACTCGTCAGACCCTGAGCATGAGGTCAGACTGGTCCCTGCCAGCCGCTTCAGAGAATTTACCATTCCAAGGCTCTCTTTTCCTCCTCTGTAAAGTGGTGAATCACAGAAATGACAATACCTACCATGGTGCTTACTGTGGGGCTTAGACACTAGTTTATCCCCATTTTGCAGGTGGGAAAACTGAGGTTCAGAGCTAGTAAGTGCCTCTGCCAAGGTCTGAGTCTGGAGTCCAGACTCCTAATCAGCTGCTGACCGTCTCAGTACTCTGTGACATCGTGGTAGGAGGACAGGGCTGAAACGAGCTGGTGCTTATAAAGTGCTTAGCACAGCGCCTGGTGGAGAAGGAACTGCCTGATAGATGTACCTGCTGTTGCTGTGTTGTTAGTTATGATTTGCTGCCAGCTGTTTTTATTCCCCTATGTTCTCTTGAATGTCTACTGATAGAGCAGGAAGTTGTCTCCAATCTCAGGAGCTGTTGGCTGCTGAGGAAACGCGGCAAGGGAGGGGAAGGTGTCTGACCCAGGGTCCCGCAGCCTGGCTGGGCTGGGGCTGGAGCTCTGACTCTGCGGCCAGGGTTCTCCCCGGTCCCCTGCTTCCCCCAGGAGCACCCTTAGGACCTCGGGTCTAGGTGGCAGGTCTGAGTCCCGTGCCATCTCCTCCTTCCCTTCTCTGGGGGTGGTGGTGGGTGGGCGCGCCCACGTTTCCTTGTAAAGTGAGCCTTTGGCCTGCGCTTGCGGATCGTAAAACACTGACTCAGTCTCGGACCATGACCCTGAGTCTCAGTTCACCCCGGATGCCCCTCCCATGACTGTGAAGGCACAGATTCACCAGCTCTGGGGGTTCCCTGTGATGGGCAGGCAGGCGGGCCCCTGGGAACCTCAAGAATGTTCTCTCCAGTCCCCAAACCCGTCGGTCCGCATTTGTTGGCTCATCTGATGATGAGTTCATCCCGTCGTGGGCCTGCTGTGCGCGAGGGAAGGGAAGGGAGGCTGAGGTGAAGGGACTGGTCGGGTGGGAGCTGGCCCAGCAGAGTGACCCCTCTGCCTGGGTGAGTCCGGACGATGGACTAGTCCTCAGGGCATGAGGTGGAGCTGAGTGGTGAAGAACTGGCTGGCAAGCTGGACTCTCAGGAAGCCCAGGAGTCCTCTTGGCAGGTGGCTAATTTCATTTGTTAATTGCATCTTGTCTTTCACTGCTGAGAAGGGGCTGGAGAAGAACTGAGTAATTTATATCTCAGCCGATTAAAGTTTCTTTTCGGGATTAAAACCAGCCAGACCAGAAAGCCTTTGTTTCCTAGGTCTTAAAATGCAAATGACCAGTTGTGCCTGAGATTTTTGTATTGGGGAGATTTTGTATTTATCCAATTACCCAGCTCTCTCTCCACCCACCCACCTACCCTCCCACCCATGTATGTTCTCACCCACGCACCCACCCACCCATCCTCCACCCAGTTTTTAATACATGCAGAGCTCTACAGGACAAGTTAACTTGTCCTCAAATTGCTCCCATTCGTAGACTATAAACCCAGGATGAAGCAAACTGGTCGTTTGTTGATTTCGTCGCTCACTGAATGTCTTGAGTGGTAGAAATGGATTGAGTACCTACTGTGTGCCACATGCTTTTCCGTCCTTCAGGTGCAGCCGTGAACCAAGATGTGGTTCCTGCCCGCCTGAAGCAAATACTCTGGTGTGGGGATAGCGTGGGGTTTTCCAGGAGCTTCCAGGCGTTACCTAGGGAGTGATGGGCATGAGCATGTGGACAAGACCCAGCTGAGAAGCACCCTCAGGGTTAAAATAAGGGGCACTGGTGTTTTCCACCTTGGAGGAGCCAAGGAAAGTTATGACCAGGGTTGTAGGTCAGAGATGCAGCTTGGGGCGCCCTCTAGTGGCCATTACAGGGGGGCGGTTGGAGAGGGTAAGCTGGAAGCTGGGAGACCAGTTAGGAGGTGTTTGAATCATTTGGGTAAGACCATTAAAAAAAAAAAAAAAATATATATATATATATATAGTGGTTAAATATATTTAAAAGAAAATTTGCCATTTTAA
>NW_011495054.1:8601619-8605869 GCF_000754665.1 Bison bison bison
ACACTTAACACAAAATTTGCCATTTTAACCACTTTTAAGCATACTATACGGTATCATTAAATGCATCCACAGTGTGTAACCGTCACTACCATCGGCCTTTAGAGATTTTCTCATCACCCCAGACAGAAACTGTGCACCACTAAACACTAACTCCCTTTGCCCCTAGCCCCCAGCCCCTGGCAACCTCTGTTCTTTAATACTTTCTGTCTCTATGAATTCGGAGAAAGCAATGGCACCCCACTCCAGAACTCTTGCCTGGAAAATCCCATGGACAGAGGAGCCTGGTAGGCTGCAGTCCATGGGGTCTCGAAGAGTCGGACACGACTGAGCGACTTCACTTTCACTTCTCACTTTCATGCATTGGAGAAGGAAATGGCAACCCACTCCAGTGTTCTTGCCTGGAGAATCCCAGGGATGGGGGAGCCTGGTGGGTTGCCGTCTATGGGGTCACACAGAGTCGGACACGACTGAAGCGACTTAGCAGTCTCTATGAATTTGCCCTGTCTGAGTACTTCTTATAAATGGAGCCATTTAGGATTAATACGTATCCTTCTGTGTCTGGCTTATTGTATTTAACATAATGTCTTCAGGGTTTTGTCAGTGGTGCAGCACGTCTGAGTACTTCTCTCTTTTTTTACCGCTGAGCCTTTTCCACGTGTGGACCCCGTTCCTTGTCACTGCCGCCTTACACAGGGTGAGAAATCAGAGGGCCGGGAGGGCTGAGGGTGATCTGACTTCTTTGTTTCACCTCCTTGAGAAGGTATGTTGTTGACGTGCCCTTGCGTGAGAATGATGCTCATACTGGAATAATCTTGACTCATTTATTTTTGGCGAGACCGTAAATGATTAACGAACATGCACTTTCAACTGCCAAGAGTCACAATTACTCGCGTCACCCGTAGAGCCGACTGAGACGCACCAGGGGCCTCCACGCCCCGACAGGGTTGCTGGGTCCAGAGACGCACCGGGGGCCCCCTCGCCCAGGCAGGGTTGCTGGGTCCAGAGACGCACCGGGGGCCCCTTCGCCCGGGCAGAGTTGCTGGGTCCACACGGTTTCCAGTTCCAGGGTGCCCCCCCAAGGGCATGTGTGTGTGTGTGTGCACACACATATGCACACACGCACGCGCCCTCGGGAACCCACAGCGGGCCCCACTCGGCCTGGACTCTAGTCTCACGTCGTTAAGCTGCTGCCCCCGGCTGTGGTCACGTCGCTGAGCTTTACTTCCCCCAGCTGCAAAGTGGGGCGAAGCCCACTCGGTGCCCTCCACAGGCTGTGGTGAGCGTTGGAGGCGGTGAATTGCAGAGTCGGAGTTAGTGGTCCAGGTCCCAGGCAGACTAAGGGCTTCATTCTAGAAGTGTCTGCTGAACACCTCCTGCGCGCTGGGGAGAAGCCCGGTTCACACCCCTTCCTACAAGATGAAGCCCCCTCGCACTCGGGCTCCAGTCCAGGGGCACTGAGGTGCTGTGACCCCCGCCCGCCCACACGACTTCCGCTCACCCCCGCGAGCCACGCTGGCCGCCGGAATGTTCCCGACGCACGTGGGCGTCTTCCTACCCCGGGGCCTTGGCTCGGCCTGTTTGTTCTCCGGATTCCCTCTTGGCTTCCCTCCTCTCGGGGCCTCTGTCATCTCTGTGTCACCTCTCAGTGGGGCCTCCCTGATGGGACAGCCAGACACCTGTTGTCACATGCAGCGTCCACCTGTCCCCTCGTGTCTTCCTCCCCCAGCAGAGTGCAGGCTCTGAGAGGCAGGGAGCACCCAATGCGGCGCTTGGCACTTAGCAGGCCCTCAGCGTGCGGGTTTTCGTGCGCTTCTGGTATACTCACAAATGTGTGCATCCGCACAGCAGTCCATTGTAGATGTTCATCACCCCTCCGGGAAGACCAGCGCCACCTAGCGATCAGTCCCCCAGCCCCTCTTTGATCCCACTTGTCAAACCTCATAGGATGTGCCGGGCATCGTGCTCAAGTTTGTTCTCACGGGGACCCTTGGAGGCTGGAACTGTTCTCGTTCCCATTTGCCAGATGGCAAAGCTGAGGCCCACAGAGAGAGAGATGAAGAGAGAGAGGGGAAGCCACTTGCCCACATCACGCACCCGGGAGGGGGAGCAGCTGGAAGGATCTCAGGGATGAATTTGATGTTTCCCAAAGCACTAGTCATTCTCTCAGAACCTGGAAATTTCTCATATTCGTTACCTACTTGAACTAATACGTAGTTAATGTTTTTGTTGAACTTGGCTTACTTTAAAATAATAGCTTTCAGTTCAGTTCAGTTCATTCAGTCAGTCGTGTCCGACTAATAACAGCTTTTAGTTCATTTCAGTTCAGTCGCTCAGTCGTGTCCGACTCTTTTCGACCCCATGAACTGCAGCACGCCAGGCCTCCCTGTCCATCACCAACTCCTGGAGTTCACTCAAACTCACGTCCATCGAGTCGGTGATGCCATCCAGCCATCTCATCCTCTGTCGTCCCCTTCTCCTCCGGCCCCCAATCCCTCCCAGCATCAGAGTCTTTTCCAGTGAGTCAGCTCTTCACATGAGGTGGCCAAAGTACTGGCGTTTCAGCTTTAGCATCATTCCTTCCAAAGAACACCCAGGGCTGATCTCCTTCAGAATGGACTGGTTGGATGTCCTTGCAGTCCAAGGGACTCTCAAGAGTCTTCTCCAACACCACAGTTCAAAAGCATCAATTCTTGGGCGCTCAGCCTTCCTCACAGTCCAGCTCTCACATCCGCACTTTACTGAGGTGTAATTCGTGACATGAAACTCGCTCCTTTGAAGGTATAACTTGGTGGGCTTTAGTACGTGCAGCTGTCACCACGGTCACCTCTACTGCGCTCCTCACCCCAGAAGAAAGCCCTGCCTATTACCTGACACCCCCCGTCGCCACCCGCCGCCCCAGCCCTGTTATGCTAAGTCACTTCAGTAGTGTCCGACTCTGTGCGACCCCATAGACCAGGCTCCGCCGTCCCTGGGATTCTCCAGGCAAGAACGCTGGAGTGGGTTGCCATTTCCTTCTCCAATGCATGAAAGTGAAAAGTGAAAGTGAAAGTGAAGTCGCTCAGTCATGTCCGACTCTTATCGACCCCATGTATTTCAGCCCACCAGGCTCCTCTGTCCATGGGATTTTCCAGGCAAGAGTACTGGAGTGGGGTGCCATTGCCTTCTCCCTAGGCAAACACTTTTCTGTTTCCTGTCTCTCAAAATCGCCTGGGGACTTACACGGTGGTCCAGTGGATGAGACTCCAAGCTCCCAGTGCAGGGGCCGTGGGTTCAGTCCCTGGTTGGGTAGCTAGGATCCTGCATGCCACACAATGTGGCCAAAAATGTAAAAGTAAAAAAATTGCAAACTAAATAGCAGAGTTTGTCAGAGTGGATTTTTAAAAAGCAAGACCCAACTATATGTAAAAAAGAAAAAAAAAAGGGGTTGCCTATTCCAGCCATCTCAGATAAATGCAGTCACACCCCATCTGTCCCTGGGACTTGGTGTTACCTCACTCAGCCTAGTGATTCCAAGGTCCATCCAGGCCGTCACCTGCGTCAGTGCTGCATTCCCTTTTACGGCTGGGTAAGTGCCCAGTATGCTACTGGAGATGAGTGGAGAAATAACTCCAGAAAGAATGAAGGGATGGAGCCAAAGCAAAAACAATACCCAGCTGTGGATGTGACTGGTGATAGAAGCTGTAAAGAGCAATATTGTATAGGAACCTGGAATGTTAGGTCCATGAATCAAGGCAAATTGGAAGTGGTCAAACAGGAGATGGCAGGAGTGAACGTCGACATTCTAGGAATCAGCGAACTAAAATGGACTGGAATGGGTGAATTTAACTCAGATGACCATTATATCTACTACTGCGGGCAGGAATCCCTTAGAAGAAATGGAGTAGCCATCATGGTCAACAGAAGAGTCTGAAATGCAGTACTTGGATGCAATCTCAAAAACGACAGAATGATCTCTGTTCATTTCCAAGGCAAAGCATTCGATATCATGGTAATCAAGCCTATGACCCAACCAGTAAAGAAGCTGAACGGTTGTATGAAGACTTACAAGACCTTTTAGAACTAACACCGAAAAAAGATGTCCTTTTCATTATAGGGGACTGGAATGCAAAAGTTAGGAAGTCAAGAAACACCTGGAGTAATAGGCAAATTTGGCCTTAGAGTACAGAATGAAGCAGGGCAAAGGCTAATAGAGTTTTGCCAAGAGAATGCACTGGTCATAGCAAACACCCTCTTCCAACAACACAGGAGAA
>NW_011495054.1:8606514-8606985 GCF_000754665.1 Bison bison bison
ACTCATCTCACACACTAGCAAAGTAACGCTCAAAATTCTCCAAGCCAGGCTTCAGCAATATGTGAACTGTGAACTTCCAGATGTTCAAGCTGGTTTTAGAAAAGGCAGAGGAACCAGAGATCAAATTGCCAACATCCGCTGAATCATCAAAAAAGCAAGAGAGTTCCAGAAAAGCATCTATTTCTACTTTATTGACTATGCCAAAGCCTTTGACTGTGTGGATCACAATAAACTGTGGAAAATTCTGAAAGAGATGGGAATACCAGACCTACTGACCTGCCTCTTGAGAAACCTATATGCAGGTCAGAAAGCAACAGTTAGAACTGGACATGGAGCAACAGACTGGTTTCAAATAGGAAAGGGAGTAGGTCAAGGCTGTATATTGTCACCCTGCTTATTTAACTTCTATGCAGAGTACATCATGAGAAACGCTGGGCTGGAAGAAGCACAAGCTGGAATCAAGAAGATCGG
>NW_011495054.1:8607982-8609908 GCF_000754665.1 Bison bison bison
AGAGGATGAGATGGTTGGATGGCATCACCAACTCGATGGACATGAGTTTAAGTAAACTCTGGGAGTTGGTGATGGACAGGGAGGCCTGGCGTGCTGGGATTCATGGGGTCACAAAGAGTCGGACACGACTGAGCGACTGAACTGAACTGATTGAGCGTGCTCTCATGTCAGCACACCACACATGGGTCATCTGCGCGTCGATCAATGGACATCTGGTGCAATTCCACTCTTTGGCATGCCTCTCATTTGCACAGTCCCCTGGTACCGGGTTCATTCCTCACTATTCTAGCCTCTGTCTGCACTTACTATTTATTTGTTTTCTGATCCCTCGTCTCCCTGGAGCAAACAGGAATTGCAAGATTATTGGGCTTATGACTCATTTGTTCAACACCGTGTTGTCAGGACAGAGTTGGCCCTCTGCCAACGTTTGTTGAATGACTGAGTGAGTGAGTGAGTTGAGTGATTCAGTGAGTGGGTGAGGCAGCAGCCGGCAGGGGGGACAGGTAGGCGTGTGCACAGCTAACTAACCTGGTGAGGCAGAGGGTTCAGTCTCCCTCGACTTGGTTGTGGGGGAGGCAGAGGGTTCAGGGTCCCAGGTGAAGCTGGGTCTTGACAGGTGCATAGAAGTCAGGAGGTGGAGAGAGGTGGGAAGGGCCCATCGGGCAGAGAGGGCTGAGCCTGAGCAGCGGCCGCGGGGCTTGACTGTGCTACAGAAGAGGTTTGTGGTCCCCGGTGCCCTCCTCGGAAGAGACCCCTGTACTCACAGGGTGGCCGTGTCACTGGGCAGAGCAGAAGGCTCGTAAGAAAGGGGAGAGTTTAGTCAGGGGTCGGGCAGCGCCCTGAGGACCCCATTCCTTCCACCTCAGAAGCCCCCTGACCGGGTGACCCCTAAGTGCCAGCCTCAGACAGTTGCATTCGGTGGTGTCCCTTGAGATCCTGTATCAGGGGCTGCCCCCCGGGAGTCAGGTCAGGTAGGGATGAGAATTTAATGACAAACCAAGAGAGGATGGCGGGGTGTGGAGAGGAGCCTCCTCGAGTGTCCTGCCTAGAGTGGCTGGATGATCCAGTGTTTCAGGCGAAAGTGATGATGGGGATTTGATCTCACTGTGACATCTCGCCATTTTTATACACTGTGCTGTGCTTAGCCATGTCTGACTCTTTGCAACCCCATGGCCTGTAGCCTGCCAGGCTCCTCTGTGCATGGGGATTCTCCGGGCAAGAGTACTGGAGTGGGTTGCCATGCCCTCCTCCAGGGGATCTTCAGAACCCAGGGATTGAACCCGGGTCTCCTGCATTGCAGGCAGATTCTTTACCATCTGAGCCACCAGGGAATCCCATTTTATACAGTAGAGGGGAAAAAAAAATGTTTTTAACTTAACCACACCCAGCCGCCTTCAGTTAATGCACAGGGTATTGGCAGTCTCGACTCACATATTATCTTGCTGAGCCCTTGGGAAAGTGAGTGACTTGGCCTCGGCTCACCGAGTGGGCAGGTGCCACCTGCAGGCTCTGTCCAGGGATGTTGGACTCTTTGGAAACCTCCACCTTCCCAGCGCATCAGAAATGCCCTGAGTGTCCACCAGGGGGAGCTCTTGCTGCGATTTCTCTTCCCTTCCCCCATCGCCCCAGTCCTTCCAGATTGAAGACACGAGCTTCCTGGTGCAGTGCTCACGAGTGACCACCAGAGGGCAGGGTGGGGGCGATCTATGTTCAGCATTTCAGCGGCGATGGCACCCCACTCCAGTACTCTTGCCTGGCAAATCCCATGGACAGAGGAGCCTGGTGGGCTACAGTCCATGGGGTCGCTAAGAGTCGGACACGACTGAGCGACTTCACTTTCACTTTTCACTTTTCACTTTCATGCATTGGAGAAGGACATGGCAACCCACTCCAGTGTTCTTGCCTGGAGAATCCCAGGGATGGGGG
>NW_011495054.1:8610008-8610157 GCF_000754665.1 Bison bison bison
CATGTGAAGAGTTGATTCATTGAAAAAGACTCTGATGCTGGGAGGGATTGGGGGCAGGAGGAGAAGGGGCCCACAGAGGATGAGATGGTTGGATGGCATCACCAACTCGATGGACATGAGTTTAAGTAAACTCTGGGAGTTGGTGATGG
>NW_011495054.1:8610257-8613528 GCF_000754665.1 Bison bison bison
ATGGCAACCCACTCCAGTGTTCTTGCCTGGAGAATCCCAGGGATGGGGGAGCTTGGTGGGCTGCCGTCTATGGGGTCTCACAGAGTCGGACACGACTGAAGTGACTCAGCAGCAGCAGCAGTTTTTAGTGCCAGGGGCTTCATTCTGTATCCCCCAAAATCAAGTTTTCCGCGTCCACTTAGATTTTTACTTTAACGCCTGTCGTTGTTTCAGAGCACGTGCCACTCAGCTTGGTTCCCCGCCAGGTGTCTGGTACGTTTCGATTTTGCCGGCCTTTGAGCTGCTGGGCTCAAGTTGGGACATTCTTGTGCAGCCCTCACTGCTCTGGCCACCCCAGTTGGTTTTTGCTGATGCTGCTTCTCTTTTGAAGAAACTATTATTTTTTTTTTTTTCAGAAAAAAATTTTTATTTTATTTCTAAAAGAGGTGTGTGTGTGTGTGTGTGTGTGTGTGTGTGTGCAAGAGAGTGAATGCATGTGTCTAGCAGATGGGCAGCCCACAATGACAGCCCTGTGAATATAGAAATGGCATTTCTGACTTAAGTAGATGTATTTCCAGAGATGCTGCGTTTTCTATCTGAACACAGGGTCCCTTGAGAATAGGAGCATTCGTCATATTTCAAGTCTCAGCTCCAGGCAGCCTTCTCTAAGAAGCCCTCCTGGGTTGCACCTTCTCGTGTGCACTCCATTCATTCAAATAAAATAAAATATTGCACCTGCCTTCCCCCTCCTTCCCCCCCAAAAAGACCCCCGACTCTCAGAGAGTCACACCCAGGGACTACAGCTTTACAGCCCTGTTTTCCTTTGTGAACGTTCATGTTTACTTTAACAGCCTCCTTATCTTTTTAACGGAGGTTTCTGCTCATGGCTGAGCCCTCTGAGTAGGTTGGCGTGGTTGCTTGTACATTCAGTCATTTTGGAAAATGAGTGACTCTAACAAGGATTGCCAGGTATCTCCTGGGCAGCAGAGTGGTTAGGACTCACTGCTTTCACCCCCGAGGGCCTGGGTTCAATCTCTTGTAGGGGAACTAAGATCCCACAAGCCATGTGTCTCCTGGGCAGCAGAGTGGTTAGGACTCACTGCTTTCACCCCGGAGGGCCTGGGTTCAATCTCTTGTAGGGGAACTAAGATCCCACAAGCCATGTGTCTCAGCCAAAACCAAAACAGAACCAAAAGGGGACTGCCGAGGACCTGCTGTGACCGGGCGTGGGGTTGGGGCCAGGGGAACCAGGCCGGCCAGGGTGGTGGCCCTCGGGGAACTGACCTTTGAGGAGGGATTGAGGAGGGAGTCACAGAGATGCAGAATGTTCTTCCAGAAGGGGTGCCGTGGGGCCCTATGTCTGGGGGCCGCCCTGAACCTGGGCTGGAGGCTGCAGATAAGGGGGGCAGGGACGCAGAATGCTTAGATCTTAGGCCAGAGGCCCCGGCGTTGATAGGAGTGAACCAGTGGAGCAGAGGGGCGTGCGTTTGTTTCCTGGTGCTGCTGGAAGGAATCACCACACGCTCAGTGGCTTAGAAACAGTAGACCCTTATTCCCTTTCTGTCCCTGAGGCCAGAGTCTGAAATCCAGGTGTCAGCAGGCTCCCTCCCTCCAGGGATTCTAGGGGCAGAACTTTGGCTCCCTCTTCCAGCTTTGGGGGTCCAGGCGTTCTTCAGCTTGTGGACACAGCCTCCAGCCTCTGCCGCTGTCCTCTCTGGACATCCCTCCCTGAGGTTGTGGCTTGTGGACACTCAATGAATTTAGCGTCCCAGGTGGCACTGGCGGTAAAGAGCCCGCCTCCCCATGCAGGGGATGCAGGAGACAAGGGTTAGATCCCTGGGTCGGAAAGATCCCCTGGAGGAGGGCACAGCAGCTCACTCCAGTATTCCTGCCTGGAGAATCCCATGAACAGAGGAGCCCGGTGGGCTACAGTCCACAGGGTCACAAAGAATCGGACACGACGGACACAACTGAGCCCTTAGCACACTTAGGGTGATCCAGAATAATCTCATTTCAAGATGCTTAATTGAACTACATCTGCAAAGATCTTTTCCAAAAAGTGGCATTTACAGGTTCTGGGCACACGGGTTCTGAGGGGCCACCGTCCCATCCACTACAAGGAGGGAGATTTTTTTCCGACTGAGGAACAGCATGAGCAAAGGGCCTGAGGTCACCTGACTCACCCAATGTCGGTGGGACAGGTGTGGGGTCAAATGCACAGGTGGGAAGAGGCCTGGGGTGGGAGGGATGGGGAGCCAGAAAAGGCGTCCAGGGGTGTTTGGAGGTCGCGTCACCATCGTGCATGTGGGTGGTTCCCCTTGCCGGGTGAGGAGGGCCCCGCGGGGCAGGGTGTGACCAGCCCAGAGGACCGGAGTGAGGTAGGGGGTCACTTCCGGCTTGGGCTGGGGGTGCGGCATGGGGCCCAGTGCTTCGGGGGCCCGACCTGCTGACTGCGGCCCCTGCGGGCTGAGAAGGCGGGACTTTGCTGAGGGAGAGGTCTGCGCCACTGGTGCCTGCCCACCCCACCGCCTCGTCGGGGCTCAGCTCGGTTTCTCCACCGTAGACCCCACGTCTGACTTTTTCACTTGTTTGTCCTGAGCGGCCCTGCCGTGTCTCCTGTCTGTCTGGCTCCACGCCCACCCGCTTCCCCGCTCACACCCCACTGCTCCGCTCTCTCTGGTCCCGGATGCCCCTCTCCCATCTCTCTGTGTCCTTGCTGCCTCTGACTTTTCTGCAGGTTCATCTCTTCCTGTCTGTGTGTCTCTTCCCCGTGCCCTCAGGGACCCCTCCTCCCCATCTCGGTCATCCTCTCTGCCCCTCCCAGCCCGTTTGTCTCTGGCCGGTCCCGTCAGGCCGGCAGGAGGCTGAGGAGTTGGCCGTCTGCAGCCTCCACGCTCCCCGGGGGTGGCGGACTGTTCCTCCGCACGCCAATCAGAGTCAGCAGCGTCCCCCGCCGCACCGTCCTGTTAGCCCCTCCGCGAGCGGGAGCCCGCTCTCCCAACTGTGCCTTCAGTCGGCCAACGAGCGGCAGCCCGGTGGTTTTCCAGCTGCGCCATCGTTGGGGACCTGCCCCTGCCCAGACCCCCCGCCTGCTGGATGCCGGTCACCAGGTCAGGTCGGAGCAGCCACGGGCCTGCTTCTCGAGGGCTCTGAGGCTCATGCCGTGGGTGGTGTCCTCTCCTGTGAGCTCAGCTCCCCGCCAGCGTGCTCGTGGGTTTCCTGTCAGCTGCACGTCCCCGAGTCACGTTGTGGGGCTGCGGGCAGCATAGGGGGTCCCCGGGGCCTGGGGGGT
>NW_011495054.1:8613628-8620781 GCF_000754665.1 Bison bison bison
GGGGTGCTCGCCGCGTGCCGGTCCAGTTCCAGCTGTGATGGGGCTGGCCTGATGGAGGTGGTGCTGAGCTGGGGCTCTGGCCCACCCCCCAAGCCCGGTTCACCTGGGCAGCGCCCTTTGCGATCTCCCACCTCCCCATGTGGCCGGTGGAGGTGATGACGATCACCCCAGGGAAGCCCCGCGGGGACTGAACGAGACGCTCTGGTGTTAACGTCATCCTGCCCTTTCCTGTGCAGGAGACCCTGAAACGCAGGGAAGCTCCTTCCCACTTTACGGGAGGGGTAACCGAGGCTCGGGGAGGCGGGGTGACGGCACGGTCACACTCTCGGGAAGGAAACGTCCGAGAGAGGTCTCTTCAGGCTGGCCTTCAGGTGTGCTTAGCTGGCAGTTCTAGCTTCTGAAAAGGGATGCTCCTCCCCTGCCCCCACTTCCCGGCCGGCAGGGGGTGGCCGAGGAGCCCTCCCCCCACCCCCCCACCCCCCAGGCTGCCCACCCGCAGGAGCAGACAGAACCCAGGCCTGGGTGGGTTTCCAGCTCACTGTGTGACCTCGACCAAGTCCCCTTCCCTCTATGGGCCCCCTTCTTCCCCCTCTGGAAAAGGGGGCTTCCAGGGCTGCTCAGAAGGAACTTGGCTGAAGCTGGGAGGGGCTGCGTGAGCCTGAGTTGATTTATGTCCATAATGTGGAAGGAGTCGGGATGGGGGGGTGGGGGGCTCCCCCTCGGTGTGTGGTTTTGGGGAGGAACTTACACTCACATGACACACTCAGGCACATGCTCGGGTCTGGGGCTCCATCCTCGCTCCTTCCCTCAGTGGAAAAACCCCCAGATCCAGAGCACCCGCAGGAGGGCCCTGAGTCCAGACCTAAGCAGCAGCTCCCAGTGCCCTGGACAGGGCCATCCTGCCAGCCCCCTGGCCGCCAGCCGGCCCCTGAATGATTCATGCCGCCTTGAACTTGACTCCTGCGTGACAAGCCGAGCGGGAAGAGCCGCCCCTCCAGAGGGAGGCTGGAAGCGTGCGATGCAGGCGGCATAGCCCCCGGCGCCAGAGATGGAGTATTACTACTGCCCCAGTTTGCTGAAGCTCTTGCAGTACCTCTGGGTGAGTCTGGCCGACCGGACTCGAGTCTTGTCTCCTGCCAACTTTGCTTCCTGGCTCTGCCTGGCCGGCAGCGCCTCTGTGTTCTTTAGAAATGGTGGTTGTTTCAAGGAGGGAGGGGGTAGGGGTTCGGTTTGGAAGGCAGAGGGGCTCGTCGAAGAGGAGAGGGTCCTGCCCGCCATGATCGGTGGGCACAGGGGCTGCCCCTCCAGTCCACGGCAAAAAAAAAAAAAAAAAAAAACAGGAAAAACTAACGACCTTTCCAGAAAGCAACATTTCTTTGATTTATGAGATGGTTCTTTATTCTGAAATTACATCCTTGCCTTTGTTGTGTGCATGTAAAATTGTCTGGTCTTTTATGAGGCAAAAAGAATAGAGTTTGTTTTTCCTTCGGTGATCTTATTAAGCAAGAGGAAAATGTTGGAACTCTCGCATCGCAGCCTCTTTTCTATCAAAATATAAAAGAGGAAAAAAAAAACCCTCAAAACTTTTTGTGGCAGAATGACGAAAACGGGGAACCCGTGGGGAAGTGTTTTGTGGGGTATAAAGTGCTTCTCAGATCCTGCTTTGACTCTGAGACTGACCTGCTGTGTGTCTGCTGGCAAGCTGCTTCCCCTCTCTGGGCTTCTGTTTCCTCATCCCTCGCTGCCCTAAGGGGGCGGGCCGCGGGTGGCGGTGTGTCATGTGACCTTCATCGGGGCTCCGTGAACAGAGGGGCTTGGCAGAGAACCGTCACAGGTGGTCTCGGGGTTTTTCGGAACATTCGCCAACCCAGTTGAGAACGCCCAAGAAAGGAAGACTTGGGAAATATTATTCTTTCCCCCTGCTGAATGTTTGCAAATACTTCAAATGCCTTCTCACCCAGGGAATTTTCCGGAGCTCCTAAAAATACAACTTTAGAAAACATTGTCCTCCAGCCACCCCACCTCGCCCTGCCCTAGTTCCCTGCAGCAGTGGAGAAACCGGAGACCCTCCTAGTACTTCCCCCTTGATCACTGGCTTTTGCACATTGTCTAACTGTAAATGTAAAAGGACATTAGTTGATTTTTGTTTGTTTTGTTACAAAAATAACGGATGGACACTGTAGAAAACTTGGAAAGTTTTGAAATGCGCGAGAAAGAAAAGAAGCAGCCCATAATCATTTGTGCTTGGGGGACCTGCCACCTGCTGGGTCCTCACATCTTTGACGCGCTGGGCTCCAGCGTTAAGGAGGCTGTGACACACTGGTTACAGTAAGAAGTACACATTTGGCCTTTGTTCCTGTTTCTGCCACAGAGCCCCTAAAACCCTTGGAATTTCCAGACTGATAAAAGTGGTAAAAGTGTCTAGATATTCACACATGACCTGTTAATGAGGTGACTGTTGGCCAGCACCTAAGGATGGGGGCTGGTTGCCAGGGAAACCAACCTCCTGAGTCCTTCCTGTTTCCCAGGAAGCACATCAGATGGCAAGGGGTCAGCTGAGCACCGATTGCTGTAAGGGTCCTGATGTGGGGAGGGGCGGCCTCCCCCTCCCCGCCGTAGACTCACATGGTGCAGAACACACCCTCACGCCATCAGCCTGGGCCCCTTACTGCTCTCAGCTTTCTGCTCTGTGTCACCTCTTCATAATTTTTGTAAATACTTTTAGGTTTATAGAAGAGTTGCAAAGATGGTGGGGGGAGTCCCCGTGTATCCTTCACCCAGCGTCTGCTCATGTTAGCATCCTACGGTAACAGCCGCAGTGCAATTTGTCCAGCAGAAAAATTAACGTAGGTTCAGTGCTACTGGCTTCCCTGGTGGCTCAGCTGGTAAAGAATCCGCCTGCAATGCGGGAGACCTGGGTTCAGTCCCTGGGTTGGGATGATCTCCTGGAGAAGGGAAAGGCTACCTACCCACTCCAGTATTCTGGCCTGGAGAATTCCATGGACTGTATAGTCCATGGGGTCGCAAAGAGTCAGACATGACTGATCGACTTTCACTTTACAATGATATTGGTATTAACTAAACTCCAGACTTCATTCCAGTGGTTCTCATCCAGGGGTGACCTCCAGGGCACACTTGGCAATGTCTGGTGACATTCTTTGATTGTCACAGCTAGGGTGGGGGTGAGGGGCTGCTGGCATCTTGGGAATGGAGGTCAGGGCTGCTTATAAAGACCCTACAGTCAACAGGACAGTCCCACCCCCCGACCCCAAACACCACCGCCAAGGATGACCCGGCCCCAGCGTCAGTCACACCAAGGTTGAGAAGCCCCGCTGATTTCTCCAGATGGTCCACTGATGTTTTTCCTCTGTTCCACGATCCGATACGGGGTCCCATGTCATATTTTGCCTCTAAATTCATCCATCACGGTGAATGAATGAGTGTGGACCACGCGCATCTCAGTTTATGTGCCCACTGATAACGGGAACGTCTGCGCACATTGAGGCACCCTCTGTAAACGTGATGTCTCATGCCGGATTAATACCCAGCACTTGCCACCAGCCTTGACTATTCAGTCGTTCTCCCTGGGCCGGACACTTGGGTTGCTCCCAGGCATTCAGTGCACACACAGCTTAGTGATCATTGTTCTCAGCCTTAAGCCTTCACTCGCTTTTCAGGTTATTTTCTAAGTCAGCTTCTTAGAATTGGGGCCACGCGTGGGCGCAGCAGGTTTCTGCAGAGACTGTCCTTAGTCAGCAGGATGTCGGTGGTTTCCTGTTGGTGGCCCGAGTCCCCCATGGGGCTACAGTTCTGTTCTGGGCTTGGGGGAAAGAGTCTGCCTCCTCTCAGACTGCCCAGCATCAGCTGGGAAGTGGGGGAGGGAGATTGAGTTTCTGCTTCAAATCATTAGTAACCGTAGCTGGTGGCTCCCCTGCCATGGCTGTTTTGAGTTACTTAATCGCCTTTGTTGACGAGATAACCCAGCCAGACAGTCCCAAGGCCTCTGGCCTTGTTGGGCCATTGGTACCAAGCTGGTTGTTTGTGATTGTCGATTGCAGCAACGGGAATAATAGCAACAGTGGCCACCTGCACCATGGCCGTTCCTACTGAGCACTTGTAAAGTGTCTTTCGTGGGCATCCTGTGAGAACCGAGAAGCTCAGCTGTAGATCTCATTACCCCCATTTTGCAGCTAGGGAACCCGAGGCTCAGAGAGGTTAAGCAGCTTCCTGAAGGCCCCCCAGCAAGGAGGTGTCAGAGCCTGTAACCGAGTGCAGTTCTCCTGCGACTACTTTGTCGAATCTGATCTTGCCATTTCTCAGATGGGAAAACTGAGGCCCACGGGTTGAGGCAACTTGACAGTCTACAGGAAAGCTGTCTATCTGGATCAATTTTTGCCAGGTGGAGGATTATAGAAGGATGTCGCCCTGGGTCAGGCTGGGCTCTGGAGCCCTGGCTTAGAATCTGAACTCTGCCAACAGCACGTCACATCGCCTCTCTGAGCCTCAGTTTCCCCATCTGCACATGGACTGTGCCAAGGATCAGCCAGAACAAGGGACATGAGTATGCTTGGCACAGGGCTGGCCTCTGCGGAGGCCCTCACTGTCTAGATGTCCTTGTTTGGGGGGGCTGGCGGGCTCTGATAGAATGTCAGACAGCAACCCCCTCCCTCCAGACTTCCCAGGCTCCCCAGAGGCTGCCCGTCCCACCTGACTGCAGAGCCTGGGGGCTGACTCCTGGCCGGCTGGCCTCCTCGGCTCTGTGTCCCTACAGCTGAGGGGGTTGCCGGGTGTCACCACTGACAGCTTCTTCAGGAAGATGCTGTGTGAGCCAAGGGCGTGCCCCGTGCTGGTGGTGGTGGGTCCCTCTCCTGCCCCCTTTCAGATGCCTCCTTGCCAGGGTCTTGGTCCAGTGGCTCCATCCGCGTGTGGTGATGGGGATCCCGCTTTGTTTTCCAGGGTGCTTGGTGAGCTTCATCTCTCCACATTTAACCAGATTTTTTTTTTGATGGGAAAAATGTCCGAACGTCTAAATGTGGTTAGCCTGGCCATTCTCTCCCCGGGGCCTCCTTGCTGCCTGATTACTCAGCGTGTCCCTCACTCAGCCCGTCGTCACCTCCAGGAATGATAATACCAGTCACCAGACAGCGATCTGCGTTCCCCTCTCGCCTCCGAGCACTCGTCCTTGTGGCCTTGCAGTTAATCCTTGAAGCAGCCTCTAGAGGCGAGTGTTTCCAGTGAGAAGCCTGGAGGTCTGGGGCATGGTTGAGTGCCCACCTGACACGGACCAGCTGGCAACAGGTGGAGCCGGGCTTTGAACTTGGGAAGTCTGGCCTCAAAGTTGACGTGCTTGGTTACGCTCACGCCTGCCCTCAGGCAGGAAGGATGCCCATCTTCCCCCCACCCGCCGGCACGATGCCTGGCTCAGAGTTGGTGCTCAGTAGACAGTGTGTGGAAGCTGTGCTGAGGGCTGGACGGCTCTGGGGGGGTCACTGGGGTGCCTGGACTCCGCACACTCCTGTCCTCTGTTACCATCACTCCCGCTGTTATTTTTACTACCAGCCCCTGCGTCTCAGATCTTGGTGGCCTCACTGTGTGCCCAGGGTCTGGCCTGGCTCTGCAGCATCTGTGGCTGAAATAGGAGAACCAGCTATTTTTGTGCATCTGGAGTTGGAGGCTTGGACCCAACGTCATGAGACTCCAGCCGAGGGTGCCCTGTAAACCCAGTGGCAGGGCGGAGAACTGGGGTCAGGCCCTCCTGGCTTCCGGTCCCCATCGAGCTGCTTGCTAATTGGGTGTGGGGGAGCTTCGAGCAAGTCTCCTGACCTCTCAGAAAGCCAGTTTTGCCATCTGTAGACTGGGAATGAAAATGATGTCTCCCTTGCAGAGCCAAGCAATTCAGGCATTGCTTGAGGCCATGCCAACAACCCTGGAGCATTGTTAGTCTTAAAGAAATGCTGGCAGCTGATGCCAGTGTGGACAGCTGATGGGTCCTCAATTCAGTTCAGTTAAATGCCCATGCTAGGTACGTTGTCAGTGTTCGGGACAGTCAGTGAATCAGGCAGACCCCTGCCTTGGGGACTAACGTTCTAGTAGGGCGTGGGACACAGGAACCCTGTATAGCAAGTCAGGAGGTGGGGTGGCTGGGAAAGAAGGAAGGAAGCACTCAAGGGGAGCTTGGATGTGACACTCAGGGGGCTTGGATGGGTGGGCACACCCTCAGAAGGTGACTCTTGAACTGAGACTTTGGAAGAGGGGAGGGAGTAGACCCGGGGAGCTTGAGGGGAGAGATAGCAGCCAGTGCAAAGGCCCTGAGGTCTACTGTGTGCACAGGCCGTTCTGTGGAACTGGAAGGAGGCTGCAGCAGAGAATGAGTGAGGTGATAGGAGTTGTCAGGGTCACGCAGGGCCTGGCAGCCACTCGGAAATCTTCGCCTTGTGCTCTGAAGCTGGGGGAGGGAGTCATGTGGGGGGGGAGGGGCACAGGTTGACGTGGGTTTTGAACACACAGAGGCGGACTCGGGGAGACCAGCAAGGAGCCTCTGCAGCTGTCCAGGTGGGAGCTGACGGTGCCTCAGCCCAGGGCGGCAGAGGAGGTGGCGAGAAGCAGACAGGGTTGCCGCGGGATCTGCTGTGGACTGAGCACGGGTGGGAGAAAGAGAGAGAGTCACACAGACACTGAGCATTTGGGGCCTAGCAGTCAGGAGGGGGTGGAAAACCGCAGGGAGAAGGGGTGTTGGGGGCAGATCAGGATTCGGCTTTGGACTTGCTGAGTTTGAAGTGTCCGTTAGACATTCCCCATTCTTTCCCCAACCTCTCTTTGCCCATGCGTACAATGGGAGGTAATTCCTGCCCTGCCTGTGTCGGAAGGTTGTTGAGATGCTTTGAAGGGAATTTGAAAAGGCCTCCGAGGAGGGTGATCACGCCAAGCCCACGTCGGGAAGTTCTTTAGCCCCTCAGGTGTTTCCCAGCACTTCTGAGCCCCCAGGGAGACCTACTCAGAGCTTTTTAAGCTCCAGGAGGCCCTGCTAATAACTCCCACAGTAGGGTTTGTGAGACTCAGCTGGGCCACGGCCAGCTCCCCTTGGTGCCTCTCTCACTGTGACAACTTGCAGAACTTTTGTACCTGCTAACGGCCCCTCCTGGGCAGCACCACT
>NW_011495054.1:8620881-8634059 GCF_000754665.1 Bison bison bison
CGTGCACCACTCCCCCCCTCACCCCGCCGCTGCCCTCCCATCTGCAGAATCCTTGACATGAAAAGAGAACCCTGCTCTCAGATGCTGGTGGGTCCCCAGGCTTGGAAGGCCACTCCCTGGTCCTCCGTGGGCCCCAGCCACTGACCCAGGCCACTGAGAACGTCCTGCTGAAGGGCCGAAGTGAACTGGGTTCCCTGCTCTCAGAAGGCTGGTCTCTCAGGCTGGCAGCCCTCGCTGTCTCAAAGGAGCCATTGCCGGGTCTCAGACATTCCAGGGATTAGAGCCATCAGAAGGGACGTGGCAAATCCTGTGACTGCTGGAAGGAATGATAAATGCAGGGTGGAAGTCTGGAGGGGTGGGCATGTGGGCAGAACCCTTCCCGGAGCCAGGAGCTGGGGTGTGGCGTCTGTGTGACCCTGGGGCAGTTGCCTGCCCTCTCTGTGCCTGTTTCTCTGTTGGTATACCAACAACACTCTGGCTCAGTTGGTAAAGAATCGGCCGGCAATGCAGGCGATGAAGGAGACGCGAGTCCCACCCCTGTGCTGGGAAAATCGCCTGGAGGAAGGCATGGCAGCCCACTGTATTCCCCAGTGTTCTTGCCTGGAGAATCCCATGGACAGAGGAGCCTGGTGGGCTAAGTCCATTGGGTCACAAAGAATCAGACACCGCTTAGCGACTAAACCACCAAACTGGAGTATTGGGCCAGATTCTCCTTAAGGGTTTTGGCTATGCACAGCCTCCCAGTTCTAGGAATCCAGTAAAGAGTAGAGCGCTGGAGTCAGACAGACAGACCTGGGTTGGAATCCAGCCTTCCCCACTGTATGACCTTCAGAAGGTGTCTTCCTGTCTCTGAGCCTGTTTTCTCATCTGGGGATGAGTAATCTCCCTTTCTCAAATGGGGATTATGTCAGCGTCTCATTGCGGAAATCAGTAAGGAGGGCAGCTGGCACATGGTATGCACTAAATAAAGAGGGCCGTATCTTCTTACATTCCTTCTCAACAGTATTATCCAAACTGACTTGCTACAAGATGTGGACTGGGGGCCTCACCAGCAGAATGGTTTCCAGATTAAGACACTAGAGGGCGCGCCTGTCCTAACAAATCACTGATCGGCTTTTTTTTTTTTTCTTTTTCTTTTCCATTATGGTTTATTACAGGATACTGAATGCAGTTCCTGTGCCGCACAGTAGGGCCTTGTTGTTTATCCATCCCATACGTAGTACTCTACGTCTGCTAATCCCATGCAGCTGCCTTTTGCAAGCCAGCGCAGGGCTACCCGCTTTCCACACCTGAGCACGTGTGACCTTGTCCAGAGAGGCAGGAGCCCTGGTTATCCCCCTTTCACAGATGGGGACATCGAGGAAACCTGACTTGTCCAAAGTCACATAGAAGGGAGGCCTCAGAACTGGCTTTCTGGGGCCAGGTTTTTCCACACTGGAGCCCATGGTCTCTCTCTGCCCCTCAGGGCTCCTGCTTCCCCAGTTCTAAGGCCATTGGAGGCTAAGAAGCATGAAAATGGTGCTGCTACCAAGGTTAGTCTCTGTGGAATCAGCCAAGCCAGCCCCAGACCTCCAGTTACTTCAGCTGGAAAATCCAGTGTCGAGAGTCAGGGTTATAGCATGGAGTGTCAGCCATGAAGCAGATTATGCTAAGTTTTGCTGAATCCTAGGACGTTGGTCCTTAGAAGCTGCACCTTTTTTTTCCCTTTGGTTGCAAGTCTGGTTTCAGTCCATCAGCAATGGCGGGATGAAAAGCTTGAAGCAGGCCAGCACCCGTTCTGCCACCCACTTTTGTCCCTGGTGGGCAAAGGGATTTTCCTGAGCTGAAAAGGCACTTGGATTTGGGAGCTGCAAACTGAATGAGCACGTGGTTCCCACATCCAGGGCAGGACGGGTGAGTGGGAAGGCAGCCTGACTCAGCAGGGGAGCATCACTGAGTCGGAGCCGGGACGCCGGAGTCTGGTCCCAGCTGTGAGGCCCTTGGCTGGTCCTTGCCCTTTCTGGGTCCGGCGTCTTCATCTGTGAGATGCAGTCGTCGGCTGACCTCAGAGCTGACTTTCTGTGCCATGCACGGATGTTGGGTGCCTTCTCTGGCCTGGGCCCTGAGCTGGGTCTTAAAGCCTGAGTAGGAGAAGAAGGGAAGGACATTCAGGTGGTGGGACCGGCATATATGGAGGCCTGGAAGTTCTGGAAGAGGTGGGAGGGGACTTGCCTCATGGTCCAGTGGTTAAGACTTCCAGCATCCAATGCAGGGGATGTGGGTTCGATCCCTGGTCAGGGAACTAAGATCCCACATGCCTCTGGGACGAAAAACCAAAACATAAAACAGAAGCAATATTGTAACAAATTCAATAAAGCCTTTAAAAGTGATCCACATTAAAAAAAAAAAAAGTCTTAAAAAAAAAAGAGGTTTGAGGTGTCTTTGATTGAAGCTAGAAGAACACAAAGTAAATATCTCCTCAAGGGTGAAGTAGGGCATGGATGAGAAGATTGTCAAGGAATTTGGTCCAAATTAAGAAAACTCTTTGCTTTCTTTGTAAGAAAACTTGGTGTTTGGTGTAGAAATTCTGAGGTAGGAAGGGACAAGTGTTTGCAGATGTATCCTGTTTGTTGTCATATTAATGTTTTGTGGTAAACCTACTTGTATTAAAATATAAGCTCATTCATGTTAACATCACATTATTTCATAGTTACAATATGTGGAATGGAATTAGTCACTCAGTCATGTCTGATTCTTTTGCAACCCCACGGACCGTAGCCTGCCAGGCTCCTCTGTCCATGGGATTCTCCAGGCAGGAATACTGGAGTGGGTTGCCATTCCCTTCTCCAGGGGATCTTCCCGACCCAGGGATGGAACCCGCGTTTCCTGAGTTGGCAGGCAGATTCTTTACCGCTGAGCCACAATATAAATGTGATAATCTAGTAATAGATCTTCACGTAAGCCTCCTTGTGGCCAGTGTATGTGTTTGCTGGGATAACCTGTCAGAATACCACTGACTGGGTGGCGTAACAACAGAAATCTGTGTCCGTTTGGAGGCTGGATGACCAACGGTGTCAGCAGGTTTGGTTTCTCAGGAGGCCGCTCTCCTCGGCTGCAGAGGCTGCCTCCTGGCTTGTCTTCACGTGGCCTTGCCTCCGTGTGTACCCATGGCGTCTGTACGTCTGCATTTCCTCCCTATAAGGACAGCAGTCTCCTTTTTACTTAATTATCTCTTTAAGGCCCCGTCTCCCATATACAGTCTCATTCTGAGGTCCTGGGATGAGGTCCTGGGTTTCAACATATAAGTTTGGGGGAAGCACAGTCCAGCCCGCAGCAGCCAGGCTCTCGGCAAAGCCCTTTACGTTACTTCGTTTTATCTGTCACAGCAGTTTTATCTGTCACAGCAGGGATGGTATCACCATCCCTATTTTACAGATGATGAAACCAAGGCTCAGGGAGGTTGTGTCACTTACAGAAAATCACGCAGCTGGTCGGCAGTGAAACTCAGATTTGATCTCATCATGTCTTGCCTTGGAGCCCACATTTTTTAGTTTTTGTTTATGATTTGACTTGAATCATAGGAAGGCCGTTTTGTTTTGCTTCTGAACCTGCCTCATTGTGTTGAATGCACCCGACACTTCTCCTTGCCTCCCTGTACTCTGCCCTGTCCTTGTTTTAGGTGTGATTGGAAGAGACCCCGAGGCGGGAGGGAAGGCCCTTGCCAGACCCCAGTGCTGCCCCAGCTTGCCCGGCCCTCGCAGGGTTGCTGGCCACCTTCCCAGGAGGGGTGTGCCTGGGGCCGCCTGTCCCCTTCTCGGCTCCCCACCGCCCAGGTTTGCCTGGAGCAGCCTGAGTCCAGTGAAAGCAGCCTTTGTCCTCCGGTCTCTCCCTCCCAGAGGGATGACCTAAGTCCCAGCCCGGGAACAAAGCAGCAACCTGCCATGTGAGTTCAGGTCAGCCCCACTAACTCGCAGATCCTCCCAGGCTTAGCCCAATGGGGGCCAGGGGACGTGGTAGCCTAGGCTACGGGGTTGCAGAGTTTGGTGGGATCCGGAAGGCAGCAGAGCCCTCCCCAGTCCTGAGTGGCGATGCCAGGGCCTCCTGAGTGCACAGGACTTTACAGTTTATAGAACTGCTCTGTGCTTTTCCAGGCTGGTGGAGCCCCCCAGACTCTCCGTACACATCACACAGGGCAGGGCCTGGGAGAGGCAGGTAGCAGTTGTCACGAGGAACCACTTCACAACGTCGGGTGTGGGATGTGAGGGCAGTCTGGTTGTGACCTCTGTCACCCCGCCGATCACCTGGGTTGAATCGGCTGACCTGGCTGGCTAGGGGGGTGTCCCCTTCCTTCCTTACTGCCTCATGTGTGTCCCTCCCCAAACTACCCCCTCTGTTGAGGAGGACAACCCAGACAGAGGAGGACCGCTCTTTGGTCCAGGACACACTAGTAGCTGTGCTCCCTGCTAGGACCTCCAGGCAAGCTCTCAGGGCGTCAGGGTGCAACGTCAGGGTGTTTTGCCTTTTTTTTTTTAATAAGTTAGTTTTATTTATTTATTTTGGGGTGCACTGGGTCTTCGTTGCTGTGCTTGGGCTTTCTCTACTTGCACTGATCAAGGGCTGGGCTACTCTCTAGTTGCAGTGCATGAGGTTCTCACTGCGGTGGCCTCTCTTGTGGCAGAGCCCAGGCTCTAGGGTGCTCAGGCCCCAGAAGTTGTGACACCCGGGCTTAGTTGCTCTACGGCACGTGGAATCTTCCCGCACGAGGGATTGAACCTGTGTCTCCTGCGTTGGCAGGCGGATTCTTAATCACTGGACCACCAGAGAAGTCCCCCAGCCACTCTTGATGGTGCTCATATGACTCGGTGGGTCAGGAAATCAGGCAAGGCTCAGTCAGTGGGGACGGCAGCTCCGTGATATTTGAGAGTCCCTAGCAACTGGGGGCTGGAATCGCCCAGGGTCTTCACCCAGCTGTCTTGTGCCGGCAGTAACTTGAAGGCTGGGCTTCTCCGGACTGTTGTCCAGTCACCTGCTGTAGCTTGGGCTCCGGCTCAGGGCTCCCAGAGCACGTGTTGCAGCCAGGAGGGCAGACGCCGCATCGCCCTTTATGACGGATGCAGCCTCAGAAGTCACGTAGCATCCTTTTGTTCTCTGTTGATCAAAGCGGTCACAAGCCCCCCAAGACTCAAGGGAAGAGGACACAGACTCTGTACCTCTCAATGGAGGAGTGTCAAAGAGCGTGCACCCGTGTTTCAAAGCTGCCACAGCAGGAAGTAACAGTAAAATTACTGAGTACCGTTTATCGAGCACTAACTCTTTGCCGGGCACGGTGCTGAGGGCTTCCCATGGATGAACCCGCACAAGCCTCCCCGCAGTCCCAGGGGATGCGGTATTCGGAGCTTGGTGTTTTTACATCAGAGACGGTGGAGGAACCCAGGGGGATGGGCAGGGCTGCCCTCAGTTTGGCATTGAACGTGTCACACTCGGAAGTCGTGGGCCAGTTTTTTTTTTCCCCCTTTCTCCTCTAAACTTAGAATATTCCTTAGTTCTTGAAAATTCTCGCTTAGCTGTCTGATTCATCTCCTCACTCACCAGCTCTTCCCTTTGGTGTTTATTTTGAGCAGTTTCCCTCTGCCTGTGTGCCCAGAGCCCTCCCCCCACCCTGCCCCTGCCGTCACCCCTTCTCCACTCTGCTGCTCGTGGGAAGGGCTGGTTGCACACTTCCCCACTGCCCACCTCTCCTCAGGCTTTTGAGGAACCAGCGGGTGGGGCCTTGGGGCCCCGACAGAAGAAGTGAGCCATCGCCACCCAGCCACGTGTGCGCACCACCTTTGCCATTCCTCGGGGCCAGAGCTGGGGCTCATTCCCCTGCCTCCTGAGGGTCTGACACGTGACAGACGCCCAGGGCATGTTTGGTGGACCGAATCCGTGAATGATGAGGGAAGGAAGAACGAGTGGCTGACTCTTCAAGCAAGGAGGCTCTCTCCCGTGCACCCCTGCGTCCCTGGCACCCAGTAGACCCTCGGTAAATGTTGGTTTCACCACGTGAATGGAGGAAGGAAGGTGTGGGTGAGACTGCAGGCAGCGACTGGGCCCTACGGCTGTGTCCTCGTCACGTGACGCGGTGCTTGACCTGGATGAGTGAATGAGCGACTTCAGGGAGCCCTCCTCCAGGAGGGAAGGTGTCTGTTGCACAGCCGGGTGCACGGCAGGTGCTCAGCCCTGTCTGGTGTTGAATGAATAAAAGAGGGGATGAAAAGGAGGGCTAAGGGAAACTTCCCATCCTCGGGGGCCTGGCCGTGTTCAGTCTCCATCTCTCCAGTTCCCAGCACAGAGTCTTGCTTACAGTAGGTGCTCATTCAACATTGAATGAATGAATGAAAAGTGAAACTACTTGAGGATAGGGACACGTCTTGTTTGTTTCCCCAGGTCCTAGACTAGCACTCGATAAATGTCTGCTGAACTGAACACGTGGGGGAATGAAGGAGTGAGTACACGGGTCAGACTTTCGGAGGCTCCGGACTGTACCTTGTTCATTTCTTTCTTCAGGTTCCAATATAGGGCCAGGCATACAGCAGGTGCTTAGCAAATGCTTCCCTGCTGCCCCAACCTTTGCGGGCAGTGTCCATCCGTCCCTGAGAATGGACTGAGAGGGAAGGCCAACCCAGGGGGCCTCGCCCGTCTCGATTGGCCCCCACCCTGCCCGCCAAGCCCCGCGGCTGAGACTTCCTGTTGTTCCCGTCCTCACAGGTGGACAGGAAGTCCCCAGAGGCCTGCCTGAGACCTGCTTCCCATATTTTCTTCATGCCGGCTGCCCTCGGTGAGACCCAGGCGCCGCACCGCGCCCCAGCGCCGGCTGGTCGAGGAACAGTACCCTCCAGGGACCCCACTTCCTGACCATGTTAGCAGTTCTGTTTTAGAGCCTGCTGAACAGATTTTTACACAAAGCAAGTGATGCCTGGGAGAATGTTCCATTCAGAGCCAGCCCCTAAAATCACCTTGTCCTTGTCCTGCCGGCCAGACCTTTTAACCCCGGCACAGCTGAGCAGCGGGAGCAGAGCAGAGACTCGGCTTTGGGATCTGAGACGGCAGGGCTCAGATCTCCCTCTGTGGATTTCAGTTGAGCCTCAGTTTGCATATCTGTGAAATGGACATTATAAATACCCCTCACCCCCCCTTTCCTGTTTTCCAGTCTTGACCACACGTCTGTTGCTCTTTTAAATTCCCTGTGCTGAGGCTGCCGTTCCCAGAGTTATGCTTTCAGTAGAGTCCTGTCCCGACTCTTTGTGACTCACGGACTGCACCACGCCAGGCTTCCCTGTCCTTCACTGTCTCTTGGAGTTCGCTCAAACTCATGTCCATTGAATCAGTGATGCCATCCAACCATCTCATCTCTGTTGCCCGCTTCTCCCCCTGCCCTCAGTCTTTCCCAGCATCAAGGTCTTTTCCAGTGAGTCAGCTCTTCGCATCAGGTGGCCAAAGTATTGAAGCTTCAGCTTCAACATCAGTCCTTCCAATGAACATTTAGGGTTGATTTCCCTTTGGATTGACTGGTTTGATCTCCTTGCAGTCCAAAGGACTCTCAAGCGTCTTCTATAGCACCACAGTTTGAAAGCAT
Organism: Bison bison bison; assembly: GCF_000754665.1. NCBI lineage: Eukaryota > Metazoa > Chordata > Mammalia > Artiodactyla > Bovidae > Bison > Bison bison. The sequence continues at coordinate 8,628,476 of NW_011495054.1, forward strand.
CAGTTCTCTAACTCTCACATCCATACATAGCAACTGTGTTCAAAGAAGTGTCTGCTCCAGTTGATTCTGAGAGGCAGTATCTCAGGCTGGGTCCCCCAGCAACAGAGCTTGAGTGGGGGTCCACGTGTCCACGGTTTAGTGACGGAGAACTCCAGTCAGCCCTATCCCTGGGGGAGTTCTAGAGAGTCCAGAGCACCACAAAATCAGTCCCCGTGGGGAAGCAAGGCAGCTCTTCCTCCACCGGCTGGGGCCCACCGTTGGAGAAGACGGGGCTGTGAGCAGGGGCAGCCAGCACCCTGGAACCTGGAGGACGGGGCCCCAGCCAGTGCCAGGGGTCTGGGCGGGGTTCCGACAGCATGTACTGCTGTCAGGCACCCTGGGGAGTCATGGACCCAGAGCAGTGAGATGCTGGTGTGGGTTGGCTGCCATGGAGGAGTCGATGCTCGATACATAGTAACTTGGTAAACACAGAAAGCTGTGAAGAAGATGGAAGCGGGTACAGGGATGCCACGACGCTGTTTGTTCCTCTAAGGCGTCCTGAGCGAGTGCGAGGGGCCAGGCTCTCAGTGGGTGCACGGGTGTGGACCCCACACTCAGTGCCCCCGAGGAGGGTGGCTTTTGTAGGTTGTTTAGTCGCTCAGTCGTGTCTGACTCCTTTGCAGCCCCGTGAACTGTAGCCCGCCAGGCTCCTCTGTCCGTGGGATTTCCCAGGCAAGAATACTGGAGTGGGCTGCCATTTCCTCCTCTGGGGGCTCTTCCCAACCCAGGGATCAAACCCGCGTCTCCTGCGTTGCGGGCAGATTCTTTACTGCTGAGCCACCACAGGAGGGGTGACAGCCATATAAATGGAGCTGAAGCTGGGGTGTCTCCACACACTGAGGTCCATCTTAGGGGAGGAAATGTAACACAGGTGATGTCCAAACATTAGCACATAGTTTATTTTTCTTAGCTTTGAAAAAGTAGTACAGCCCCAGTAAACATTTCCGGTGGCACTGCCACCTCCAGTCCGTAGGCCCCTGCCCAGAAGTTGCTGACAGTGTCACACATCTCCTTTCAGGAATACTCTCGGCATATATGGGACTACCTGTGCGTGCACCTGTGTTTCCCGTATATACACACGCATTTTTACACCGGTCTGTCCTTGCTGTTCGTCATGTTCCGTGTCCTGATCTCTCTTTTTCTCATAGCGCTGAGACCTTTCCCTATCAGCACAGGAGGTCTGTCTCCTTCTTTCCGATGGCTTTATATTCCCCCCTCACTGTGTTTGTCGAACCAGTCCCCTCCCAACGGCCATGTAGCTGATTTCGTTTTGTGCGCCATGAACAACACTGCAGGGAACATCTTGTGCAAAGGTCTTGGTGCCCTTGTGTGTTGCGTCTGCAGGGGAAATGCCTGGCCACGGACTTGCCAGGTCGTGTGAGGGTTGAATAGGGTTTTCCTGGGGGGGTGGGGCTGACAGGGGTGGGAGAGTGGGGGAAGGGGAGGTGTACGGAGAACAGCATCAGGACATACAGGAGCTGGCAGCCGAGGGCAGGGAGGCCTGCCTCTGACACAGACACATCTGGGGTCCTGCCTGATGTTCAGATGCGCGTCATCTGCCAGGGTGTCACTCCAGCTCTGAGAGTCCGAGGGGGCAGGCAGCTCCTTACGAGGGGTCTGACGGCGTGCAGGGCACTTTTCCTGTCCTCTCCTTGGGTTCTCGTGGCACTTTGATCGAGCCGTGTTGTTATCACCATTCTGTCACGGGCTCACAGAGATCCAGTGACTTGCCCAGGTCACACCGCCAGCGATGATGGAGCCTACATCACCCCGCAGGTCAGTCCGTTGATCTCTACCATATAACTCCCTGCTCTTTGCTGGAAATTCCGTGCTGGGGATGCTCTTTCAGTGGCTGTCTGTCCTGTTGGACCACAGGCCCCATGGGGGCAGGGGTCATGTCTCTCACCCCCTGCTGTCTCCCCAGGGTCCAGCGCAGGGCCTGGCATACAGTTGGCATTCAGTGGGCATTTGTTGAATGACCAAGTGAAGGTTAAAGTACTGGTCCGTTCCATTACAGCAGAACTTTTATTTGCTTATAGAAATAAATTCTTATTTTTTTTTAAATGAAACATCTTTCTTTGCAAGTATCTCCTAGGAATCTGACATTTTGCTTTTTTTACCCCCCTCTGGGAGTGAAATGAGGATGTCTATTCTGTGGAATGTCACCAGAGGAAGGAATCTGAACATTTCCTTTTAGAAATTTCTGCGTAAAAAGTTAAAGCGAGAGGGAACTGTACTTGAAGGTTTCAGTTGCCATGGCTACCGGGTAATCCAGCCAATCACTCCCCTATACATGGTCTCCACTGGGCCTTCAACCACCATGTCTCAGTTACAGAATTTTGGCTTTAAAGTGAGTTTAATACAGCAAGGCTTTGAGAGGAAACTCCTGCTGCGGGGTGAGCCTCTCCCGGCCCCCTGTCCATCAGGGCTCGCCGTCACCACCATCCCGTGGGTTCAGGGACTGCCTCCTCTGCTTCAGAGCCGAGCACACTGAGCCCCAGAGAGCTCTGTCTGGTGTGCACGCGTGTCCACTCGCTCTTTATTTGTTGGCTCCTTTATTCACTTGTTTATTCACTCAAGAACTATTTACTGAGCTGCCTCAGACACTGCTCTAGGCACCGAGTATCCGTGCGGGATAAGAAACACGCAATCTTCACCCCAGCAGAGGGTGTATTCCAGCGGGAGAGGTAGCCGGTACCGTGAACAGTAAACGCCGACCTGTGTGTGAAGGCCAAAAGACAGGATGACAGGGGAGAGAACAGTGTGGCGGGAAGGTCCTTGAGGGTACGTGGCTTTTGAGCAGAGATCCAAGAGGAAGGAGCCCACCCCTGGGTATCCAGGGAAATAGGGTTTCAGGCGGTGGGAACAGCGCCCGCAAAGACCCCGAGGCCAGCACCAGCTTGGAGAGGTTGAGACTGATAGTCGGGTCAATATGTTCCCACCTGGTATCAAGCAGGGGATGGGGGGAGGTAGATAGGGACCTTGAGGGCCAGGGCAGAGCAATCCAATTTATTTATTTTTAAAGAGTTTTTTTTTTTTTTAATGTGGACCATATTTAAAGTCTTTATTGAATTTGTTAACAATATTGCTTCTGTATTTATGTTTTGGTATTTTGGCCCTGAGGCATGTGGGTGGGATCCCAGCTCCCTGAGCGGGGGTTGAACCCGCAGCCCCCGCGTTGGAAGGGGAGGTCCTAACCAGTGGCCCACCGGGGAGGTCCCGGCGCAGAGTGTTTGGCACTTGGGGTTCACTCTGGTCGTAGCAGAGAGCTGAGGGTGCACTTTCGGTGGAGGCTGGTGTGATAGGATGGAAATGGGGGCTGAAACCTGCAGCTGAGGAGGGATGTCGGGGGTGGGTGGGGGGAGACCTGATCTGGTTTGGGTTATATTTTGGGGAGAAGGACTGAGGCGGGTTTCCAGGCTCCAGGCCAGCGGCGTGGAGGAAGCAGACTTGAGACCAGGAACCAAGAGTTCTGTCCTGGGATGTTTCATTTGAGGCGCCATCAGATTTATAAGCAGAGAGGGAGATAGAATTGAAGGAGGTTTCCCTTTGGCTTTTCTTTAAAAAAAAAAAAATTTTTTTGTTTGGTTCTGCCATGTGGCATGTGGGATCTTAGTTCCCCTACCGGGGTTGGAACCCACACCCCTTCCACACCTTGGAAGCAAGCAGTCTTAACCCCTGGACCACAAGGGAAGTCTACTTGGTTTAAAAGTTTGGCTTTTAAACATGAGGGATGTTGAAGCTTTCCCAATGGGGCTGGCCCATCGGAGGGGGCACGCTGGTGCTGCAGGGAACAGGAGGACAGGCAGCTGCAGGGTGACGCCCTGGAGATTGTGAGAGGGGATGGGAGGTGGGGGTGGCCTGGGCTGCAAGCGAGGTCCCTTCTTGTGCAGCAGCCAGAGGGAGGCAGGGCGGGCTCCGGGATGCCAGGGCCAGGAGCGGGTCGGCTCACTCTCCTCTGATTCTCTCAGTTTCTTTCAGTGAAGTGAGAGGGACTTGGCGACTAGTGGAAAGAGAGAATTGATTATGCTTTGAAGGCAGGCAGGTTCCCAGGTTCGCATCCAGCCATTCGACCCCCAGCAAGCTGCTAAACTTGGACATCCACTGAGCGCTTCCTCCAGGCCAAGCATTCCCTCTAGAGCAGTCACGATCATTATCCCCATTTACAGATGGATAGGGTGACAGAGGCTCAGAGAGGTGCGGCAGCTTTGCCCAAAGTCACACAGCTCGTGGGTATGGTCAGGTTTTGATGCTGGGCAGCCCGGGAACCAAGCCTGAGGCCCAGACTTCTCATCTTTCAAGAGGAGATGAGACCACCCGGGCCTGTTAGCAGAGCATCAGGGACATAAGAGATGCGGTGGCACCTGCCGTGTTCTGAACGCTGTGCCCAGCCCCCCTGCAGGTGCATAAGTGATGGCCGCCTGGCCCTGCCCCAGTTCTGTTCCCTGGGTCCCTGGTAAGTGCCACTTGCTACTGGCATCTTGAGGCTGCACAGCGTTTTCATTGCTTCCAGAAGTCCTTCTGCCAAGGGATCTCATTAAGTCCATTTTGCAATGAGAACATTTGGCAGGAGGAAGGGAAGGTAGTTCTCATAGTTATTTTTCAAATCTGAAATAACTTGTCTGGTGAGAATGGAGAGGCACCGGGTTCTGGCCTGACACCCAGCCCTCCACCCTGCCTGCCCGCCCTCCACCCCGCCCTCCATGCTGCCTGCCCCCCCCTCCTCCCCCAACACACACACTCACTGTCCCCACATCTTTCCACTTTGGACAGAGACGCTCGTTGGCAGGCACCTCACTGCCCCCTCTGCCCCACCCCCAGAAGTTCTCACATGGAACCACCTTGAGGACCCCCTTGGGGGCTTTTGCATCCAAACACATTGCTATAACCTCGGTCCTATTTTCGAGGAAAGCACACCATCAACTCAGACCTTCTTGAGAAAGGGTTTGTGCTCTCACAACAGCTAGGATGTGTTCTGTTGCTCCAGGGCTCGGTTGCTTTTGTTGTTCAGTCGCTCAGTCATGTCTGACTCTTTGTGACCCCATGGACTGCAGCACGCCAGGCTTCCCTGTCTGTCACCAACTCCCAGAGCTTGCTCAACTCATGTCCATCGAGTTGGTGATGCCATCCAGCCATCTCGTCCACTGTCGTCCCCTTCTCCTCCTGCCTTCAACCTTTCCCAGCATCAGGGTCTTTTTCAATGAGTCAGCTCTTTACATCAGGTGGCCAAAGTATTGAAGCTTCAGCATCAGTCCTTCAAGTGAATATTCAGGACTGGTTTCCTTTAGGATGGACTGGTTTGATCTCCTTGCTGTCTAAGGGACTCTCAAGAGTCTTCTCCAGCACCACAGTTCTAAAGCATCAATTCTTGGGTGCTCAGCCTTCTTTATGGTCCAACTCTCACATCCGTACGTGACTACTGGAAAAACCAGAGCTTTGACTATATGGACCTTTTTTGCAAAGTGATGCCTCTGCTTTTTAACATGCTATCTAGTGGGGCAAAGGATGGTTAAACAGGAGCCTAAGTGCCCACTGCTGAGACCCA
>NW_011495054.1:8634159-8647532 GCF_000754665.1 Bison bison bison
AGACCCAGGGGCAGGTGATTTTGTGTAGATCCCTGAGCTCTCCAGAGGGTGCAGAGCCTAAGGGAGGAGGGCAAGGTTTCTGTCGGGCCTGCTGGCGACCAGCCTGTCCCTGGGATCTGATCAGGTGCGAGCGGAGGCTCTGAAGCTGCCAAGCCAGACTTGTTCCTGGTCTGCTGCAGATGGCGGTTGGAGGGCTGAGCTGGGAGTTCTTCCTGTTCTTTCTGGGATGAGTGAAAAAACAAAGTCTGGAGCTTTCAGGGAATTCCGCCTGCTGTGTGCCCTGGATCTCATCAGACGGGAAGAGACCCGGTACCCAGTAGATCCTGGCGGGCTACAGTCCATAGGGTCGCAAAGAGTCGGACACAACTGAAGCGACTTAGCATGCATTCAGCCAAGACTCACCCGCCCCCTGTCCCTCAGTATCCTCAGGGCTCTGCTTGTTGTAAGAGCCACCACTGTCCTTCTGCGTGTGACGGCTTTGTGGAGAGATAACTGACGTACCACATACGTATCTTGATGAGTTTTCACACATTCCCGAGGACCCTCCACGACGATGAAAATACTGAACGTGTCGCTCACCCCCATCAGTTCCCTCCTGCCCTCTGCAGTCCGTCCCTCCCTCCCTGCCCTCAAGCGGCCACTGCTCTGCTCTCTGTCACTGTAGATCAGTCTGCGTTTTCTAGACTTTTCTATGAATGGAATGGGACACCCCGTACTCTTCTGCGTCTGGTTTCTTTCACTCCGGTTAATCACGTGAGGTTCATCCACGGCCTAGTGGGTATCAGCGGCCCAGTCCTTTTTATCGCTCAGAACTGTTCTGCTGCTTGGAGGCACCAGTGTGTGTATCCCTTCATCTGTTGACAGACATTTGGGATGACTCCGCCTTCTGGCTCGTATGAATACAGCTGCTGCGAGCGTTCTTGTTCAAGTTTCCGTGTGGACACGTGATTTTGCTCCTCTTGGGTAAACACCGAGAAGTGGAGTGGCTGGGTCGTATGGTGGGCATGTGTGTGATGTTTTAGAAGCTGCGTGCCGTCTTCCAGTACCATTCGATCCCGTTTTGCGTCTCGTCCCCTGAGAGTTTGGCTTGCCCACGTCCTCACCGTCACTGCTGGGTGCAACACTGCCAGTTTGTCGGGAAGATGGTCTTGAAGATGCTGAAAGTAGCGGAAGACGCCTCATGACGATGGGCCAAACCCGAAGGATGAGTGATACCTCCCGTGATTCACCTGATGGCACAGGGGGTGTGGTGCGGGTTCATCACACCACGGCCTGTGCGCCAAGGAAGGGTCTACATGTTCAAAAGATTTAAAAAGAAACCAAAAAAAAACCCCAAAGCAAAAAAGCATGTCACAGAAACCAGATGTGGCTAGCAAGACCTAAAATACTTACTATCTGGCCCTTTTCAAAAGTTTGCCGCAGGACTTACCTGGTGGCCCAGTGGTTAAGAGTCCCGCTCTCAAATCTAGGGGCACAGGTTTGATCTCTGGTCAGGGAAGTTCTGCATGCTGTGTGGCACAGCCAATAATTAAATAATTTTAAAAGCTTACCACATCCTGAATTAGTGGATTAACCCTAGTTCTTTCCATCTTCCTACCAGCCCTTCAGTGTCTTATCCCCTCATGGTCCCAAAATCGCTGCCACAGTTCCAGCCATTTCTGGGAGACTTGACAACATCCAGCTAAGGGGGAGGGGGTGCCTTGGGAGGAAGACTTCTTCTCCCTGAGCCCAGCCAGCAGACTCCCCCCGCCCCACACCCCAGATCCCATTGGCTGGGATTTTGGTCCCGTCCACATGCTTTTGCTGCAAGAGAGGGTGGGAAGTGAGTAGTCAGCGTTTTCAAGACTTGCCCAGGAAGGAGGAACGTTGCTCACAGCTGTATTCTTCTGTGCGGGTTCTTTGATTACTTTCCTGGTGCCCTATTGTCTTGAGTGAGTTTGAGCTGAGTGTGAGGACCCCGTGTGTCCCTGGCCTTGGTTCCTTCGTCTGAGGTTTGGGAGAGTGATGTCTCCTTTAAGGGCCGATGAGAACTGATGAGGTTTATATAAAGTGCCCAGTGCATTGCACATAGTTCTGGGGGATCAGGCAGTGTGATGGTGGGACCGTGACCGAGGAGCTCGACTTTTCTCAGCCTTACTTCTCTTGTCTGTAAAATGGGTATAAGATGGTCTCCCTGCTCACAAGGTGATAGAGTCCGTGAATTCTCTGATTTCAGAGCATCAGCCTGGGCCTGGTGTCTGGTTAGACCTTGAGAAGCGTTAGCTGAGTGCTAGGCCTCAGGATGGGCTCTGGAGATGCAAAAGGGAATTGAAAACAGTCCTGACCTTCCAGTGCCTGCAGCCGGCAGGCAGAGGGGTGTGGCTATTGGCCCTGACATTTTCTGCCTGCTGTTTCTGTTTGGCTGTGCTGTGTCTCTGTTGCCGTGTGGGCTCTCTCTAGCTGAGGCAGGTGGGGCCACCGTCTGGTGGGGGTGTGCGGGCTCCTCCTGTTGCAGGGCACAGGCTCTAGATGCAAGGGCTTAGTAGCTGTGGCTCGAGGCGCTTAGAGCTTGGGCTCAGTGCCACTGGCACGCAGGCTTAGTTGCTCCACGGCATGTGGGATCTTAGTTCCCTGACCAGGGATCGAACCCGCGTCTCCTGCATTGGCAGGTGGATTCTCATGCACTGTACCACCAGGGAAGTCCCATCGCCCTTATATTAATGATGTGATGGGGAAGCCCAGGGGTTGGGGAACCCAGAGGAGGCACTGAACCGAGTGGGAGAGAGTAGCAGGGAAGGCTTCCTGGAAGTGGGGCATCATTGTGAAGTCTTTAAGGGTGAATAGGAATCGGCCAGGGAAAGAGGAGAGGTTGAGACTGCAGGACAAATGTTATCATGCTTGGACTTCGCTAGTGGTCTAACGGTTAAGACTCTGTGCTTCCAGCTCAGGGGGCACAGGTTTGACCTCTGGTCAGGGAACTAAGATCCTGCATGCCACATGGTGAAAAAATAAATAAATAATTTAAGAAAGTTATCGTGCATCTCTCCTTTTCTCCCCTCCTTCTCTTGCCTACCCTGTTTCTCCTTCCTGCCTCACCCCTTCTTTCCCTTCTTCACTGGTTCATTTACCTATTCATTCAACGAACATTTACTGAGACTGCCCAGTGTGCCAGGCAGGGGGGCAACAGCAGAGAATAAGACACTCCAGGTTTATGCTCTCACGAGGCTTGATCAGAGAGATCACATTAAATCAATACCAGGTAGTGAATAGGAACGTGTAAAGGAAAGATTGAGGGCAAGAGGAGAAGGGGACGGCAGAGGATAACATGGTTGGGTGGCATCACCAACTCGGTGGATGTGAGTTTGACAAGCTCTGAGAGTTGGTGATGGACAGGGAAGCCTGGTGTGCTGCAGTCCACGGGGTTGCAAAGTCAGGCACGACTGAGTGACTGAACTGAAAGGAAAGAGTGCTAAGACTGAGAATGTCTGGCAGCTCCTTTATGTTGGGTGATCGGGGCAGGGACTAGGGGGGAAGACTCAGAAATACGAAGGCTGTCTGGTGTGGGGCCGCAGACTGTTGGTGGCTGCTGGGAGGTACCTTTCCGTGGCAGGAAGCAGCCAGGTTGAGGGAGCTGGGGTTGGGGTGGAGTCGCACCTTCATTGCCCCGGCGAGGTGGGGGGCTCTGGAGGGCATTGAGCCCAGGCTGGCTCGAGGTCCCGGACTCCGAGGCTGCCAGAATACAGCCTCATGCCTCCCGGGTGGGCTGTTGTGGGAGTCTGTGGGGAGACACACTTTTGTCAAGATACCAAGGCCGCCTGGCCGCCCCCTTCCTGCCGTCCCTCCCTCCCAGCCGGGCACAGCCTGGCTCCTGGAACAGCGTGGGCGGCGCAGAGGAGGGCCCCTGCCTGCGATCTGAGGAACAAGGCGCCAGATAATAGACCTCTAGCCGGGTCGGGCTGGGAGAAAGCGTGCAGCGAGCGGGACCGAGTGGGGACCGTTACTCACAGCAACTCTGAGATGAGAGGAGGGAGAACTGGGTGATGAGAACAGTGGGGGTGTGCCTGGGGGCTCCCCGGCGCCCAGGCGCCCGCTGAGCCACGGCTGCTGAGAGAGCACAGGCCTCCTGGCTGTGGCTGACTGTGCAGCCTTCAGCCTCCGCTCTCGCCGTCTCAGTGTCCTCATCTGTATAATGGGGGTGGTTCTGCTCTCGCAGGATAGAACACACACCATGTAGCCTTCGGCACCACCTAGGAAGCAGAGCACCATTTTTATCCCTTTTTAAACACAAGGAAGGAGGGGCTCAGAGAGGGTGACTCACTTGCCCTGGGTCACACAGCGCACAGTCAGCCCTGGGAGGCCTGCCTTTAACCATGTGTGGGGGGGATGACACGAGATGGCGTAGCGCCTGGCATGTTGTTGGTGCTGAGAAAGCGTCCACCGCGTCCTAGCAGCGTTTAAATAGACGTGGATTTGGCGTTTGGGAGTGCGTTCCCTGGTGGCTCAGATGGTAAAGTGTCTGCCTACAATGCGGGAGAGCCGGGTTCGATCCCTGGGTCAGGAAGGTCCCCTGGAGAAGGAAATGGCAACCCACTCCAGTTCTCTTGCTTGGAAAATCCCATGGATGGAGGAGCCTGGTAGACTACAGTCCATGGGGTTGAAAAGAGTCAGACACGACTGAGCGACTTCACTTTTTCTTTCTTTCACTTTTCCTTCCTAAGTTTGTTCTCGGAAAAGTGAACTCTCCAGCGTGCACATCCCCGTCCGAGGCCTGCCGCCTGCCTTTGCCAGGGCCCGCTTTGTGCACCTTGACCCGGGAGGCAGTTGTCCTGATTTCCTTTTGTGAGATGAGGCACCTCGGGGGGAGGAGGCCACGTGAGTGTGCACGGCCGCACGGTGTCTGAGCCCGGCAGGGACGGGGACCTTAGAGACGAGGCAGCTGGGGTTTGAGTTGGGCTCCCCCGCTTCCCAGAGATGGGGGAGCACCACCCTGGGACCCTCAGTGGTTGGGGGCAGAGCCTGGTGAGCCTCAAGCTTGGGTCAGTGGGCCCAGGACCCACCTTCTCACCTCCCTTCATCCCGGGCAGGAGGCTACAGAGTCTCCTCCAAGGCCGCCTGGGTCAGGGGTCCCTGGCGCTGCCGTGGCGGCTGAGGCCGAGAGGGGGTCTCTGAGGCCGTCTCGGGAAACCCTGTGCTGTCACGGTCAGGCTTCACTTGGGGTTCACTTGGGGCCGCCCAAGTCTGAGGAAGAAAGAACAGGGGTGGTCGGGACCCTGCTCCTGAGACCACCTCTTCTGCACCCCACAAGCCAGCCCCGTTCTGCCATGAACCGGGGCGCTCCCAGGGGCAGCGTAGCCGGGTGGTTTCAGGAGTCCCAGCTCTGCCAGGCCAGCCCCGGGCTCGAGCCTTGCTCTGTGCATGGCTCCCACGTGACTCGGGCTCCGGTCCCCCTCATTCGGCGTTTCGGTTTCCTCGTCTGCACAGCGCGGGTTACAGCCCCTCTGGCTTCCTCAAGTCAGGGAGGTGGCAGCTCAGCGACTGAGCATGCCAAGGTTCCTTATCATCCAGCGGCCGGGGCTGGGGCCTCCCTCACCGGACATGGCGCCTGCACCTAGTAGGTCCCTGCTCAAATGCTTGTTGGAGTCAGAACGCGTGGGGGAGGGAGGGCAGGAGCAGGGAAGGGGAGGCCTTTTCTTCCCCTTCTTCCAGCCTTTCGCTATCCTCGGGAGAGTCTTCAGATCTTGGGGTGCGACTTAGGGGCACTTAGCCCAGGATAGCAGGCTCGGTGCTTGGGGATAAATCTCCTGGGGGACATCGTGACTCCTTCATCCCAGTTGTAATTTCTTGTTCCCCAAGAAATCTTGCTCTCTTTCACTAACCGATCCAAACATGTGGGATTTCAGTGGCTCCTGTGGAAAGGGGAGCCTAAAGGATCTTCTAAAGGAGATCAGTCCTGAGTGTTCATTGGAAGGGTTAATATTTAAGCTGAAACTCCAATACTTTGGCCACCTGATGCAAAGAGCTGACTCATTGGAAAAGACCCTGATGCTGGGAAAGATTGAAGGCGGGAGGAGAAGGGGACAACAGAGGATGAGATCGTTGGATGGCATCACCAACTCAACGGACATGAGTTTGGGTGAACTCTGGGAGTTGGTGATGGACAGGGAGGCCTGGCATGCTGCTTTCCATGGGGTCGCAATGAGTCGGACACGACTGAGCGACTGAACTGAACTGTGGAAAGGAGCCTGTTGACCAGACCCCTGAGGTCAGGCAAGGAGACCAGACCTTAGTGGGGCCCCTTCTCCTTCCCAGGAAGCCCAAGGAGGGATGGCAGCACTCCAGAAACACTGTCCCAGAGCCCCAGGGCAGCGCTGTGGCTTGTGTGAACTGGGCGGGGCCCTCGGCCCACCCCGTTTCCATTTTAGAGAAGGCTGACCCCACAGCTTTATTAGACGCCCAGCTCTTCAAAGAGGGGCTGTAATTACAGACCGGCCTTGCCACACGGGGTGGGGCCACACAGCGGGCTACCCCCAGGGTGGAAAATGCTCCTTTTTCCCCTTGCATTTGGGGTGGGGCCTGATAAAGCAGAGAGACGAGTTCCTGGCTGTTTCTACAAAGATTTCCTTTCCAGATGGTTTTTTTTCTCCCCCCAACTCCCCTACCAAGGTTAATTAGGGGCATCTTGGGTCATTAAAATGACTACTTGAATAAGAATGTGATAAATGAACACAAGGAAATAGTCGTGGGCTTGGTTTATAAATAATCTGGGATTGACTTGTCAGGTCAAGTCATTTCTGTTTTCTTTTTTCTCCCATATCAGAATTCTTTTCCCTGTTGCCTTGGAAACAAGCCTAGGCAGAGGGATGCTGGGAGTTGTGTGACTCGGGTTCAAGCCTCAGTGATTCCCTATTTCACATGGTAGGCACATCAAGTGCTGGATGCTGAGAATCAAGGTTGAACGGAACACGTACCTGCTGCCCCTGGTCTCAGAGTCCAGTGGGGAGACTGACCGGTCAGTTGAGCTACAGCCCAGATTGTTAATGATGCGGTGGGGGGTCATTCGGCAAAGTGGGAGCCCAGAGGTGGCCCCCTGGGGGGCATGAATCAGGGGAGGCTTCTTGGAGGAGGGAGTACCTAAGCTGAGCTGTGAAGGACAATAGATGCTGACCAGGTGAGGAACAGGTGGAACAGCTCCCTAGCCAGAGGGAACAGCATGTGCAAAGGGCAGCCTGGCACATCCCAGGATGGCAGTTGGTCCAGTCGGGCTGGGGTGGAGAGACCCTGGGGGTGTAGGTCAGACATGAGGCCAGAGACCCTGTCAAATGCAGATTGTGAGCGACCCCTGTGGAAGATCAGGGCCTCTGTCACAGGTTTACTCTGGAGTCTGGGACAGCCGTCTACCTGGGCCTGCTTCTTCAATGAAAGGAGAAGTTTGGCCATCAACCGGCCCTTCGAAAGCTTTGCTCCATCCCACGGGGAGAGAAAACAGGTTGTTTTTTTAAAAAATATTTATTTACTTGGCCACCTTGGGTCTTGGTTGAATCGCGGGATCTTTTGTTGCGATGCATGGAGTCTCTAGTGGCGGCACGCGAGCTTACTTGCTCCGACGCATGTGGGATCTTAGTCCCCTGACCGAAGATCGAACCCATGTCCCCTGGATTGCAAGGCAGAGTTTTCATTACTGGACTGCCAGCAAAGTCCCTGAGAAAAGAGATTTAAGGTGGGTCCACAAATCAGCCCTTCCCGCACATGGTCCCCAGAATTAGTCTCTAGGCCAGTTGTCAAGAAAGGAAACTGATTTGCACCCAGACAAGTCCTTCTGCAGAAATTTCCCGACCAGAGGAGGTTTGAGGACACCCCGAGACGGGTGTAAAATAGTCACCACGCTCATGAGTGGGGCTTGGGGGCAGAACTGGATGTTTTAAGGAGTCTTAGAGGTGTGGATAGCGTCTGGCTTCTGCCCTAGAAGGAGGAGGGCTTTGCAATCATACAGGTCTGGTTTCAAGTCCCAGAGCCCCACTTGCCAGCTCAGTGACCTTGAATAAATACCTTCAGCTCTTGAAAACCTCACTGCCCTTCTCTGTGAACTGGGGATAATTAATAACAGGGCTCATCCTTTCGGGTTGTTGCCAGGATTATGTGAGGTGAGGTGTCTGGGTAACCAGTTTCCAGCATAGAGCAGATCCTCAATTCATCGTCACAATCATTTCCACTACACCACCTTCCTTATCAACATAATATCGATACATATTATATATAATACAATTATGTATGTGTAATATATATAATATGCATGAGTGCCTACTCCTGGAATGTCCAGTTTTTTGGGAAGCAGGATCATGTAATTGAGACCTCCTGTGGGAGATTTGGAAAAGACTGGGGTTGTTGAATGTGGTCTTGAGGTGGGGGGACATCTGATAGAGATGGAAAACGGGAAAGCAGCTCTTGGCAGGGGTACAGGAGATGCAGCATGTGCAAAAGCCCAGGGGGAGGGTGGAATATGGCCATGCCCGGTGGTCTTTGCAAATGCCAGTCAGCTTTCTTGGAGCACTCCTATTCATCCTTCAAAACCCTACCTTGATTTCCTTTTTCCAGTGACAATGAATGATGATCTTCCCTTTGTTCATCTTTCTTCAACTTCCTGCTTTCTTAGTTGGGTTTCACCTCTACCTCTTAACATTCCCATCATAGTGAGTTATTCACTAGTCTGTTTTAAATCTTGGTACTTGTATTGCGGATGTTCTTTTTTTTTTTTTTTCTTGGCTTTTTCTTCCACTGAAAGATTCTCTAGAGTGTTGACATTTGTATCAGATATGGGGGAGAAAATTAGAGTCTGGGGTTTGATATGGTCCATTGGGATACCCTCTCCTCTTAATGGCTGGGAATCAGAGAGCTACCCCAAGCTCTTCAGGGACTATTGTCCCTTTGGGATCGGTACGGAGCTCACACAGAGTAATGCACAGGCAGGTTTGTCGAATGAATGAGTGAGTGACATGCTGATTTCTGTAATGGCAAACTCATGTCTGGAAATGGTGACCTCTGGTCTCTACCTCCTACTGTGGTGGTAAAATTCTCCTCTATTTCCTGGACTGTGGTGGCTTCTCCAGAGTCCTTTGGATTAATTATGTAAGGAGATGACTTTCTTTCCTTTTTGATGCCCAGCAACCTCCCAAGAGTTTCCTGGAGAGAACAGAAGAGTTTGCAGAAAAAGTCCTCTGGTGGGGAAAGCGTTCAGGCTGTGCCCCAGTTTTCAGAAAGTGACGCTTTTTATAGTCAGACTTTTAGACCACATTGTACCTAAAGGAGCCGGGAGCTGGGAGCAGGCAGGCAATCTGGCTTTCCAGCTCCCTTCTGCACCCCTCTCCCCTGGTGTGGAAGGAGGCGGACCGTGTGATCCAGCCCACCACTTAGTCCTCTCTGCTCTTCCCAACACTTGTCTTCCATCTAGACTGATTTGGCAAAGGCTGGTCTTCCTCTGCCTTGGTGAAGGTGCGAGGCTGGGGGTTGCGCACTCCACCACTTCATAGCTGTGTGACCTCAGGCCAGTCATGGAGTCGCTCTGCCTCAGTCTCCTCCGTCTGTAAACAGGGGCAGTGGTCCTAGCGCAGACCTCATTTCACTGCTGGGAGGAGCAGACAATGTATTACTAACATGATGCCTGGCACTCACAGTCCGTGGTAGCAACAGCATCAGTGACAATGACAACCTCTGATGATTTCATCTCTGAAAATCAGAGAGGCTCAGTAACTTTCTCAGGGCCACATGGTGTAATAAGAGCTAGGGTTGTTCAGTCCCTCCGTCCTGTCCGACTCTTTGCAACCCCATGGACTGCAGTCCACTATGTCCCAGACTTTGCTCAAATTCTTGTCCTTTGAGTCAGTGATGCTGTCTAACCACTTCATCCTCTGCCGCCCCCTTCTCCGTTTGCCTGATTCAATCTTTCCCGGCATCAGGGTCTTTTCCAATGAGTCGGCAACAGGTCTACAAACCTTTAACCGTGATGCTGTATTGATTTAGCAAATCCAGGGCTGCATCGAGGGTGAGGTGACTAAGGCACACACGTAAGGTCCACAGTTTAAGAGAGCACCAAAAAAAAATAGGTTATTAAGATAAGTAATTTTTAATATAGCATTCATTAAAAGTCAAAGTTCATTCACAAGCCCGACTGCCGACATGACACATAAAGGTGGGATCCGTATTATCAGCACAGCGCTGAACAAGTCTCTTTTTTGTTGGATGATAAGGTTTTTACAACTTTTTCACAAATATAACTATCACATATGACTGTGATAAACACCCCTGTGGCAAAAATGTTTTGTATAGATCATGCTCCTTTCTGGACAAAGTGCTGGGTGTGAATCAAGAAACTCAGGGTCAAAAGGCAGACTCATCCTTCCACTCTAGCCTTTTATTATGAAAAATTTCAAACATATGGAAAAATTATACATACCTACCAGGTATATTCTGTAATTGGTCACATTTTACTGCATTTGCCTAAGAAAAATCTAGCCACCCATCCATTCCTTAGGGGTTTTTATTCCCCTGCGTTTCAAAGTGAACTACAGATGTCAGTACACATCAGCATGTGCCGCTAACTGGCAGGGCATTGTTTTTAAGAATTTTGATCTTGAATGTTAAATTCCCTTCAGAAAATGCATACCCATCTCCATTTCTGCCTATGAGTAAGTATGTCTCTTTTACCATGGTCTGGCCAACACTGGATATTATAATTTTAATTTTAAGTTAATTTATCTATTTGGCTGTGTTCTTCGTTGCATCATGCAGGATCATTTCGTTGCAGCGTATGGATTCCCTAGTTGTGGCTCCCGGGCTCAGTAGTTGCGGTTCAGGCTTGGTCGTTCCACGGCGTGTGGGATCTTAGTTCCCCTACCAGGGATCGAACCCACATCCCCCACATCGCAAGGTGGATTCTCAACTGCCAGACTGCCAGGGAAGTCTCCGGATATTATAATTTTAAAGGTGCTGCTTTGATGTAACATTTTTGCTCCTGGAGGTGCTCAGTAAATTTTCCCCACCTCTGTGTCCAGATGGTCTGTTACAAAGTTGCATCCCTTTCCAGCTCTTCAGGCATTTCTGATGCAGCTTTTCTGGGGTTAGGTGGGGAGGACTGCTCCCATCCTGGAGTCCCCGGCCGGCTGGGGGCCACCTGCTGCAGGAGGCTGGCTGTGGACACTCTGTGTGAGGAAAGCAGGCCAACCTTGGTGACCAGAGCCCTGGAACCCTGGAGGCTGCATGGGGTGCTGGGCGGGGCCAGACACGTCCTGGAGGGAGGATCTGGGGCCGAGTGCGAGATTTCTCATCTGCATAGTCGGCGGGGGGTGGGAGGGGGGCAGGCTACTGCAAGAGCCCCTCTTCCCCTCCCCTCTCTCTCCTCCTCTTGCTCCAGCCTGTGCTTCCTGATGGCCCAGGTGCTATCTTGCCTCTGGGCATCTGATCTTCCTGTGGTTCCCATGGGTCAGGAATTGGGAGTGCAGCTTGGCCGGGTAGCTCTGGCTCAGGGTCTCCCATGAAGTTGCGATCAAGGGCTGGGTCATCCAAGGGTCTGCCTGGCGATCTGGGACCTTCTTCCAAAGCAGCTCACTCACATAGCTGGAAGTTGGTGCTGGCGCTTGGTCTGGGGCAGTTGGCTTCCCTGCACGTGGGTCTCTCCACAGGGCTGCTTGAGTGCCCTCACAGCATGGTGGCCGGCAGGCCCTGGCTTTGAAAGTCACTCACTGTCACTTCTGCCTCATCTCTTGAGCACACAGACCAATTCTCGCATGGTGGGAGGGGACCACACTAGGGTATGACTCACAGCGGGCAGGGATATCTGGAGGCCGTCTTGAGGGCTGCCTACCATCCTGGAAGACCTTGGCAGGTAACTGTCACCTCTCTGGGCCTCAGTCTTCCCCTCTGTCAAATGGGTTCGTGTGAGGATTCCTGAGTTAATTCTTGCAAGCACTTAGAAGAGCACTGGAGACTGAGTCACACTCTTCAGTAAATATCAGCACCATTACAGGGTCCTGCTGGGCTGTGAGCCCTCGAGGGCAGGGGCCATCCTCAGGCTCTGTGTCCAGCGCCCACCCCAGAGAGGGCAGTCTCCAGATGTTTACATGAATGAGTGGAAGAATGAGTGAGCAAACAAACATCCATGAGGACTGGGAATCCAGAGAAGCAGAGCTGCGTCAGCTGCATTGTCAGAGATACCTCCATGAAAAACTTTCTCAAAGTGAGGCCCTTTGATCAGTGTCTTAGGGAGCAAATATTTATTCAGAACGGAAGGTGACATGGGTGGGGAAAAGCTCTTGGGATGCAGTCAAACCGATCAAAGTTTCACTCTTGGACTTGGCGTTTGAACAATAAATATTTACTGAGCTCTAACTCTGGACCGCGCACCGCGTCAGACCCCGAAAAGGGGTGGAGAGTGGGGAGGAAACAGCCCCGGGCCACAGCCTGGTGGTATAGCCTTGCTGTGTGACTTTGGGCCGGTGAATCTACGTCTCTGAGTCTGCGCCCGCTCATCTGTACTGCAGAGGGTCCATCCCTGCTGGAAGGAGAAAGCTCCTCCAACACACATGCCTCCCTTCAGGATCCGGCTGCTGCTCCCCCTTGCCGACAAGCACCCACTCCAGTCTCAGATGCTTCTGCCTCCCATCCCCAGCCCTCCTTCCCCCACCCCCAGTCCCAACCACTCCAGCTCCACAAGGGTTAAAGCCTGGGAACTCATGTGACCCAGTATAAACCATGAATCATTCCTGTTGCTCCCGTGCGGAGCCTGCCCGCCCAGGATGGGGCAGGTGCTGTGCCCTGGGTTGCCATGGCAACTCCACCAGCACTGAAACACAGCCCGGCCCACTTCCTTCCTTGGGGGGCCTCGGGGGCTGTTTCACCTGGCTGGGTGTTGCCTTTTAGGGAGGAGGGAGAGAAGGCTGGAGAGAGAGAGAGAAGGAGCTTAGGGAGGAACAAGTGGAAATTGAGACAGGGCGGGGGAGGGACGAGAGGCTGGGAACCTGACAGAGAAATGGACCACCAGAGGGAGACAGACTGACCGCCGACCACAGGTCCGTCACCCTGGAGGCAGTTTCCCAACTGTTCAGCCTTCCCGGGGCCACCGGGTCTTCCGACACACACGCTCACACGCGCCCGCGTGCACGCATGTGCAGCCCCGTCTCCCCCGCTGAGCTGGCGGTCAGGGCTGCAGGGCGGGTGGGCTGCCTGCCGAGCACGTGCAGGCATTGACAGCCCTGCGGGACGGTGAGCCAGCGAGCTGGGACTTGGGGGTGGGGAGGAGAACAAATGGGGGCGGACGTCAGCTCCCTGGGTGGCCGCCTCCCCGAGGCCCCTCCTGCATTCCCGGGCAGCGAAGCCCCTTGCTGAGAATGGGGGCTGATGTCATC
>NW_011495054.1:8648399-8652982 GCF_000754665.1 Bison bison bison
CCCCTTCAAGCGCACCTCCTCCTTCCGACACCTGGCTTCCCGGAGCCGAGAGTCTTTCCGCCGCTTCTCGGCGCGAAGCCAACAGAGATTTTCTTCCCTGAGGAAAAGGCAGCCGGATTCGGAGCCCCCAGACCTTGTAAGCTTGTTGTTATTATTTTTGTTTGTTTGTTTGTTTTAAGTATTAAAACAACAGTGAGAACTCCTCCCTGCCAGTGCTCCCCCTCCCCCACCCCATGGAAGTTGGCCGGGGGTGGCGGGGGGCATCCCATCAATCCAGCCAGGGAAGTTGCTTCTTCCGGGATAGTTGTCCATCCAGCCGGACCATTTCCTGCTCCCGTGCCTGGGAGAGAGGCGTGCAGTGGTAGTGATTCCCCTTGACAGTACGCGTGTGCTCGCCCGAAGCCATCAGGATGTTTATACCAGGTTCAGCGTCTCTGTATACGGGGCTGGCTTTGCCAGTTGATTTATCCTTAAGTGTTTGACACTCCAGCCCGACGCAAATGCTTCCTATTTTTAGGGAGGCTTAGTTGGCACCTGCTCCGTCTCCTCAAACACTCTCCCGGGGTGGCCGAGCGTCCATGTCACGTGTGTGTGGAGTCATGGCTTTTGTGGTCTTCGAGCCGAGCAAAACTGCGAGGTCTCATCTGATTACCCGAGGTGGCGGGCAGGACTGCCCGCTGGCCAGAGCGGCTGGGAGTGAATGGGCCAGGATGGGCCAGAGGAGGGTAATCGGGGTCCTGAGATTCAGCAGCTCCCATTCTGCCAAGCTTGATGGAACTCGGGGATCAGGGTGGAATGACATCTAATGATTGAGAACTCAATCTGTATCCAGGTTTTTGTTTTTTTTTTTTTCCTCAAGGACCTTGCTAATGATTTGAAGAGGTGGAGCTGAGCCAGAGAGGGAAAGACACCTGCCCGGGGTAGTGCAGGGAGTGAGTGGCAAAGCACGTGCCGGAACCCCCAGCTTTGAACCCCACTCAGGGCTCTTTCCAGCCACGTTTCTATAAAAAGATTTCTCCAGACTTTCCTGATAACTTCAGGGAAGCCCCTATCACGGGCCTTCAAAGAGAGAGGGTCTCCTGAAGGCGTGACCCAGTTCACAGGAGACCAAAGGTGGATGAAGTGCTGAGCCGCCTCCTCCCCTGGGTTCAGCCTTGTGATAAGTCCCGGTTGTCATTTCAGACCCAGGGTTGAGGGAGCCGTGGGGTGCACCAGGCTCTGAGCCAGCCCTCTGTGCATTTGAGGTTGCAGGCGCCCCCTCAGCTGGCCCAGAGAAGTGTGGTGATTCTCCTGGGGTCGCACAGCAACCAGAGCAGTCGGGTGCTAACATGTGCCTCGTGAAGATGACATCTCCTTCCCTCCTGGGTCTGTGCTGCTTTGTGGCTCGGGATGAATCAGTGGGGCCAGAACTTAGAAGACAGATTCCCCCAGCCCAACCTCTGGGACGGGTGACTTGGCCTCTCCGTCTTCTTTCTGTCCCTCTGTCTCCGTGTCAGTTTCCGTCTCTGTGTCTCTCTTCCCTTTCACTCTTGTTCCCTCTCTGGCTATTCAGTTAAGGGCCTGGGGCTTTGGTAACATACAGCTCCCCACTGTTTGGCCCTGGGCATGGGCCGGAGTCCCCCAGGCCTCATTGCCCTGCTCCCCAGCTTGCTGAATGAATGAGTGAACGAAGAGAGGGGCCTGGCAGGGCCTTTGCCACCTCTGCTCACTGTTGCCTGGCAGTGCCTCCATCAGCGCTGATGCACGCTCGATAAATCTGGGCTGAATTAACTTGGTTCCTTCCCATTTAACTTTCGGCATCTACCAGCTGGCGCTGGGGTTGAAAGCTTGAATCAAACCCGGCCACATCCTGGCAAAGGGGCCCTGACGCGTTCTCAAGCCTCGGTTTCCTCCTCTGTCAACCGGGGAGAACTGGAGGTCATCAGGTTGACATGGGTCCCCATCGCGGGCCCGGGCACATAGTGGGTGAGCACCGGGAGACGCTTCCTGTCAGGTGCCCCAGTGTCCTGCCTCCCGGGGATGACGGCAGGGTTGAGATGGAGACGCAGGCTCTTTTGCAGAAGAGACTCCTGGCTGTGACTCGTGGCTCTGCTCCTTCCCAGCCGTGCAGCCTTGGGTACACTGTTCCCCGCTCTGGGCCTCAGTTTCCTCATCTGTGAAATGGGGATGTCCTCATCCTTTACATTTCCCATTGCAGCCACTTACGGGCCGTGACCTGACGCCAGGAGACACATGATGCCCGTGTAGCCCTGCTTAGCACTTAGTACGCAGCCTGTCACCCAGTATGCGACAGCCGAAACCTTTTCTCTCAAAACATTGCTCCAAAGATTGCCAGTGAACTAGAAAATCCACACGCGCCCCTCTCCCCTGGGGACTTCGCTTTAGTATTTGTTTTACGGGAGGAAACTTTTCAAAGCCACAGACAATTAAGAGTTAGGAGACACCTGCAGGAGCCTGAGCTGGGGCTGGGAAGGGGGCCGGATTTCAGTCTTTGGACTCAAACTGGTACGTGATTTATCTAAATAATCCGTTCTGTTCCAAGTCCTGCCTCAGGCTTCTATTTACTCAGAGCCCAGCAGAAGAATCTCTGGCAAGCAGAAAGCAACCCTGAAAGGCGTGCCCCAAAATGCATTTCCAAAGGCAGCCTTGAAATAATCTGCTAATGGCCTGCCTGGGCGTCTGCCGAATAAAAAGGGGTAAGAGGGGAAATAATCGCATTGTCTCAGAGCGACAAAGGCAGGAAGAGGCTCGTCTGTGCCGCAGCCCAGGGCGAGCCTGAGAACAAGCCCTGCCAGAGAGGTGGACGGCTAGCGGAGTCCAGGCAGAAGGTGCCAGAACCCAGGCGCAGCGGCAGCGCCACCGAGGCCAACACCCTGAGTCAGTGGGAAGCCGGGGGGTGCGGTGGGGTCTCCAGGGCCGAGGGGCGTTCGGCAGAGAGGGCTTAGGAAGGGGACAGAATTGGGGTTGAGTCCCAGCTCCTCCACGTGCTGGCCGAGTGACCCTGGGCAAGTTAAGCCATCTCTTGCAGTCTCAGCATCGTCATCCGTAAGGCGGGGGTTCACCTGGGACTTGTCTGGCAGGCGGTTCAGTGGGACTGGTACCTGTTAAGCACCTGGCATACAGGAGGGGCTTAATGAGTGTGCGCTTCACGGGGAGATGCATTGCTGGAGCCGTAATGTGAGTCCCTCCTGCCCAGATGGCCAGACTGGCGCCCCTCGCAAAGGAGAGTAAGAACCTGGCTGACGTTCCGTGGGCATGTCCTGAGTGCCAGGCCCCCGCAAGCACGAGGTGTGTATTTGTACCCTGTCGCTCACTCACCCACATCTTCATCCCACCAGTATTCATCGAGCACCTACTAGGGTGCTGACGCTGGGGAAACAGCTGTGAATAAAACAGGACAGAGCTCTGGCCTTTACAGAGTCCCTTTGAGGGGACAGAGCATAAAACACGTGAGCATAAATATGTCATATTGGTGTGGTTCAGTCGTAAAGTTGTGTCCAGCTCTCTGCGACCCCATGGACTGCAGCACAGCAGGCTTTCCTGTCCTCCATTATCTCCCAGAGTTTGCTCAAACTTATGTCCATTGAGTCTGTGACATTAATGCTATCTAACCATCTCATCCTCTGCCGCCCCCTCCTCCTCCTGCCCTCAGTCTTTCGCAGCATCAGGGTCTTTTCCAGTGAGTCAGTTCTTGGCATCAGGTGGCCAAAGTATTAGAGCTTTAGCTTCAGCATCAGTCCTTCCAAAGAATATTCAGGCTTGGTTTCCTTTGGGATGGACTGGTTTGATCTCCAATAGACCTTCAAGAGTCTTCTCCAACACCACAGTTCAAAAGCATCAATTCTTCATCTCTCAGCCTTCTTTGTGGTCCAACTCTTATATCTACATGACTACTGGCAACATCATAGCTTTGACTATACGGACTTTTGTCAGCAAAGTGGTGTCTCCGCTTTCTGATACACTGTAGGTTTGAAAATTCAGGAACCGTCTTCAAGGATGAAGGGCTTGCCTCTAACACTCACCCTCATGCCATGTGTTGGCTTCCCAGTCATCACTGTTGATACCTTGGGCCTGATCACTCTTTGGGGTGCAGAGAGCTGTCCTATGTATGTATGAAAGATTATCCCGGGCCTCTGCCCACCAGATGCCAGGAGCACCCCCAAGCTTGACAACCAAAACTGTCCCCAGACATTACCAAGTGTCTCTGGGGCACCCTTCCCCAAGTTGAGAATCACTGCTGGATGCAACTTGATTTGGGGGACTCTGTATCTGGGGTATCCTCCCAATGACCTGAGCTGGGGAAGAAGGGCAGGCCCCTCTTTCTTGCTCGGAATTGGTCTTATCGAATCCGCACAGCTCCCCTCCTTGAAGGATATGTAAGGTAGCCCCATATTTCACGGGTGAGAGATTGGAAGCACGGAGAGGTGAAGGGAAGGAGTCTTCAAAGAGTTTGGAGGAAGAACATCCCAGCAGCAGGAAAAGCAAGTGCGAAGGCCCCGAGGCAGGCCTGTGCTCAGCATGTTGGAGGAATGTCAGGGAGGCCAGTGTGGCCGTAGCACGGCGAGTAAGTGGGCGAAGGTAGA
>NW_011495054.1:8653082-8659931 GCF_000754665.1 Bison bison bison
GGGGTGGGGCCGGGCATGAGGGGCCGGGGGGCCGCCGTGAGGACAGCGTGAACTTTTAGAACCGCAGGGTGATGAGTACGAGAGCGGTGAGGAGAACAGGGTAACAATTGTGGTCGCCGATTACCGTGCGCCTACTGTGTGCCCGGCCCAGGTTGTCAACGTTTCTTCCAGAGACCTGGGCTTCAGGGGAGTAGGGTCCAGCTGTCACAGCCCCCCTGCATCTCCTATTACCTGTGCCAATGCTGCCCGCCACCGCCGGTCCAGAGCCCGGACAGGTGCCCTGGTCTCAGGACGCCCCTTGGGGCGTGGAGCTGGGGTGCTGGACCTCAGTGCACCACCACCCCCGCCCCGCAAGCTGGAGCCCGTCTCGCAGTGACCACACCTCTGCTCCGGTGTGGATGGTCAGGCAGGACGGGCCACCTTCTCCCGGGCTGACCGCACCCAATTCCAGGTCACTGTTCACCCTCCTGGCAGCAGAATGATGTCACCCCGGAGAACAATGGTCTTTTCACGGTCCAGTAGAGGCGGGGTGGTGGGGGGGGTGGTGGGCAAAGGCTGGGCCCAGAGTCGGTGCCTCTGGGCGAGACCTGGAGAGCAGGGCAGGACCAAGGCGTGGCCGCTCCCACAGGGCTCTGCTTGTGTGAAATTACGTTGAGTTCCTCGCCCCCTCCCTCCCCTAAAAAAGGCAGGGTACGCTCACAATCCGTGGAAAGTACAGAACGCCTGAATAAAAACAAAATCCACTTGTGATTTTTAACGTCCATGGAAACCACTCTTGGCATTCGAGTGCCTTTCCTGTCTGTCTTTTCTCCTCCCTTTCTCAAGCAAAGTCCCCCACCTTCTGTCTCTTTCTGTCCTTAAAAACGTGCTGGTTTTGTACGTCTCTCGTAGAGACCTTTGTTAGCGCCTGGGTCACACTCGGCCGTGCACAGGTTCCTGTGTGTATTCACCCCTCTGTCTGCACCCTCGGGTCGCTCCCCATTTGGGGCGATCAGGAAGGACACTGTGAGGGCGGCCCTGGATGGATGTGTCTTTGTCCAGGTTTCTGAGGGGTGGGTAAGGTGAAAACAAGCCCCCTTTGGGTCTCTGCGACCTGAGGGCCCCTCTGTTACTCTCACTTTCCCTCTTTCAGCGTTTTCAAATCTCAGATGTTTTGTTCAGACGAAGTGCCTCTGGCTCTCCTCATCAGGAAGTTGGAAATTTCAGGAAGGAAATCTGGATCACTGCATATCACAGGGAATGGTGTATTTTTGGATTTCAGAAAGAATGGGGTCTCTGGCAAGGAGTCACTGAGATCATGCCTTGCGAACAGGAAGGATGTATCGGGTCACTTACATTGAGCCACTGGTGAACGTTTAACGTTAGCTGGGTCTTGGGGGGAAAAGCCCCAATTTGTATGTAGCGTTTCCCTATTCCCGTGGTGTAAATACTCCCACCACGGCACACTGCAGGGTACCAAATAGCTGTCCTTATACACAGAGCTGGGAAGAGAAGTGCAGTACATCATCATTACACACAGCAGTCTTCTGTGTGTCCAGGGGGCTGCGTTCCAAACCCCCACTAGATACCTGAAACCATGGACCATTGTTCAGTCGCTCAGTCGTGTCTGACTCTTTGCGACCCCATGGACTGCAGCACACCAGGCTTCCCTGTCCTTCACTATTTCCCAGAGGTTGCTCAAACTCATGCCCATTGAGTCATTGATGCCATCCAGCCATCTCATCCTCTGTCGTCCCCTTCTCTTCCTGCCCTCAGTCTTTCCCAGCATCAGGGTCTTTTCCAAAGAGTCGGCTCTTTGCATCACACAGCCAGAGTCTTGGAACTTCAGCATCAGTCCTTCCAATGAATGTTGAGGATATACTCAAAGAATATATCCAGTATATTGAATGAATATATCCAGTCAATATATACTATGCTTTTACTGTGCATATGATAAAGTTTAATTTGCAAATTAGGCATTGTAAGAAAGTAACAATAGCTAACAACAAAACAGAACACAGGGACACCACCATCGTGTGATGACAGTCGTGTGAATGTGGTCTGTCTCTCTCAAAACCTCTCATTGTACTGTACCCATCGCTCCTCTTCTGGTGACGATGTCGGATGATAAGATGCCTCCGTAATGAGACTCAATAAGCAGGATGACGGAGGCAGTGCCCCGGACTGTGGGGCTGCCGTTGACCTGACCATATGTCAGGAAGAGGGTCGTGCACTTTGGGTGATCCTGGATCACAGAACCATGACGATGGTGGTGGGTGTCAGGCACAGACGAGGGACGGTGTGAGATTTCATCACGCTACTCAGGAAGGTGCACAATTTAAAACTTGTGAATTGCTTATTTCTGGCACTTTCCATTTAACATTTTTGGGCCGAGGTGGACTGTGGGTAACTGAAACCATGGAAAGTGAAACCGCAGAGGTGTGGTGCTGAGGGGATACTGCGCTCACCGAACAGGTTTCAGTGGATAGAAATGACCTAAAGACCGCAGATCATAGTAAAATGCAGTAGTTAGGAAGTGTTGAGGTTTGACTACTCCTTACCTTTGCTTTTACTAGGATTTATTTAATTATAAGTTTATATCATTAATGTTTAGTAATGGCAGTGCTTGGCAGCTGACTCAGAACTGACTCCTGAAAAGTTCGCAGGTGTGACTATACCTCTGTGATTGTGTCTACGCCACTGTGGGTGAGGACAGTGAGCTGTGGGTTCCCGGAGCTGCGGGTTTGAATCCTGATTCTGCCTCTGGCTTTGCTGTGGGACTTGAGGGAGGTGACTTAGTCTCTTTCCGCCTCTTTTCTCTTCTGTAGAATCAGGCCTATGATACCATGTGACTCCACCGATGTGCCGGAGACTACACTGACGTAAGGCGCGCACAGCACTTAGAGCAGGTCGAGGCGAGCAGCAGGGTCTCAGTTAATGTTTCCTATTACTTTGCCAACAAAGGTTCGTCTAGTCAAGGCTGTGGTTTTTCCCGTGGTCATGTATGGATGTGAGAGTTGGACTGTGAAGAAGGCTGAGCGCCAAAGAATTGATGCTTTTGAACTGTGGTGTTGGAGAAGACTCTTGAGAGTCCCTTGGACTGCAAGGACATCCAACCAGTCCATTGTGAAGGAGATCAGCCCTGGGATTTCTTTGGAAGGAATGATGCTAAAGCTGAAACTCCAGTACTTTGGCCACCTCATGCAAAGAGTTGACTCATTGGAAAAGACTCTGATGCTGGGAGGGATTGGGGCAGGTGGAGAAGGGGACGACAGAGGATGAGATGGGTGGATGGCATCACTGACTCGATGGACGTGAGTTTGAGTGAACTCTGGGAGTTGGAGATGGACAGGGAGGCCTAGTGTGCTGTGATTCATGGGGTCGCAAAGAGTCGGACGCGACTGAGCGACTGAACTGAACTGAATGTCATCATCGTTTGTTTAGTGCTTAATAGTTGGAAAGCACATTCAGTTGACTGCAGCCATGAAATTAAAAGACACTTGCTCCTTGCACGGAAAGCTATGACAAACCTAGACAGCGTATTAAAAAGCAGAGACATCAGTTTGTCGACAAAAGTCTGTCTAGTCAAAGCTATGTGGTCAAAGCTATGGTTTTCTCCAGCAGTCATGTACAGATGTGAGAGTTGGACCATCAAGAAGGCTGAGCACCAAAGAATTGATGATTTCATATTGTGGTGCTAGAGAAGACTCTTGTGACTTCAAGGAGATCAAACCAGTCAATCCTAAAGGAAATTAACCCTGAATATTCACTGAAAGGACTGATGCTGAAGCTGAAGCTCCAATACTATGGCCACCTGATGTGACTCATTGTTAAAGACCCTGATGCTGGGAAAGATGAAGCCAAGAGGAGAAGGGGGTGACATAGGATAAGAAGGTTAGATAGCATCACCGACTCAGTGGACATGAATGTGAACAAACTCTGGGAAATAGTGGAGGACAGTGGAGCCTGGTGTGCTGCAGTCTGTGGAGTGGATACATATCTATATATATATATATATATTTTTTTTTTAATGTGATGCTATTTTTTGTTTTTGTTGGCTGTGCTGGGTCTTCATTGTGATGTGTGGGCTTAGTTGCTTGTTGCCATCTGTGATCTTAGTTTCCTGACCAGGTATCGAACCCTTGTCCCCTGCATTGGAAGGTGGATTCTTAACCACTGGACCACTTTAAGAAGTCCCTCTGGCATTTCTGTATTCACAGCATGTATTTCTGTATTCTCCAGCCTGCAGAGGAGACTGCATCTCTGGCCAGGAGCCTGACTCCACCCTCCTGAGGCATGTTGAGCCAGAGCCCCTGGGCCAAGTGCCTTTGGAGCCCTGGCTCCCAGAAACTGAGAGAGGCAATGTTAGTTGTTTCAGCCACTAAGCTATTTGTTATGCAGCAACAGGTAACCAATACACGTTCCTTCTCATTCATACCTACCACGACAGACAGTTCAGGGGTGGCCAGGGAGTATTACTTAATCCTCATCTCACAGACGAGTGAGTTGAGGTGGGAAGAACTCGAGGGACCCATCTGAGATCTGTGACTTGGTAGCCCTCAGAGTTCCCAACAGATACTTTTCTTGTCTCCGGGGTGCTTGCACGTAAGTGAGGCTGCTCAGCTGGTCTGGGCTCAGGGTCCTAGGGGCTTCTGAGCAGCACATCCTTTGAGGAGTTGGCATGATTCCCCTGGCATGGAAGGGAGTCCACTGCTTGGATGCTGAGTGCTCATCACTCCGTTGAATTCATCAAACTTTCATCATAAAGGCTGGGCCATAAACAGCAGTGAACCCTCCACGTGCATTTGAGAGCAAGGTGAACAAGAGCGGTTTTTCCCTCCTCCGTTGATTTCTAGACCATAGGAGCAAGCCCCCACCAACTGTCCTGCTCCCTTGAAAGGCAGCTCCTGAAACATAAATTATTGCCAAGAGTTCAAAAAACTACAAAGTGTGTGGGTTTTTACTTTTGCTTTTTTAAACATAGATTGGGCTTCCTTGTCTGTCCTTTCTTGATTGAGGGACAAAAATGTCTAGAGATGCAGGTAGAATTAGGTCAGTCCAGTTAAAAGCTTGGCTTCTGAGACTTCCCCTGCAGTCTGGTGGTTAAAACTTCGCTTTACGACACAGGAGGTGAGAGTTCAATTTCTGGTCGAGGGGCTAAGATCCCACATCCTTGGGGCCAA
Organism: Bison bison bison; assembly: GCF_000754665.1. Taxonomy (NCBI): domain Eukaryota; kingdom Metazoa; phylum Chordata; class Mammalia; order Artiodactyla; family Bovidae; genus Bison; species Bison bison. The sequence goes on from NW_011495054.1 coordinate 8,658,245, forward strand.
AAAACCAAGACACAAAATGGAAGCGATATGGTGACAAATTCATTAAAGACTTTAAAAATGGTCCACATCAAAAAAAAAAAAAAGCTTGTCTCCTATGGACAAATCCTAGTTTGAATCCCAGCCTCGCCGATAATTAGCTGTGGGGCCTTGGACAGGAAGCTTTCCTTTCATGATACTCACTTTCCCTGTGAAGTTCTTTCTTAGCACAGCGCCTGGAACCTAGAATGTGCGTAATAAACCTTAGCTGCTATCATTCTCCTTACAACCTTGATGTATTACTCAGATTAGGGTATGCTATATTTGCAGCAACAGACTGACAACTCTCAACTCTTTTTAAAAATTAATTTTTATTGAAGTATAGTTGATTTACAATATTGTGTTAGTTTCTGGTGTACAACAAAGTGACTCGGTTTTTTATATATATGTATATGTATGTATGTATATTCTTTTTAAGATTCTTTTCCATATAGGTTATTGCAAGATGTTGAATATAGTTCCCTGTGCTATGCAGTAGTTCCCAACTCTTTTTTTATTTTTTATTTTTGGCCATGGAGCATGTGGGATTTTAGTTATCTGACCAGGGTTTGAACCCCCACACCCTGCATTGGAAGTGTGGCATCTTGACCGTTGTACCACCAGGGAAGTCCCTCAACTCTCAACACAAAATTTTTCTTTTTTTTCAATCTGAATTTTTTTTGAAGTATTGTTTTTTTTCCCCAGTTTTACTGAGATGTAATTGACATATAATACATAGCTGTATTAGAGTTTAACATGATGATTTGCATGTGTATAAACTACGATGGTGTGATCACTCACCTAGAGTCAGACATCCTGGAATGTGAAGTCAAGTGGGCCTTAGAAAGCATCACTACGAACAAAGCTAGTGGAGGTGATGGAATACCAGTTGAGCTATTTCAGATCCTGAAAGATGACTCTGTGAAAGTGCTGCACTCAATATGCCAGCAAATTTGGAAAACTCAGCAGTGGCCACAGGACTGGAAAAGGTCAGTTTTCATTCCAATCCCAAAGAAAGGTAATGCCAAAGAATGCTCAAACTGCCACACAATTGCACTCATCTCACACGCTAGTAAAGTAATGCTCAAAACTCTCCAAGCCGGGCTTCAGCAATACGTGAACTGTGAACTTCCAGATGTTCAAGCTGGTTTTAGAAAAGGCAGAGGAACCAGAGAACAAATTGCCAACATCCGCTGGACCATCGAAAAAGCAAGAGAGTTCCAGAAAAACATCTATTTCTGCTTTATTAACTATGTCAAAGCCTTTGTGTGGATCACAATAAACTGTGGAAAATTCTGAAAGAGATGAGAATACCAGACCACCTGACCTGCCTCTTGAGAAGCCTGTATGCAGGTCAGGAAGCAACACTTAGAACTGGACATGGAATAACAGACTGGTTCCAAATAGGAAAAGGAGTACGTCAAGGCTGATATTGTCACCCTGCTTATTTAACTTATATGCAGAGTACATCATGAGAAATGCTGGGCTGGAAGAAGCACCAGCTGGAATCAAGATTGCTGGGAGAAATATCAATAACCTCAGATAGGCGGATGCCACCACCCTTATGGCAAAAAGTGAAGAACTAAAGAGCCTCTTGATGAAAGTGAGAGAGGAGAGTGAAAAAGTTGGCTTAAAGCTCAACATTCAGAAAACTAAGATCATGGCATCTGGT
>NW_011495054.1:8660031-8670233 GCF_000754665.1 Bison bison bison
GGGAAACAGTAGAAACAGAGACAGACTTTATTTTTCTGGGCTCCAAAATCACGGCAGATGGTGATTGCAGCCATGAAATTAAAAGACGCTTACTCCTTGGAAGAAAAGTTATGACCAACCTAGACAGCATATTAAAAAGCAGAGACATTACTTTGCCAACAAAGGTCTGTCTAGTCAAAGCTATAGTTTTTCCAATAGTCATGTATGGATGGGAGAGTTGGACTATAAAGAAAGCTGAGCACCAAAGAATTGATGCTTTTGAACTGTGGTGTTGGAGAAGACTCTTGAGAGTCCCTTGGACTGCAAGGAGATCCAACCAGTCCATCCTAAAGGAGATCAGTCCTGGGTGTTCATTGGAAGGAGTGATGTTGAAGCTGAAACTCCAATACTTGGGCCACATGATGCGAAGAGCTGACTCATTTGAAAAGACCCTGATGCTGGGAAAGATTGAGGACAGGAGGAGAAGGGGATGACAGAGGATGGGATGGTTGGATGGCGTCACCGACTCGATGGACATGGGTTTGGGTGGACTCCGGGAGTTGGTGATGGACAGGGAGGCCTGGCGTGCTGCGGTTCATGGGGTCACAAAGAGTCGGACGCGACTGAGCGACTGAGCTGAACTGAACTGAACTGAAACTGCAAATTGATCACCACAACGAGTTTAGTTAACACCCTTCCCTGGTGACTCAGATTGTAAAGAATCCGCCTACCAATTCAGGAGACACAGGTTCGATCCCTGAGTTGAGAAGATCCCCTGGAGAAGGACGTGGTGAGCCACTCCAGTATTCTTGTCTGGGAAATCCCCTGGACAGAGGAGCCTGGCGGGCTACAGCCCATGGGGTCTCAAAAGAGTTGGACACGACTTAGTGACTGACCAGCAAACCTCACATAGTTAACACGGTCTTTTCCCTTGTGATGAGGACTTCCAGGATCTGCTGTCTCCGTGACTTTCACACAGCCCAGTATCGTTTAATGTCATCACCACGCTGTACGTTATGTCCCCAGGGTTTGTTCATCTCATAACTGGAATTTGTACCTTTTCACCCCCTTAATTCATCCCCCCAACTTCCACCCCCCTGAAGTGTTTATTTCTTGCTCACACAAAGTCCACTCCTGGCTCCGTCTGTAGCCACAGTGTCTCCGGGCCGTGTGTGAAGCTTGTATCAAGCCCATGTTGGAAAACGGGACTTCTGTGTAGCGGCGTCAGAGGGAAGAGGCTTTGGGTCACACCAGGGCGGGGGCTGTATCCTCCCGTTTCCCAGGTGGGGCTATCAAGGCACAAGGGGGACGCAGCTTGGGCACTTAGCCTGTGCCAGCCTCTGAGCAAAGCAGATGCCTTGTCACAGCCCGGCAGAATCGTCTGATTTTTGATACCCCCGATTCACAAAGGATAAAACCAAGACCCAGGGGAAGGATCTGACCTCGCTCACAGCCTGGACGGCCAAAGCCTCTTTTCTCATCCCTCAGTGGCCGGCAGGACCCGAGTGCCTCTGTTAGGAGACGCCCCGGTGCTGACCCGGCGTCACGCCACAGCAACACTGACCCTCGGGGCTGGATCCTTCTTTAGTGGGTGAAGGAAGCTGTCCTGTGCTTTGTGGGATGTTGAGCAGCATCTGTGGTCTTGAACTAGTCCTTCCAGACTTTGCTAAGTGTTCCTTGGAGGCAGAATCACCCACAGTTGAGAATCACCAATGCGGATGGTGAGCATCACAAGCTGTGAGCTGGGGTCCCTGCCAGGCCCTGGGTAACCACACGGCCTTAACCGGCGGACTCCAAGTGAAGCCAGGACCTCAGTAGCAGGACTTTGGAATTTACTGACTTTTAGGTAATATAACCTTTGATGCCTGCTGTCATTTTGGGCAAGTCTTTCCACACTGATAAAGCATTTTCCTTCAGCTACGAAATGGAGTGGACGATGTCTGCTGCTGGTGTGGTCAGGGAGACACAGGGTGCTTGTCAGGTGCCGTGGCTCAGCGTATAGTCAGCGCTTTATTGACCTTCCAGTTACAGCCTGTCACTTGGTGTGTGTGGGGGCAGGGGATGCACATTTCCTAACAGTCGAACATAACCTTTCACGGTCTGTTGAATTTCTAATCCTATGTCTTCAGGCTCTACATCCAAATATTTGCTTCCTGCCAAAGCCAGAAATTATCCAGCAGCCCACACTCCCGTCACTCACCAGCCTGATTTCTAGAAACGGCCCTTCCTTGGGCACACCTATAATTTAACGTCTGTAATTCCTCAATTAGTAGTTAGCAGTCCATTCTTTTCTTCTTGGTAATTGCCCTCTGCTCTGGGGAGGGTGAAGGGGGGGATGTGGGGGCTGTGCAGAGGCGGTTGCTACCTCCTCCCGCCTTCGCCTACAGACATCTTGGCAGGAAGTACCTGGAAGATTCTGGAACCCATGGTTCTGGGTTTGAAGATTGCATCAAGGTAGCCACCCTGGTGGATGATGGAAAACTGCGTTTTGTTATCCGTAGAAATTTTTACGTGCGCTTTGGGAGCAGAAGGGTCAGGGTTGCTGATGTGGAGCCTCTTTTCCTGGAGGAGCTCCCGAGCCTCGGTTGCCAGAACGTCTAGGTTGTTGCAGCGCCCGCCTTTCACGTTACGGCTGGGGAAGCCAGGGCCAGAGAGGGAAAGAAACCTACGCAAAGTCACACAGCGAGTCGGTGACAGACCCAGGGCCAGAGCGTGGGGTTTCAAAATCCAGAGTTGGGGCAGCTAAGGATATGATACAGTCCTCAAATCCCTGGTATCCATCAGAGTGGAGCAGCAGACATTTATTGAGCTCCTGCTGTTTGCAAAACTCTGCAGTCAGCTGTGTGAGGCTCCAAAGGTAATGAGATGCCATTCGCACCTCAGGGAAGTTTTCAGAAAAGTGACCAAGGTACATATATCCCAGCTATACAGCCTCGAACCAGCCGTCTCTCTGCAGCCTGGTGGTGGGCCTCAGTTTCCCTCTCTGTCCACGGAGGCTCTGGCATGACCTTCTCGGGCCTTACCCGTGGAGCCAGCCTGAATTCAAATCGCAGCTCCTCTGTCTGCTGGTGTGAGACTTTCAGCCAGACTTTGAGAAAGCCTCGGTTTCCTCATCTGCTAGAGGGGAGTTCATAACCCTTACCTTCTGGGTGGGAGTTCCTTACAGTGATGAGTGTAAAACGCTCGGCAGGGAGCCTGGCTCGCAGTGAACCCTGGTCGCCTGCGGTCAGTAATTGCAGTGGCTTCACTCTACCTGGCCTCCCTCCAACCACGCGGGGCTGCTCCGGGCTCTGCGAGAACCTTCCCTCCTCCCCATGTGTGCACCAGCTGTTCCCTCTTCCTTTGAGGAGGGAGCGGGGGCACCGGCTCCCCTCTCTGTTGAGGGTTGGAAAAGGTTAAGCCTGTCCTTAAAAAGGCGCTGTTTTCAGAAAGGTCCTCCGCCTGCAGGTGTTCTGGGGGTCAGGAGAAGGATGGAGCCCAGCAGGTGGGCCTGGCGGCTCCCAGACTCCTTTGCATCCACTTGGCCTGCCCACCCTCCTCGAGGGAGAACCCCCACCCGGAGCCCTCCCTGCCTCGACCTCCTAGGTGCTTCCTGCTGATGAAAGCATACTGGGTCACTCACAAGCACAGCTCGTTAGGAAGGAAGCGACAGCTCCGAGGTAGAGAAGGGGCGTTCTGAAATGTGGCTGAGGGCAGAATAGTCAGAGATTCTTCAGATCCCACGTTGGGTACATTTTTCCTTTTCTCATGCATAATTACAAGCCCTTTGTGGGGAGGGACTAGGAAAAACAAAAAAACAAACAAAAAACCCAGAGGCTGTCAGAGCTCTGCTCAATGAGTTTCCTGATCTTTTCCTATAATGTGGAGCCCCATGGATTTTCAGCAGCTCAGTGCCGCCGGTGGAAGCATAATCCTTCCAGGTTTCTGAGCTGAACTGTGCAGCTTCAGCGACGTCTGGCCTCCCAAAGCAGGAAAGTGGCGAAACCCGCACAGGGTGGTGACATCAGGCAGGTCTGGGTTCAAATCCTGCTGCTGCCACTTCCTCTGGGTGGGACCTCGGCCAAGGGCCTTGACCTCTTAGAGCAGTGGTGACTCAGGTGGTAAAGAATCCGCCTGCAATGTGGGAGACCTGGGTTTGATTCCTGGGTTGGGAAGATCCCCTGGAGGAGGGCATGACAACCCACTCCGGTATTCTTGCCTGGAGATTCCCCATGGACAGAGGAGCTTGGCAGGCTATAGTGTGTGGGGTCACAAAGAGTCGGACATGACTGAGCGGCTGAGCACAGCACAGTCTTTGAGTGCAAAAGGGGGCTAACCCTGTGAGGACAGAGCTCAAACTTCGGTGGGCCCCTTGGGTACTGGTTTAGTAAGTAGAGTCCCAGGTGAGCCCCAGAATCTGCCTGTGTTTCAAGAGCCCTGGGTGGTCACATAAGCACCATCCTTGGAGAAACAGTTTCTCAAAGCTATTTGCTCGGTCTGCAGATGTGTATTGAGTACCTACTGTGTGCCAAGCACAGTCAGAGGCCCTAGAGGTCCATCAGAGAATAAGACAGAGGTGGTCCTAGCCCTCAAAGAGAACCCTGTCTGCACGGCACTTCTGTCCTGAGGGCAGAGACTTAACAAAGCACCTTGGCAGCTCCTCTCACAGGACGAGAAGTGCACAGAAGTATGTCATACACTGAACACATGCTGTGTATTTGCTCCAGAGAACACCTTGTGGTTGGAGGAACGAATGAGTGCTGCGTGAATTGTTAATATTGCTCTGATCATAGATGTGCCTTTGCGGCTTCTTCCAAATTCTTTCTAGCTGCCTTGCTAGACCACAAGCCATCAGTTCAGTTCAGTCACTGTCATGTCCGACTCTTTGCCACCCCATGGACTGCAGCACACCAGGCTTCCCTGTTCACCATCAACTCCTGGAGCCTACTCAACTCATGTCCATCGAGTCAATCCAACCATCTCACCCTCTGTCATCCCCTTCTCCTCCCGCCTTCAATCTTTCCCAGTGTCAGGGTCTTTTCCAATGAGTCAGTTCTTTGCATGAGGTGGCCAAAGTATTGGAGTTTCAGCTTCAGCATCAGTCCTTCCAATGAATATTCGGGACTGATCTCCTTCAGAATGGACTGGTTGGATCCCCTGCAGTCCAAGGGACCCTCAAGAATCTTCTCCAACACCACAGTTCAAAAGCATCAATTCTTCGGCACTCAGCTTTCTTTATAGTCCAACTCTCACGTCCATACATGACTACTGGAAAAACCATAGCTTTGACTAGACGGACCTTTGTTGGCAAAGCCATACTGGGGTGTGTTTACCCTTTCACATGCTCAGAGTCCAGCAGAACACCTGTCACATCCGCGACACTCAGTAAATGTCTGATGGAGGGATGAATGAATGAATGGATACATGCACGAATGGACTCTAAGCTCCTTGATGCCCACCAGCTGATAAGTCGGGTGGATGACTTGGGCCCAAACCAGCTGTGCTTGCTTGCTAGGACAGTGGTCTGGAGAGGCTCCAGGTTGTAAATGGGAGTTCCACATTCAAGGCGTTTGCTCCGGGTCAGGGCCGTTCTTTCTGGAGACCACAGAAGCCCCGGGGCCTGTTTCAGTCGTGTCTGTAAAAACTGGAGGTCAGTTCTTGTCTTGGCCAGCCAAAGAAAAGTCCAGCTCTAGTCTCAGTCCGTTAATTGGTACCCTGCATCACTATGCCCACCCCCATCAGACGTCTCTCTGGACCCCAAGGTTCTCAGTGCCCTGCTGCACTCACAGATCTTTGTTTACGCAACAGAGCAAGGCTGGGGTCAGGCAGCCTTCTGGAGAGTGAATCCCGAGCCCTTTGTGAACCAACAGGCTGTGTTGCCAGAGGCAGGCTCCTGAAGCCTCCTCAGCAGCTAGTTGGGACTCCATCATCCACTCACTGATTCAGCCAACCTGTATTAAGGACCAGCTGTGCACCAAGCACAATGCCGGGTGCATTCATAGACCTGACTTGACTTCACCCTCAGGATCGCTCAAAGGTTTAAGTCAGAAGGGAGGCACTCACTTGGAGGCCCAGGCCCTTGCACGCCGAGGCAGGGGCTTCTCCCTGATACTTCTGTGCACTTTTTGTCCCATGAACTAAGCCACCAAGGTGTTATATTAAGTCTCCCCTCAAGAATTGAAGTGCCGTGAGGACAGGGGCCACGCTCAGTTTTGCTGAGAGTCAGAAAGAGCTAGTTAGTGACAAAAGGCAGACTCTGGAGCCAGACATGTCTGTTGGAACCCCAGCTTGGGAATCTACTGGAGGCGTGCAGGCAAGGTATTCTGTTCCTCGGTTTCCTTATCTCTCAAAAGGGGTTAATAATAGCACTTCTAGGGTTGTTGTGAAGAGTCCATCCGTTGACACATGCAGAGCACCTCGACACCTGGTATGTAGTTGGCTCTAAAAAATTCTCATTACAGATGTTAACATTATTATATTCATTGCTGTATTATAAAATGCAGAGGGTGAGATGGTTAGATCGCATCACCAACTCAATGGACGTGAATCTGGGCAAACTCCGGGGGACAGTGCAGGACAGGGGAGTGGTCCATGGGGACACAACTTAGCAACCAAACGGCAACGTATTGTAAAAGACCTATAAAATATCATAAATATTTTGAGGGATGATTTCCATATGGCAGAATGCACATATCTTAGGCATACCTCTTGATGAGTTTTGACAAATGCACACAGCCATGTAACCCACAACTCTGTCACGTTCTAGAACATTCTCACTCCCCCTCAAAAATTCCTTCATGCCCCTTCCAGTCGGTCCTCTTTACCTGGCACTTCAATAATGCTTCTTGAATAAATGAATAGAGATCCATTGAGTTTGGTCCCACACCTGTTACGACAGTTCCGCTTGTAACCAAGCTGCATAACCTGCTTAGCTGTTAGGTAAATGTAGAAATAGACGTGCAAAAGGAGAGTTGTCTTCAGACAATGAAAACTTACATTGAAAAGAGTCCATAAAGGCACAATGACTGTCCCTTGGGAGTGGAGGAGACTCTGAAAGGTTGGGGTGAGAAATCTTGGCGTCCAGGTGAGGTCACAGAACGCCCCAGCGCCTGGGCCTGCACTCAGAGCCCAGGCACCTCTCTGGCTCTGTGGCACCAGAGACCTACCCCCTGGGCTGAAAACCTCTCTCCCTGCTGCCCCCCAAATCCGTCCCTCCTGGGGAAACTGAGACACTTAGCATCCCAAACCTGCGACTATGGGAGGCAGAGGAGCTTCCAGACTGTATTCTGCTAGATATCTTCATGGGGGTGGAGGAACCAGGAGGAGAGAGATGTCTTCCTGGGCTCCAGCCCCCTCCCCACACCTTACCCACCGCATCCCAGACCTGGTTGCTCCTCGATCTTTGTAATGTATTGGGCATCTGTGATTTTGCTTAGAGAGATTTCTCTAAAGCTAATAAAGGAAAGTGTAAAGGGTGCTGTGGTGCCAGCCACTGCCCTTGATTAGAGGCGAGGGGACATTCAAACAGCCTAGTGCTTTTACACAGCAGCCTGGTGGCAGGGGCTGTCCTGGGTCTGGCTTCTGTGGTCCCGGCTGGATGTCGTCCAGCCCTAGAAAGCGAAGTCCAAGGGGCCTGCCTGCAGCCCACATGATGCCCTTTTAGGGGTCTTAGATACACAGGCGCTCAGCCTGTGAGGGTACCTGGGACCCTGTCAGCCCGCATGCAGCGGGTGCCTGGTCCCCAGGCCTGCTTCTAAGCGAGAGTCTGTCGTCTGGGTCTTTGGTTCAGCTTTTCTCCTGCCAGGGCCTGGCAGGCAGCACGGGTCTGCTCCAGGGTGGGAGGTGGGGTGGGTGAAGTCACCTCCAGGCCCCTGAGCGGCGTGGCAGGTCAGGTGAAGGAGCCATTCGCATCTGCTAAGGCTGATGTCACCCTGGCGAGCCATTCAGCGCCGGGGGCCGTCTCCAGCCCTGGCCGCCTGCCCGGTGTCCCGTGTCCTGTTTGGTCTGTTCTGTGGGGCAGGCTCTGGGAGGGCCCGGGGGTCAGGGACACGCATTCTTCTCCCTGCCCTCTGAGGCCAGGCTGGAGCCACCCCTTTTCTTTCGGAGGCGCCCCAGGTATGGGGCAGACGGGTCTCAGGTTCAGGTCCCGACTCTGCCACCTCCAGGCCGGGTGGGCAGGTTGTCTGTGCCTTGTGTCCTCCGAGTCTTCCTCTCCGGAAGCAGGTGACGGGCATCCCCTCGCAGGGTTGATCGGAGGATGACCGAGGACACGTGTGACTCCATTCCACGCAGCACCTGCCGTCAGGAGATGCCTGTGAGCCCCTGTTCCGATGACGGGGCTGCTGAGGGCTGCTGTTCCTGTCATGTGGGATGTGGTTAGGAACGCTGTTTGCATGATTCCCAGAACCGATTTAAGTCAGGCTCTAAAAAACAAAACACAGGACATACTTGCTCCCTCTTAGACAGCCCTGCTTGTTCTAATCAGGGCGACTTAGCAAGACACAGATCATCTGCAAGCAGGATTTGGGTCGTCTCCAAAAACCTTCCTTTCCCCTGGCAAAAAACTCTCAGCCTCCCAGTTTGCAAGCCATTGTTAGAGAACCAAGGTTCTCAGAAATTGCAGCTTCCCCAGGCCCTCACCTCTCAGAGTCTGACACAGTCGGTCTGGGATGCTGTCCCAGAAGCTGGAGCTTTCATAGCTCCCTAGGTGATCCTAAGGTGCCGGTAGGGCAGGGAACCACAAGGTCAGGAGCATAAGAAGGCCAGCTGCAGAGTAAGAGTGACCAAAATCAAAGCTGAGACCAGCCATTTAGCTTCTGGGCAACTGTGGGCCGCTGCTCACACCTCCTGGAGCCTTGGTTTCCTTGTTTGTAAGATGCATCTGCCTGTGCGTATGCTCAGTCATGTCCAGCTCTGTGCGACCCCGTGGACTGCAGCCGCCAAGCTCCTCTGCCCATGGGATCTCCCAAGCAAGAACACGGGAGTGGGTTGCCATTTATACTCTGGCCGCCTGATGCAAAGAGCCAACTCATTGGAAAAGCCCCTGATGCTGGGAAAGATTGAAGGCAAAAGAAGGGGGGAGGCAGAGGATGAGATGGTGAGATGGTTAGATAGCATCATCAACTCAGTGGACATGAGTTTGAGCAAACTCTGGGAGATAGTGGAGAACAGAGGAGCCTGGGGTTCTGCAGTCCGTAGGGTCACAGTCAGACGTGACTTAGTGACTGAACGACAGCAGGATGTTTCTAGAGGCTGCTGGGAGGAACTTGAGATGGATGTGAATGGTACCTCTTATGAAACGGATGAGTCAAAGGATGGATATTACATAGATGTGTTCCCAGAAATCAGACCAGGGAAGGGATCCTAGACGCTTGTCCAGTTGACCATCCCCATCTTGTCAACACTGGGGACCCCCGTTACTGGCTTCCAGCCTTCACTTTTCCAGTCTGGAGTTTACCAGAATTCCTTTTTGCCACACTTGAGTTGTTGATCCCTGTTCCACACATAGAGATTACCAGAGACAATTCATTTAAGAATCGCTTGGTTAAATAACGCTTCTAATGCGGGACTTTTCAGAGCCTTTAATTATGCAAATATACATTAGGAACCTCCAGAGATGGTCGTTGGCGTCCTGTCTGTCTGAGCTCTCTCCAGCAAGAGGAGAGCTGTAGGTCCATTCTTTGACTCTAAGGGGAGAAGGTCACAGCAGGGAATAGACACCCCAATGGTCAGCTGTTCACTTTCAGAAATGCTAACTCTGGAATTGGGGAAACATCCCTCCAGATGAGAGGACTGGATGGCCTGCGTCGAGTATGGAGTTCACAAAGGGTTTCACTGGGTTCAGTTCAGTTCAGTTCAGTCGCTCAGTCGTGTCCGGCTCTTTGCAACCCCATGAATTGCAGCACGCCAGGCCTCCCTGTCCATCACCAACTCCTGGAGTTCACTCAAACTCATGTTCATCGAGTCCGTGATGCCATCCAGCCATCTCATCCTCTGTCATCCCCTTCTCCTCCTGCCCCCAATCCCTCCCAGCATCAGAATCTTTTCCAATGAGTCAGCTTTTCACATGAGGTGGCCAAAGTACTGGAGTTTCAGCTTTAGCATCATTCCTTCCAATGAACACCCAGGACTGATCTCCTTTAGAATGGACTGGTTGGATCTCCTTGCAGTCCAAGGGACTCTCAAGAGTCTTCTCCAACACCACAGTTCAAAAGCATCAATTCTTCGGCGCTCAGCTTTCTTCA
>NW_011495054.1:8670485-8681340 GCF_000754665.1 Bison bison bison
TTTCCCATGAAGTGATGGGACCAGATGCCATGATCTTAGTTTTCTGAATGTTGAGCTTTAAGCCAACTTTTCCACTCTCCTCTTTCACTTTCATCAAGAGGCTTTTTAGTTCCTCTTCACTTTCTGCCATAAGGGTGGTGTCATCTGCATATCTGAGGTTATTGCTATTTCTCCCAGCAATCTTGATTGCAGCTGGTGCTTCCTCCAGCCCAGCGTTTCTCATTATGTACTCTGCATATACATTAAATAAGCAGGTGACAATATACAGCCTCGATGTACTCCTTTTCCTGTTTGGAACCAGTCTGTTGTTCCCTGTCCATGTTCACTGGGTTGGTATCTTACTTAACACACTTTGGGAAACGTGCACAGTGCTTTTTTTGCCCCCCTCTGGAATTGCATACGTTAGCTTCCATTAAAAGACTCTGCCTTTATAGAGTCAACATGAATTCATTCCCTCCTGTTTTTATTGGGCAGAGAGGGAGGTCCGTGCATGTAGGTGGCCATCACTGCTGTCCAGGCATTGATGGGACAGGCCTGGGCTGCCCTGGGAGGCCAGAAGAGGAGCTCTGTCCACTCAGGGCTCTTTGCTCTGAAAAGGGGGCTGAGGCCCGGAGGTTCTGGATGTGGCCAGTCCAGAACCGCACCCCAGGCCCCCCAGTTTCTTATAGTGCCGTCGGGCTGAGTACCTTGCACGCCGTTCTTATAGCATGAGCTTGGTCGGCCTCCAATTATTACTGACAGGAGTGGAGGTTTCCGGGAACAGGGCAAATCCATAGAGTTTAATTAATGAATGTGCCAGAGGGCTTGGAGGCTGGATTCCTGTGTTTAGCACAGGCTTGGCTGGCATGCAGTTCCTGCTGCGAGGGGAGGGCGGGGCGTAGTTCCCTACCCACCCCTGCCCTCCTGATGGAGCCTGAGCAAGAGGGAGGGAGGGAGGGAGGGAAGCTGGAATCTGATTCCCCCGCCCGCTTCCCAGCCCTGGTTCTGCAGAAGCTCTTCTCTCCTGTTTTCAGAAGCTCTGGCATTTTGTTTTTAGCCATTCTCCATCGGTTTGCCAAAACAAAATCGTCCCTCAGAGACCCTGGAAATAGAGCGAGGCGTCTCTGACGCCGGCAGCCCTGAGCACAGGTTGTGCTACTCGTTCTGCCAGCCAGCACCTTAAACCTGACCCGGGTCCTGCGGTGACCCCAGTCCTGCGGTGACCAGCCGAGATGACCTCTGCGTCCTGAGCTCAGAGCGGGGAGCCCGCCGGGCCCGCAGGGGGTCCCACAGCCCTGACTCTAGACCCCATGTCTGCCCCTTGTCAGCGCTGCAGCCTGGGGCCAACTCCATAATGTCTCTGAACCTCAGTGTCTTCTTAGGTAAGATGGGGATAACGTCACTTATTATTTTGTGTATATAAATAATATATGTATACGCACATATGTACATTTGATGTAAAGACTGAATGAGCTGGGACTTCCCAGTGGTTAAAACTTCACCTTCCAGTGCGGGAGGTGTGGGTTCAATCCCTCGTGGAGGAGCTAGGATCCCCCAAGCCTGTCGGCTAAAAAGAAAAAACAAACATAAACAACAGAAGTGATGGTAAGAAATTCAATAAAGACTTAAAACGAATGAAAGCGAAAAAGAGGAAAATGATCCAGGACTTCGCTGGCGGTCCAGTGGTTAAGACTCTGCCCATTCCCTACAAGGGGGCTAGGGTTCCATTCCTGGTCGGAGAACTAAGACCCCACATGCCACAAGGAGTGGCCAAAAAATAAAGTAAAATAAAGTGAAAATTAAAAAAAAAAAAACAAACAAAAAAAAACCATGAATGAGCTAACGCAGACAGAGCACTTAGCAGTGTCTCTTAGCAAACCCTATAAATGTTAGCAGTTATTGTAGCCGTCATCGTATACATTCCATTTTGGAGGTGTGACAGCTGCGTCCTGGAGAGGTCCATCGACTTGCCAGAAGGTTGGCCTCACATGTCGATGTGACATGTGTCTGTGACAGGCCCCGCCCACCCTGCCACAAAGATACGAGGGCCTCTGGACACTTGGCCGCCCCGTCGCAGGTCCTGTCACCTGGGCCCTGTGTGCCGCTTCTCACAGCAGGAGCCTCCCTCTTTCTCCTCTGCCTTCACACCCTGGAGATTCCCTTCCCACTCTCAAAGTCTAGAGCATCAGAGCCAGATGTGTGATTAATTAACACCTCCTAATGGGGAAAGGCTATGGTTTTTCCTGTGGTCATGTATGGATGTGAGAGTTGGACTGTGAAGAAGGCTGAGCACCGAAGAATTGATGCTTTTGAACTGTGGTGTTGGAGAAGACTCTTGAGAGTCCCTTGGACTGCAAGGAGATCCAACCAGTCCATTCTGAAGGAGATCGGCCCTGGGATTTCTTTGGAAGGAATGATGCTAAAGCTGAAACTCCAGTACTTTGGCCACCTCATGCGAAGAGTTGACTCATTGGAAAAGACTCTGATGCTGGGAGGGATTGGGGGCAGGAGGAGAAGGGGACGACAGAGGATGAGATGGCTGGATGGCATCACTGACTCGATGGACGTGAGTCTGAGTGAACTCCGGGAGTTGGTGATGGACAGGGAGGCCTGGCGTGCTGCGATTAATGGGGTCGCAAAAAGTCGGACACGACTGAGCGACTGATCTGATCTGATCTGAATGGGGAAAGAGGACCTTTTAGATGCTGTTACAATGGCAGCCACGAGACAAGGTGCTGCTTCTGCCCTCCTCACAGGTGGTGGCTCCAGAAATAGACGGAGAGAGCGTTTTCCTCTGGGCCGTCTCCCCTGGGCCTGGCCTCTCCCAGCTCCCGGGAAAGATACAGAAAACCTGGTGCATTCCCCGAGTGCCCCGCGCCGGGCACCCTTCCAGCAGCTACACGTGCTTGGCTGCTTCTGGTCCTCGCAGACATCCCACGAGGCAGGTGGTGTCATCCCACCATACATTTTGGGGAACTGAGGTCCAGGGAGATGAAATGACCTGTTCACGTTCACACAGGTGGGAGGACACAGAGTCAGCACCGAGCACCAGCCTTTGGACTCGAGCCCGCGAGCATCTCCGTGCCGCCACCCAGAGTGTAAACTCTGCACTTAACCTGAGCTCTGAGTTGGAAACTGCCCTGGTCCTGTTTTGACAAGGATGAGGGGTGGGAACTGATATTCCTTATGCAGCTACTCTGGACTTTATGTGCTTATGGTTTGAGTCCTGTACATACACCTCCCGTTTGATGTTATATACACACATCCTCCTGTAGGCCGAAACCTAGGATAACCCTCCCAGTACCCTTCCACTCTGTAATCCGTGAAGATAACCTAGAGCAGGGTACCAAATAGGTCTCCGCCCACCTGCTAGCTCTGAATGACACAGTGGCTGCCTGGGGTGCTGTCTTGGGGCTTCTCAGGACTTGTCATCAGTTCTGTAATTGATTACTGATGTCTGGCATGGGCAAGCAAGAGAGTGTCACTGATTTTCTCATCTTAGTTCTTTTTTTTTTCTCCTTTAAAAATATTTATTTATTTGGCCGTGCTGGATCTGAGTTGCAGCATGTAGGCTCTTTAGTCTTTGTGGTATCATACGGGATCTTTAGCTGTGGCGTGAGAACTCCTAGTTTTGGCACGTGAACTCTGTGTTGCATCAGGCAGATGTAGTTCCCTGACCTGGCATGGAACCCAGGCCCCCTGTATTGGGATCGCAGAGTTTTAGCCACTGGACCACTTCATTTTTGCTCTTTTTTTAAAAAAAAGATTATTTATTTATTTTTGGCTGCACTGGGTCTCTGTTGCTGCAAGGGCTTTTCTCTAGTTGCGGTGAGCGGGGGCCACTCTGGGTTCATCGTTGGGTACGCGGGCTTCTCACCGCAGTGGCTTCTCTCGATGTGGAGCACAGGCCCCAGGGCGCAGGCTCAGCAGTTGTGGCCCGTGGGCTCAGTGTTGGTGGTGAACTGGCTTGGTTGCTCCGCGGTTTTGGGGGATCTTCCCGACCCAGGGAGGGAACCCGTGTCCCCTGCATTGGCAGGTGGATTCTTTAGCACTGAGCCACCAGGGAAGCCCTCATTTTTTCTCTTATTTTAAAGGGTAATGCTTTCCATTTGCAGCACGAAATTGTTACTTTATTTTTGAAAATCTGGGTACAGGAGGACACGGTTGTCAGCAGCCATCCACTCCCACGCCCAGAGTTGTCTATGTTACCAGGCCCGTGGGGTCTGACTATGAAGGTCAGAGGCTTTAGGAAAGCGTCGTGGACTCGTGGAATGGTCACTCTTCACTGTTCTCCTTCAGACTGGGGAACCTGGCAATAGGCAGCAAGCGAGGTTAACAAACAAGGTAACAAACGAGAATACTTGGGATTAATGTCTTCTGTTTCTTAGGAGGGCACCATTATATACCAACCGCATTTTCAGAGCTCATTCCTGAGTCATCAGTGGATTGGACTTGTGCTGGGGGATCAGAACAGGCATAGCCTCTTTTCCTGTAAGTCTTCTTCTCTTTCTGCTCAATTACTGTTATTAGCCATTATGTCCTAATCAAGTGATTTCCTTTCAAAGCAAAAATTGCTCATCCCTCCCTGAGAGAGTTTGTCCTCCTGCCAGGACCCGAGGATATTTGGGAAAGTTTCCAGCAAGTAAACAATTTACGGTGGGGGACAGAGACCTAGGGAGGTTAAGCTGTTCCTGCTGAAGGTCACACAGGCAGACCGCAGCAGAGCCAGGCCAGCGTGCCTCAAAGGCTCCTGCTCATAAATATGTCAAGTGAGTGGCTGTCCTGCAGTCATTGTTCAGTACGTAGTGGTTCGTTTTTCTTGTCCTTGTCTCAAAAATTGCTTGCCTCTGCATCTGTCAGGATGGGTTAGGTTATGCTGCAGTAACAAACAGCCCCCACAACTTCAGTGGCTTTTAACAGAAAGACAGCTTTCTTCCCTGAGTGCTCCACATGTCCACTGACATTGGCTGTGTTTATGTTTCACGTCTTTGTCACTCCGAGGCCCCCGTTAGTGGAGCAGCTTGCCAGGGACATGACCAACCACAGGGCTGAAGTGGAGCCAGGGCTGATGGAGAAAGAGGCATCCATCACTGGCTCTTAAAAGTTCAGCCTGGAAATAGATGACATCACTTCTGCTCGCACGTCATTGGCTAGGGCTAAACCACATGATCACACCTGTGCTCAAGAAGGGAGTATAATTTTCCTATAGGGGGAAGCAGTAAATATGTATGCCTCGTAATACAATCTGCTTGCCACAGTCTCTGCATGATCTCTGTGGGTTCATTTGTAGAAATGAGTTTGCACAGGCTCTTTTTCCCTTCCCTATAGCATGAGCCACCCTTTTGAATTAACTCTGTCCTGGTTTCTTGGATTCATTAAGAAGCCCCAAGTTGAAGATACCCCCATTGTCCAGTACAGCACCATTCCTGATTCTGGCATTTCCATGTATGTTTTCATTTTTTGGTTCATCTTAGAGGTGGACTGCCAGCTTGCAGTGATGAAAAAAAAAAAAAAAAACAAGTTCAAATAATCTTTCCTGGGAATTCAGAGTTCTTTAAAGAAATGCAGGACTGTGTCTCTGCAACCCATGGAAGTATTACCAAGCTGACCTTACGGCCTGGGTTACCCAACATGGGCATCGTTTATCGCATGCCAGATGCTTGTACGCCTGTGTCAGAGTGGTCTGTGGCTACCAGCTGCCTCCGGAGGTTTCCAGGGAGCTCAGGGAGGTGCCCTGTCTTTAGGGCTTTGGGAATCCCAGTCCCTACCTGTTCTTCACTTTGAAAGAAAGGGGTGCCAGCTTCAGTACTTAAGCAGAGAGAAGCCCCAGCCAGTTGCACAACCCCCCCAACAAACTCCCAACTGAGCAGCAGTGGAGGAAGAATTAATATGGGATCTAGGCAGTCTTAAGGGGTCCCCTGAGCATCTGTGTTCATCTCTTCTCTGTTGGGAATTCTGGGGATGCTGCTTTGAAGATATTTATAAAAGGAACACTCATTGCCTGTGGTGCTCAGAGAGGCAATTACCTAGTAAGAAGCAGGGAGCCGAGGTAATGCGGCTTACCTGGAGGGCCACGGGGAGACGGGGACTGGGCAGGCTGCAGCCACCAGCCTTGCTCCTGCGAGGAGGGACCTGTCCAGAATTAGCAGATCGAGGCTGTGCGCCTCCCCACAATTATTGTATTTAAAGAAATGGTCCGTCAAAGTGGATTCCTATTTTCCAGCCTCTCGAAGCTGAGTTCCAGTGGTTCTGATTTAGACCCCGAGTTCATGGGTCTGCCTGGCAACTTCCAAGGTCTGGAGGTCAGTAGACATAAATTTGAACCCTGGCTCCACTGTGTCCTAGCTCTGTGACCTGGAGCAAGCCCCTTTCTCTCTCCAAGCCTTGGCCACCCCTCACACACACATACCCAGCTTTAAATGGGGCTGTGGATAGTCCTTGCCCCTTAGGGGCTGAAGAAGGGAAAAATGCAATGGGGTGAGTCACGTGGTAGCACCCCCTAAGCCAGGAAACACCACAAACATGGTGGGTATTTGTTCAAGATTGAGAATTAATGAGCTGCAAATTTCTCTATCAAGTATTGCTGTGGCCAGACCTTTAACATCTGTAGTACCCCGTTATTTCACACTCAAGTCCTGGGTGGGGCTGACTAGGGGACGGGATGTGCACCGTAGCAACAGCCTCTGGTTGCCTAGCAACGGGAAACCCATCCCAGTCGATATTCTAATTTGTCAGAACGTGTTTTTTTTCACCTCTACAATGGAACCTATATCCAGTTACGCGAGAAGGAGAAAAATCAGCAGTGCGCACACGTCTGTCCACAAGTTGTAGAATCCAGCCCCTTCCCGGGGGCTTCTCAAGCCCAAAGCGGGGCTTGGAGTCACAAACTGGTCCTTTCCCCTCAAGGAGCGCGTGAGCCCCGTGCTTACAGCTCCGTCCCCCTGACCCCGCACCGCTGCCATCTTGGGCTGTGGGCCGGCTTTCCAGTGGTTCTGGGGGCTGCAGCCAGGCAGATATCGTCTGTGGCTCTCAGTCCACCTGGGCTCCCTTTAAGTCAGGCGGGTGAAGCCCAGGGAGCTCCAGGGAGCCTTCCGGGATTGGACTCCCGCCCGACGATCTGAGCCCCACTCACCGCGGGTCACTTTGATTCCAGGGATTCGCACTCTGATGACACTCCTTTGGAGGGGCCGTGTCCTCCCTGGTTAACTTCACAACAGCACCTGGCTCCGGCTCTCCACCTGGCGCAGTTCAACAAATGACACTCCCCCGACACCTCCCCTCTCCCGCCGGCCACTGGACAAACTCCTAGAGCAGTCCTGAGGTTTGGCAAAACACAGTGCAGACTTTGAGCCGGGGCGGGTTTCAGAGTCACGTGGCCTCCGGTACAAGGAGACCCAGACTCGCCAAACCTAAAACAAATATTTGTTTGGTCTCCAACAACAACTGAATGAAGTATGATGATTATTCCCGTCGTACAGATGGGGTAACTGAGGCCCAGTGAGACCCCCCCCCAGGGCCCTAACGCCAGGCGGGGGCAAAGCGGGTCTTGGAACCCAGGCCTGTCTGCACCAGAGATTCCCACTCAGAGCCTCCTTCTTTCCCTGGGGAGCCCCGTACAAGCCCCATCACTCTTCGTTAACTCAGACCTTGCCAGGATCCATGCGTGGCTGATGTTAGAACTTGGCGATGTTTCAGGGCAAGAAAGGAAAAGGAATGGGAGGTGTGTCCCCCACGGGAGGCCTGTGGCCCTTTTGCTCTCATAATGCTCAACTAACCTGCTTTTTTTAAAAAAAGTATTTTTGGTTTTGCTGGGTCTTCACTGCTGCACAGGCTTTTCTCTAGATGTGGTGAGCGGGGGCTACTCTCTGCTGTGTGTGGGCTTCTCATTCTCGTGGCTTCTCTTATTGCAGAGCGCAGGCTGTAGGGCACGTGGGCTTCAGTGGTTGCAGCTCCCGGGCCCTAGATCACAGGCTCAATAGATGTGGTCCACGGGCTTAGCTCCGTCGCATGTGGGATCTTCCCGACCCAGGGATCGAACCTGTGTCTCCTGCATCGGCAGGCGGATTCTTTACCACTGAGCCACCAGGGAAGACCTAACAAACCTTCTTTCAGTCCCCCTCGGCCATGTGCACCTGGGAATCCCGTCTCTTTGGGATGGTGAGTGGGTCCCAGTGGCCCCCAGAGCCACCTGAGCGCCGCGGGGCCCACCTGAGGCCTGGGTCCCCAGTGTGGGTTCCCCAGTTATTGCTGGAAGCCATCCCTCGCCTGTCAACATGCTATAAATAGGGAGCTGGGGGAAGATCTGAAAAAAAATGCCACTGGCTTTTTTTCCCCAGCGTGGGTGGGTTGAATTAAAAAGCCGTCAGGCCGCAGGCATCACAGTACTGGAAAGCCCGAGGGGGTGGAGGGCGGCGGCTGAGACTCCGAGGCGGACTCGGCCGCCTCCTCTTCTGTTTTCATTCTCTCTGGCGGCACAGGCCTCAGAGCTGGATTCTGACGTGGAGAGCCCTCCAGGGACCTCCCCTTGGGCAGTGACAATGATCGTGCTTCCCCCAGGGGCCACAGAGTGACCCTGCTGGTGTGTTCCAGCAGGACAGGGAGGGACGGGTCCTGGAGACCCCCCTGACCTGTGCTTCCTCCAGGAGGGAGGCAGCAGAAACAGCATCCAGCGTCTCTTTTGAACGTGACCTCCTCCCCTGGTGCCCAGCCCCTTCCTGGGGATTTGGATTCTTGCACCAAAGTGAGGTCCCAGCCAGCTCCAGTCCACTGAGTGAAAAAACCCAGGCAAAAGAGCAGAGTCACTCTGTGCCAGTGGTGTACACGAGTGTGCACAGTGGACATGCAAGTCTGTTTGTAAACTGCATATTAAAAAAAAAACCCAGTGACACCCTGGGAAGGTTATCTGTGCAGAAAGTGAACTTCACACTGGTCAGGAGGTGCTTCGATGGTAGGACCATCTCAGCAGTACTCAATAGAATCTAAGACTAGTACTTCCCTGGTGGCTCAGACAGTAAAGAATCTGCCTGCAATGCAGGAGACTAAGGTTCGATCCCTGGGTTGGGAAGATCCCCTGGAGAAGGGAAAGGCAACCCACTCCAGTATTCTTGCCTGGGACATCCCATGAACTGAGGAGCCTGGCGGGGTACAGTCCATGGGGTCACAGAGAGTTGGATATGACTGTGCGACTAACACTCTGACTTTTGAAGACTAGTACAGTATAGATAATAATAAAGGATCTAGCAGCCACAACCAGGTGTGGGCTCAGGTGGAGCAAGTTGCCCAAGGTCACGCAGCTGGCATGAGGCATAGCCAGGACTGGAACCCAGGTCTGTCTGACCTCAGACCCCCCATGACAGTTGGACTCTCCCACATCACGCAGCCTTTCCCAGATGAGTTGCTTAAACAAATCCTTTGCCTGCACTTTTTTTGAGGTGCGGGCAGAAAAAAAATCCCTCTGTCTTTCCCAGATTTCCTCCAGGCCTCAGCAACAGATTCCTGAAATGCTATTTATCATGAAAACATTTGGAAACTATAGCAATTTAATTCTTTAAATGAATTCTTTAGATGCTGTTAAAGAATTAAAGTGGAGGCAAGGGACTTCCCTGGCGGCCCAGGGTTAAGACTGCGCTCCCACTGCAGGGGGCATGGGTTTGATCCCTGGTCAGGGAACTAAGACCCCACATGCTGCACAGCAAAGCCAAATAAAGTTTTTTTAAAAATTTTTAAATAAATAAAGTGGAGGTGAGAGAGGTAACCTAGGAGGCCGGGTTGACACTGGGCTGCCAGGATTTGACTCCAGTGTGTCCGTGGGCAGTTCAGGTCCCTTTGAACCTGTTTCCCCATCTGGAAAATGGGATCCTGACCAAGGATAACACGCTCCCCTCCAGTGGGAGCCGAATACCAGAAGCCCCTCTGGTTTTCACATTTGGAAATGACACTTAGGAATGCCCCTAGCATGGGTCTCCACGTTGACAGTCGGTACCCAATCAGTGTTTAAAAGTAAAATAGGGATTTCCCTGGCAGTCTAGTGCTCAAGACTTTACCTTCCAGTGCAAGGGAGGTGTGGGTTCGATCCCTGGTTGGGGAGTTAGGATCCCACATGCCTTGAGGCCAAAAAAACCAAAACATAAACAACAGAAGCAATATTGTAACAAATGCAATACAGACTTTAAAAATGGTCCACATAGAAAAAAATCTTTTAGTAAAGTAAAAGAGAACATTGTGTAGCGGTGTCTGCTGGGGAACAGAGGAGCTAGATGGGCAGGGCCTCATCTCAGCCCTGGCTGCCCGCCCCGTTCCTCTCACCTGGAGAGTCCAGACCGGCCCTGGCCGAGGAGTGTCTTGGCCCTGCTGCCCTGTGGGGGTGGAGGAAGCACCTTACACTCTGCATGCTTAATTAATGTTTTTATTTGGGAAGCTCAGTGTTTAAGAGTGGGCAGAGAGAATGGTAGGCTTAGAATGCAGTCTGGGGATATGGGAGAGGGAGAGTGGGATGCTTCAACCCTAAATCTTTTAAGATTTTTTTGTATATATATGAGGGCTTCCCTCATTGTTCAGTTGGTAAAGGATCCGCCTGCAATGCAGGAGCCCCAGTTCGATTCCTGGGTCAGGAAGATCCCCTGGAGAAGGGATAGGCTACTCACTCCAGTATTCTTGGGCTTCCCTTGTGGCTCAGCTGGTAAAGAATCTGCCTGCCATGCGGGAGACCTCGGTTCTATCCCTGGGTTGGGAAGATCCCCGGGAGAAGGGAAAGGCTACCCACTCCAGTTTTCTGGCCTGGAGAATTCCATGGACTGTACAGTCCATGGGGTCGCAAAGAGTTGGACACGACTGAGCGACTTTCACTTTCATGCAAAATATATACATCGATGTTAAT
>NW_011495054.1:8681440-8684761 GCF_000754665.1 Bison bison bison
TATGATATATATACACATGTATATATAAATACATTCATATTTTGCATGTGTGTAATATATATGCAAAATGTATGCATAGACATATGTGCATATATAATACATGCACATACGCATATAAATAGCTTCCCAGGTAGCTTTAGTGGTAAAGAACCCACCTGCCAATGCAGGAGATTTAAGAGACAGGGATTCAATCCCCGTGTCGGGAAGATCCCCTGGAGGAGGAAATGGCAACACACTGCAGTATTCTTGCCTGGAGAATCCCCATGGACAGAGAGGATCCTAGCAGGTTATGGTCCATGGAATGGCAAGAGTTGGACACAACTGAAGCAACTTAGCCCATAGCACTTGTATATAAATAATTCCTTTGCATATATTTGCATATGTATGCTATATACGCATATCCATATATCCATGCAAAACTATATATGCAGTTTATATACATAGTTTTGCAGAGAGATCAACCAAATGGAATTATACCGCAAGAATGCTTTTGTGCCCAGTTCTCTTTCGTTTTTCTCTTCTGTGGCTGGCCTCTCGTGCCATGACCACGGACCTGCAGACCGCAGTACAGTCTATGTCGCAGGTGGTGCCCACTTTATTCAGTCAGGCCCAGATGGATTTGGGACACACAGGTTGTTTGCAGTCTTTTTGCCTCATAAAGAACGCGACAGTAAACATCACCTGCATGATCAGAGTGACCTTTCGAAGTGGGGCGACAGGGATGCAGGCGAAGAGCCCGTGCAGCACCGGATTTGATTAAATCCCTCTGGTGTCACCGAACCTTGGCGTGAGCACATATGCACCCACGCAGGCAAGTCTCTTATTTTCTCTGAGCCTCCGGGTCTCCCTTGTGTAAAAGGTATGCAACCCTCATCCACCATTCCGAAATCCACAAAGCCCTCCCTCATTTGTGGCAAAACTACCCTCTCCCAGTGTGCTGACAGGAGGTTATTAACAGTATGGTAACAGTATTACTGTATGGTTCATGCACTTTGCTGCAGAAATGGTAATACATTTGTGGTTGCCTTTCAACAGTACTTACCCAGGTTTGGGAGTGTTTTTTCAAATTTATCATCCCCCAAAGGGCCCTTTTCACTCTCTGTGGTTTGTTTTTTTTTTTTCGCCTACACTGTGCGGCTTGTGCGATCTTATCTCCCCCCCAACCAGGGATCGAACCCGTGCCCCCTGCAGTGGAAGCCCGGAGTCCTAACCACTGGACCGTCAGGGAATTCCCCTGAAGGACGCTTTTGTAACATTTTTTCTTACTTGCCTTTCCATGAAATTTTAATACCATAGATACTATTGTATATCTGTATGTGTGCATGGGTGCGTGCTCAGTTGCTCAGTTGTGTCCCACTCTTTGCCATCCCATGGACTATAGCCCTCCAGGCTCCTCTCTGTCCGTGGGATTCTCCAGGCAAGAATACTGGAGTGGGTTGCCATTTCCTTCTCCAGGGGATCTTCCGGACCCAGGGGTTGAACCCACGTCTCCTGCATTGGCAAGCGGACTTTTTACCACTGAGCCACCTGGGAAGCCTCTCTGTACATGTACTATATGCATATCTGTGCTTTATACCTTATATTTATAAGGTAGGTCCCCACCAAGAACCAGTTTCTCTGTAGAGAGTGCATGGACCTAGACCAGTGATTCTCAACCAGGGGTGACTTTGCTCCCCAGGGACACTTGGCAATGTCTGGAAACAGTTTGGGTTGTCTTGGCTGTGGGGAAGGGGTTATAGGTAGCATCGGTGAGTACAGACCAGGAATGCTGCTGGCTTCCTCCAGGGCACAGCGAAAGCCCTTCCTCCTACAGTGTGCCGAACTTGCTAGATTGGGAAACCCTCCTCTAGATTCTGCTGGGGCTACCTCCCAATATACAGTATGTCTGCTTGTTGCCTTGCCAAAAATCTGAGTTGTCCCAAGTTTGGAATGCATCTGGTCCCTGGTTTAGGAGTTGGGATGCCAAAACCCACCTCCCAGATTGGTGAGAGGACCGTTTGGGGGCTGATGTGCTAAAGTGTGTTTCTTGCCACCTGGTTGTGGTCCGTGCTCACCCAGGATGAGCCAAAGTGCCCGGGTGCTCAGGGTCCCATGCCTGGATGCTGTCTGCACCTTGAGCAGGTCCTGCTAACTGGGTCCTGCCCCAAGGGTGCTCAGGGCTTTATCCAGCATGCCCAAAAGCTTGCATCAGCATCACCTTCTTCCAAATGGGCCTGTTGTTTCATTTGTAGGCTTTGACCAAGGTGCGCCGTCTGTCTGAACACGTCTCTGGGCTCGGCCAGCTGCCAGTGGTAAACTGGCCTGGAGCCATGCGTGGGCCCGGCTCCTGTGTCCTGGAGCTCCCGACAGAGGCTTCCAAGCTCTCTCACCCACTTGTGACCCAGTGAGTCAGGTGATGTGCGGACGGGACCCTGCAGCAGGCAGTTCTGCCCCGACCTGGGTGCCGCTGCTATGAGTTGGCCAAAGAGACACCGTCCACCAAGCGTTTTCCAGGGCCTCTGGCTTCCCAAGGGCTGGACTAGAAGGCAGGGGTGGATGGAGCTGAGCTGTGAGTTAGAACAGGCAGCACCCTGGACCCTGGGCAGGGCCTTTGAACAAAACCACAGACTGGGCTGGGCACCAGGGGGAAACAGAGCCCTTGGCTCTGTGAACGATGCAACGGCAGCCCGACTGGTTTTCCTCCCGCACCAGGGCCGGCGCTTATCAACAAGGGAGCCGCCAGGCCCAGCGATGGCAGAGAGCTCCCAGCTCAGCCCCTGCCTCACCCAACTCCGGGGGGGTCGCAAGCCTCCCCTGCAGGGCCGCTCTGCAGGGTGGATGGCAGGCGCAGGGCTGTCCTGTCCACAGCGTAGCCCGCTCTTCATAAAGGCGGCATCCGCTTCTCCCTCAGGCTGTCCCGGCGTCTGCGCTGTCTTCTCCCTTCTCCCCACCTGTTCAGTTGAATCCACTTTTCAAGGCCTGGGCCATGTCACGTGCCCTCTCAGCTGCCCCGCCCCCTGCCCCGACCCCCTGTGCCCGCTCTCTTCCCCCTCTGTCAGGAGCCCCTTGGTACTTCAGGTACCTGGGACAGGAAATCACTTTCATTTCACTTATTTCTTTATTCAGTTTTGGCCACGCCGTGTCTTTGTTGCAGTTTGCGGGCTTCTCGTTGCCGTGGCTTCTCTTGTTGTGGAGCACGGGCTCCAGGGCACACGGGCTCCGGGGTACGCGGGCTCTGGGGCGTGCGGGCTCCGGGGTACACGGGCTCCGGGTCACACGGGCTCCGGGGTACGCAGGCTCCGGGTCATGCGGGCTCCGGGGTACGCAGGCTCCGGGTCATGC
>NW_011495054.1:8685304-8689735 GCF_000754665.1 Bison bison bison
TCTTCAGTAGTTGTGGCACACGGGCTTAGCTGCCCCACAGCATATGGGATCTTCCTGGACCAGTGATCCAACCCATGTCCCATGCATTGGCAGGCGGATTCTTAACCACTGGACCACCAGAGAAGTCCCCAGGGAAATTATTAATCATGGGGCCCAGGATGATCAAGGAGCTCCCTGATAGCTCAGCGGTGAAGAACCCGCCTGCAGTGCAGGAGCCGAAGGAGATGTGAGTTCCATCCCCAGGTCAGGAAGATCCTCTGGAGGAGGAAGTGGGAACCCACTCCAGTACTCTTATCTGGAGAATCCCATGGACAGAGGAGCCTGGCGGGCTGCAGTCCACAGGGTCAGAGTCAGACATGACTAGGAACGAGCACACGGGTGACCACGGGGATGTTCTAAGGTAGGACTGTCTGTCCCTCATTCCTAGTAAACCTTTCCATCAGAGAGAGCTTTGACATCATTCCACATCAGCACTTAGAATTCTGCTTCATTGTTCTTAATGGCAGGACAGGTGCCCTTGCAGGGATAAACCTGTTTACGTGTGCCCTTACGAAAAAACACCTGGGATGTGCTTGCTGTTAACTGAAATCCATGCTGTCGCTATGAGCATCCTAGGGTTTGTGAGTTGATGCGTGTGTGTATTTGTGTGTGTGTGTTACGTTATCTGTGTTTTGTGTATTTTGTGTGTTTGTGTGTTTTCTGTGTATATGTGCATGTTTGCGTTTGTGTGTGTGTGTGTGTGTATTTATGTATTTTTTTGTGCACATGGTAAAGAATCCGCCTGCCAATGCAAGAGCCACAGGAGACGCGGGTTCGATCCCTGGGTCGGGAAGATCCCCTGGAGAATGGAATGGCAACCCACTCCACTATTCTTGCCTGGCAAATCCCATAGAGGAGCTTTGGTGGGCTACGGTCCATATGGTCACGAAGAGTCTGACATGATGGAGCAATGGAGCACGTGTTTGTGTATATGTTTGCATGTGTGTTTATTTGTGTTGTATGCATCTGGGTGTGTTTGTGTGTGTGCGCGCATGTGTGTGTACCCGCTGGGTGATCACCAAAACCAGGGGTGGTGGAGCAATGTTGTGACCCCGCAGTGTGCCCACAGCCTCAGCTGGGGCAGAGGTGGTGGCTGAGGCCTGCCAGGGAGAGATCCTGCAGGATCTGGGGTCCTGGGGCTGCAGAGAGACATACCAGCTCCCTGCTTCCTCCCTGGTTCACACTGACACATCAAGGCTGCAGTTCTGTCACCAGACAAGCTGAGCCCTCGCCTGAAATAAACATGAGAGAGATGTTTTGACATGTGATGTTTCAAAAAAAAAAAAAGAGTCAAATTTGCCTGAGAGACTGTTTTAAGAATCTTTCCAAGAGGAGCCGAGTCAGGGTGGGTGGGACAGATCCCCTGAAGAGGAGATGCTCGGAAACATGAATTCTATATTCACATGGAATTGTACATTTTTAACGTTTATTTTTAAAAGCTACCAACCGCAAGTGTTACAAAATACAAAAAGAAGTGGAATTTTAAAACCGTGTCCCCCTCTTTCCCCCACCCCCCGTCACTCGGTTCCCCTCCCAGAGGCAAGTGTGATGACAGTTTTGCTCTGCCTCCTCACAGACTCTGTGCATTTCCAAATATTTACACATATACCCTTCCCCTCTCCACCTGTTGTTTCCAGCCTTGCCTTATTCACTTGACAGTGTGTCTTGGAAGTCATTCCATATCAGGACACATGTATCTTCCTCATTCTTTTCAACAGTTGAAAAGTATTCCACGCTATGGTTGGTCCTGTAATTTTAAAACATAAAGATACATTTGGAAAAAAACCACATTCCTTTTTCTCTCGACTCCTCTTTAACCTTAGAACTGTAGGCCTTTTATTAATAGAACTTTAGGCTGAAAAGGAATTTGAATTGGTCTGTGTAAAAGCATCTCAGGACTTCTAGAATGTTCTAAGCGCTTTCCTCTCCCCCTGCAGGCAGGTTCCTGGTTATCTAGGGCGGGTGGGGGTTGGTTGTCCTCCATTCCTGGGCCAGTCTCTTTCATTTGCACCTTAAAAAAATATCATCGTCACCAGACTGCTTTCAGTGTTTGTCAGCACACTGAACGGGGTGTCTTAGAAGAAAGATTAGTTTTTTAAAAGTAACAAATTAAAATTTAATAGCATATATAAGAACAGTCCTGGGATATACGAAGAAGCTTTGAATAGATCACAATACTGTTCATATCATGAGAAAGGGGACCAGGGATCATCTGTGGATTGTTCATTCGCTGACTCATTCATTCATTCACGCACTCAGTCATTCATTCATTCTAGACCATTCACTCATTCTAGACCGTTCATTCACAGACCGCCGTCGGGGCTGTGTCCTGCCTTGATGCCAGGGTCTGAGGGTGAACAGACCGCGTTGCCTGCCCTCAGGGAGCTCACAGTCCGACAGTGAGCACAGGTGCCCCGTGGGGTCCCAGGAGAGACCCAGGTCTGCTCGAGTGGAGGCCTCTGGGAGGAGCTGATGCCTGTGCCGTGCTTCAGGGCCTCGTTCTAAGCAGGGCTGGGGTGGATGTTCCTGGGTGCAGTCACAGCGGGACTTAGTGGGATGGGGCTTCACTGGCCATAGACTTGGAGCCACCTGGGTTTGAATCGGGCTCCTTCACCCAGTCCTGAGACCCTGGGCAAGTGGCTTCACCTCCCTGGGCCTCAGTCTTCCCATCTGCAAAGTGGGGCTACCTCTTAGAAACCCTGCCTCTTAGGCTTGTTGGGAGGATGAGTCGCGGCAGCTGGGCACACAGAGCGGGCAGTATCAGCGTCCTTTCCCATTGTCCCTGTCCACCTGTGAAACGAGCATGTTAAAGCGTCGACTCGGGGCTTTAATTGGACGGCACACTTAAGGAACCTGACTTGGTGCCGGGCGCGCAGTGGGTGCTCCTTATGTGTGTTCCCAGTCATCACTTCTTGCATCGTCTCCTTACTCACCTCCGACACCCAGAGTGCAGGGTGCCCATCAGGCTTCCGGAGTCTGGGAGCCCCCAACCCCAAGGCCAGCAGGAGCCCGGGCCCCCCAGCTCAGCTGTCCTTTCTGTTTATAGACTCGGAGGTGGATGCGGTGGGGGGCGCCAGGAAGCACCCCCACTCCCTGGCGGCCGGCAGGGCCCTCCGTGCCGTAACCAGGCACGCCTCCTGAGGGCCTGCTGCCAGCACGCCTTCCTGCACTTCCGGTGACACACTTGTCCCGTGGAGACAGCGTGTCTCTGCCAGACCTGTCGTTCTGCAGCCTGCCCACCCAGCTCGGCCCTGGGGAGGGCGGGTGTGCTGGAAGAGCCCGCGCCTGGCTCACTGCGGGACGCAGGAGAGCAGCTGGCTCATGTCGGGGTCAGGGGAGACAGTGAGGGAGCCGGGGAAGACAACCCCTTTGCTCTCAGCTGCGTGATGGAGCAGTCAGGCCTCCTTAGGGTGTCGTAGCACCTCGTTAGACTGCTGACCCGACGCTTTGGGGAACTCAGCAGTGGGTGTTATTTATTGTTGTCATCACCATCATCTCAACTGGAATTTGTTTGGTCCTTCTCACGTGCCTGGCGTGTGCAGCTCTCACTGGACATTTTATAAGGTTCTCCCAACACCCCCACCCCCATTTTACAGACGGGAAAATCGAGGTTTGAGAGATTTGCTCACAGCTACAAAAAGGCAGAGTTTGCCCCCCCCTGCCAGTCTCAGAGCCTGCGCCACCTCCAGCTCATCGGAGCCTCCCTCTGTGCCCGTGTCCACGTGTTTCATGGTCCCGGTTGTGTTCTCTCGGTTTCTGTCTTGCTCTCTCTCTGTCTTGGCTGTAACCCCCATCCAGGCCACCACAGTGTGCCACACCTGGCCACACCTGGCTATACCTGCCTACACCTGGCCACACGTAGCCACACCTGGCCAGACTGCGTAACTGTTCCCAGAGCGCGCTGAGAGGGGTCAGAAACCGATACTCCCCCGGGAAGCACCACCTCCAAGCCGCTGGGGGTGGGGGGACACTGTGGGCTCCCAGAAGCCATCAGTTGTGCCGACACCTCCTAGCTGGGACCCAAGTCCCCAGGGAGGGACGCCACGCGGGGTTTGCTGCCAGCATCAGGAGTTCTGAGGGCTCTGTGCCGCCCCCTTCCTGCCCATTTCCTTCTGACCCGACTGCCTTACCTTGCTCTCCTTCTCCTCGTTTTTCCCCATTCCTCCCCACCCTCCTTCCTTCCTTCCCCTTCAGTGAGCACGTGCTCTGTGCCACGTCCTGTGACTAAGCACCGAGAAGCCAATGTGGCAAGACGCAGGTCTCCTCTCGGAGGTCGTGTGCATTGGGAGGAACAGGTACCCAAGGACCCATCCAAGTGCTAAGAACCCCCGGCCAAGGCCCGGGCTCGGCGGGACCAGGACAGGACCTAGGCTCGGCCGGGGAAGCTGCTCC
>NW_011495054.1:8689882-8693099 GCF_000754665.1 Bison bison bison
CCACTCGCTGCCCTTGGCCAGGCGAAGAGTTGGGCAGCAGGCCTGGGCTGTGACGGTGCCCGAGTGTGGCTGCGGCACAAAGGAGGGGTGAGGAGGTGGACACCGGGCCCCGCAGCCACAGTGGGGCAGCCAGGGTTTTAAGATAAGAGCTCAGGCGGCTTCCCTGCTGGTCTAGTGGTTAAAACTCTGCGCTTCCAATGCATCGGGTACGGGTTCAATCCTTGATCAGGGGGCTAAGACCCCACATGCTTTGTGGTGAGACAAAAAAAAGTAGATAAGAGCCTGGAGTTGGGGGTCCAGGTAGACAGGAGACCCCTGGGGGACTTGGCCCAACCTCAGCCTGCCGCCTGCCTCCTTCTCCCCTCCCTGGGCCTGAGACCCCACCTGGGTGCAGCTTAGACTGCCCTGTGGTGACCAGGCACAGGCCAGGGACTCAGGACACCTGGATTCTCGGCCTAGCCTGGCATCCTTTGCCCTTGGTTTTCCCATCTGTGAAATGATCACTGAAGGCCCCACGGAGCTCTCCATATCGAGCCAGAGCTGGGAGAATGCAGCAGTTTGGGGGAGCACTTTAGGGCCTGAGTGTCAGGCAGACCCGAACCCCAGCTCCACCCACCTTCTGTGTGGCCTGGGGCGTGTCAGGTCCCCTCTCTGGGCCTCAGTCCCCTCCGCTGTGAAATGACAGTTCCCGCAAGTCCCTAGGCTTCCTGTTGAGGAGCCTGCGACAACAGAGTGAAAGGCTGGGGTATTCAGCCATGCTGACTGTAGTGTCAGCCCTCAACATTGTTGCTGTTACCGCTCAGCCGTGGTGCAGGTCTGATCCGGGCACAAGGCAGGGAGGTGCCGCCAGGCCCTGGGGGCACTGAGCCAGTGTCACCCTCGACAGCGTGGCCCCGTGGCCCTGGGGCACCCTGCACAGCTGACAGTGTCCAGTTGCAGAGGGGGAGGGAAATTGCTCGGATTTGCCCCGTCAGCTGCGGGCCACCCAGCACCTCCCTGACTCAGGCTCCTTTCCTAGACGGATGTGTCACACACCCCCAAATATATGCAGGGGTCATGTTTTCCCTTACCGTCACCCCCTCCCTAACGACACAGCCTTTTCTGCTTAAGGAGCTCACACCTGTTCTGTGCGAAAAAAAGTTATTTTCAGAAACATATTCTTCCAGCAAATATTTAGTCAACAAGTACTCCAGGCCCGGTGTGGTTCTAAATGCTGGGTGCAGCAGTGGGTGAAAGAGTCCCCGTTTTCATGCAGCCAACAGTCTAAAGGGTATCAGGGAGCAGTCAGCCACCTGGGTTTTTGTTTTTTTTTTTTAATATTTATTTATTTGACTGTGCCGGGTCTTAGTTGCAGCATGTGGGATCTAGTTCCCAGACCAGAGGTGGAAACCTGGCCCCCTGCATTGGGAGCTTGCAGTATTAGCCACTAGACTACCGGGGAAGTCCCCAGCCACCTGTTTTGTAAATAAAGTTTTATTGGAACACAGACATCACCTGTGCTGCTGACAGGGTAACGACAGCAAAGCTGAAGCTAAGACAGAGACCCTGTGGCCCACAAAGCGCCAAATATTTATTATCTGGCCCTTGATAAGAAGAGTTTGCTGGGCTCTGGTAGAGATGAACAAATGAAGAGCCCTCTTCTGATTTGTTCTTAAATGGGGGTGTGTACCATATGATAGAGTTGCAGGAATGGTTTAATGAATTTTATTGAATTTTATCATCTGCTGATACTGGGATCCAGAATCACAAGTGTGGATCCTAAATAAAGTCATCATCAATAATAGAGAGACAGGGACTTCCCTGGTGATTGAGACTCCATGCTTCCACTGTGGCCGGATGGGGCACGGGTTTAATCCCTGAACGGAGAGCTAAGATCTCACACGCTGCACAGTGGTGTGGCAAAAAAAAAAAAAAGCCCATTTCCTCACTACAGGTAGTATCACTGGTAACAGTTTTCTCTGAAAACTTCCAGAGATCTCCTTTCCTATTCTCACACACATTTATACATCTGTCCTCACAAAGCTGGTATCACAACACGTGCGCTGTTTTTTCACTTACATGTAATAAGGGGATCTGACTTTGGGGGAAAAAAATAACGATTGTTTGCTCGGATAAGTCAGACAGCTTTCTGTGATACTCAGTAGTCTTTCTGAGCATCCTTCTCCTTGGCTGTGCTTATTCCGCCACATGGATATTTCATCCTTGTATTTCACTGATGAACTCCTCAGGTGGGCAGGTGCCCCGTATGCTACTGGAGAGGAGTGGACAAATGACTCCAGAAAGAATGAAGAGATCACCAAAGAGACCCTGATGCTGGGAAGGACTGAAGGTGGAAGGAGAAGGAAACGACAGAGGATGAGGTGGTTGGATGGCATCACCAGCTCGCTGGACATGAGTCTGAGCAAGCTCTGGGAGTTGGTCATGGACAGGGAAGCCTGGCGTGCTGTAGTCCAGGGGGTC
This sequence comes from Bison bison bison, assembly GCF_000754665.1. NCBI lineage: Eukaryota > Metazoa > Chordata > Mammalia > Artiodactyla > Bovidae > Bison > Bison bison. Next base: position 8,692,343 of record NW_011495054.1, read on the forward strand.
GCAAAGAGTCAGACACAGCTGAGTGACTGAGCTGAACTGATATTTCACTGATCCCTGTCTTGTTGGATGTTTAGGACGATTCCAGTATTTGCAATATTTTGCAATCTTTGTGCTCCCATGGGGGAGCATCCGTGTTCACAGATCTTAGCGAGCATGTCTGATGATTCTCTTGAGATAAATTTCTGGAACTAAACTGGCTGAGTCAAGGGTGTACACGTTTTAAATTTCAGGACATGTGTTACCGCTTGTTTAAACACAGCCCTCAAAGGCATCTGTTAGGCTGGTCTCCCCAGCCTGGGTATTAGAAATCTGTCCATCATCTGTCCTGGGCTGGGGCAGTCGTGTTTGTCCGTAAGACAAGGGCCCAGAATTTCCACCTACCACCAGCTCGGGGGCTTGGCGACCTAGTCCGAGTGAGTGGTTTTTATCTTATTAATTATCATTATTATCATTTTGCCGTGCCTCACTGCATGTGGGATTTCAGTTCCCTCATTAAGGACCGAACCCGCACTCCCTGCAGTGGAAGGTGTGGAATCTTGACCAGTGGACCACCAGGGAAGGCCCCATGCAGGTGGTTTTTAAATTCGCCAAGTTCTCATTTTTAATCTCGTCAAGTTCGCCTTCTTAGAGCATTTTAACATGCATTTCCTCACGTGAGCCTCTTGAAGGAAAAGGCTGGGGCGGGTGTGTGTGTGCGGAAGAAGCCCAAACCTGGGTTCCAGGCTCACCACAAGCAGCCTATGCCTCTGACTTTATC
>NW_011495054.1:8693199-8693365 GCF_000754665.1 Bison bison bison
ACTTTATCATCTGAAAAAGTTTCTCATCTGAAAAGGCCAACCAGATGGACTCAGAGGAGTCCTTGGAGATCTAAATGTTACGTTGTGATGACCTCGTGTGGCAAATGGCAGCTAAAATTTGGATTGTGGCTGTTTGCTATCCATCAGGAGTACATGCCGAACGGAT
>NW_011495054.1:8693465-8707066 GCF_000754665.1 Bison bison bison
ACATGCCGAACGGATGGGGGGAGCTAATTTGGACGCACGTGTTCCTCAGACAACTCTTCTCTTTAGCCATCCTGTATTTTCAGACCGCCTTGTAGATACGTACTCCCCTGCAGGCAGTGGGGGTTTTTATGGCAGCCTGTGAGGCAAAGCTGATTTGGAAAAACACCCTACCTTAAAGCTAATTTTAAAAGCCTGACTTTCAGCAAGTTCTAGAGAGTTTTGGACCCTTTCTGTGGTCTTGTTGAGGCCTTGTGGCCCTGAGAGTGAAGATCAAGGCTTGCTGACTTGAAGGACCGCCAGGGTCTGTCACAGTGAGACACGAATACTGTGCACAAGCTGACCAGCAGGACAGAAGGAAGTGCTGACAGACAGGCTGCTTGCTCACTGACAAGATGAATTCCCTTAGATGACCCCAGCCCCGGGAGTACTCCAGATTTGGGGGTTCAGTGTTAAGACGTGGTGAACGAGATGGCATTCAACCAGATACTTAACATCTGCTTTGTCCAGACACTAAGGTCGAGAGAGGTTAAGTAACCTGCCCAAGGTCACACAGCCACCATGCGATGGAGCCTGGCTTCAAATCCAGGCATCCTGGCTCCAGAGATAGTACTTGTCCAAGGGAGAATGAAAAGAAACAGGTCAATTATAATGAATGTATTATGGGATGTTCTACAGCCGTGCTCTTCACTGGAAACTTTCTGCCATGACGGACATGTACTCTATTCGTGCTGCTCAATATGGTAGCCACATGTGGCTACGGAGCCCTTGAAATGTAGTTAGAGCCACTGAAGAACTGGATTCTTTGTAGTTCTCAAATTTTAATTAAGGTAAATAGCCACATGTGGCTATTGTGTTGGACAACATAGGTGTAGAGACCTGAAGTCTAGGGAATGGGAGCTGGGGGCTCCTGAGCCAGCCTTGGGTGAGGGGGAGTTCAGGGAAGGCTTCCTGGAGGAAGAGCCAACGAAGCTGAAGCTGAAATCTGAATGAGAGCCAAGAGGTGGTGGCTGCTTCAGCAGGTCCCGAGGTGAAGGAGGGCTGGAGCAGCCAGGAAGAGGGGTTGGGAGGATCTGGGGGTGGGAGACGGACAGCAGACAGTGGAGAAAGAGCCCCACCAGTGAAGGTCCCGCAAGCCATCCTTCCGGTGTTTGGACTTGACTCTGGGGAGCCATGGAAGGGTTTTGAGCAAGGACCCTGCAGGCTTTGAGTTCAGCCTTGGGAATTGTTACGGGAAAAGAATGTCTGAGAGGGGATCAGAGGTGAAGGAGGCAGGGGAGCCCCAGAGCTGGCCGGGGTTGGACGGAATGTTCCCGAGGGACACTTTGAAGGGCTTGGAGGTTGACCCGACATGGGGGTGAGAGTGGCAGGGGAGTCGGGACGCTGCCTTCCAGAATCCCGAGTCTGGCTTTAGCAGTGCGGGCAGCAGACCTCCCTCCCTGCCTTCAGGGATTCCACATCCCTGAGCATGAGTCTTAAAGCTCTGCAGGAAGGCCCTCAAATGGGGACACGCGGAGGCCCATGTGTTTTTGCTGAGTACATATACTCCTCCACCCCCAGCCTGCCTCCCAGAGCCTGCCAAAGGAGGTCAGGAAGTGTTCCCCTGCCTCCTGCCCTGATTCCATGCTCAGCAGCTTTGGAAGCTTGCCGTTCCGATTTCCAGGGGCCCTTGCTCCCTCACTCATCACTCAGAGATCCCCGTCTCTTGGGGTTTTTTTGTTTGTTTGTTTAGCTGCCCTGGGTCTTAGTTACAGCATGCAAGATCTTTAGTTATGGCATGCAAACACTTGGTTGTAGTATTCAGGATCTAGTTCCCTGACCAAGGATCGAACCCTGGCCCCCCTGCACCGGGACCGCAGCTGATAAGTCCTGGGAGCACTGAAGATGGAGAGAAGTTTGGCCAGGGGCAGGGGGTACCCACACAGGACCCGGGAGAGTGACCCCCCTTCACCCCAGTTTGCCCGGCTTCAGCTCCAATAGCCTTGCCTCCTGCGACGTCTTGGGCAGACCTGGACGGCTGGTCACTCTAGTTCTCAGCGCAGACGTTTGGACCCGTCTCTGAGAGCAGTAGGGAGCCTGGGTGGGTTTGAGCAGGGGGCGATGCAGCATGATTTATCAGCTGGATAGGCTGATAAATAGGTTTATCAACTGGACCAGGTTCTGAGCATTTGCCCCTGATAGAAACCTCTGGCTTGTCCTTGCAGGATCAGCTGAAGCAGTGTTTCTCCAGGCGGACCCCCGAGGCCAAGGACACCGACACCCTCGTGCAGGAAACCGACAGTCAGTATGGGACGTGGCCGGACCAGCGCCAGAGCGGGGAGAGGTGAGCAGTGTGGGGCCGGACCTCTCAGGGGGAGTCAGGGCCCCCATCTGCCTCCTGATTTCTCCGTTACTAGGGAGAACCTGTTTTGTCTGTAACAGGTTGTTGTACAATAAGAGCAACCCATTCTTTTTATAAAACAGAAGTTTAGAAAGTACAAAAAAAAAAGATTTTAAAATGATATAGGAAATATCCAGAATAGGCAAATCCACAGGGACAGAGGAGACCAGATTTCCTCCTGGGCGGATGAAGATGTTCTTAAACCAGAGTGGTGATGATCACAGAGCATTAAAAAGGAAAGTGAAAGTCGCTCAGTCATGTCTGACTCTTTGCAACCTCATGGACTATACAGTCTGTGGAATTCTCCAGGCCAGAATACTGGGCCTGGGGTGGGTAGCCTTTCCTTTCTCCAGGGAATCTTCCCAACCCAGGGATCAAACCCAGGTCACCCGCATTGCAGGCAGATTCTTTACCAGCTGAGCTTCAAGGGAAGCCCACAGCATTATGAATGCACTAAATGCCCCTACTGGCAAATTTTTTTTTTTTTGGCAAATTTCATATTACATGTTTCACCACCATTAAAAAAAAAATTGCAAAGAAAATGAAAACCAACTGTAATGTCAGGACACAGGTATCACTTTCATTGGTGTTTTGGTTGTCTTTCTAGACTTTTTTTCTATGTATATATATTGTGTGTTTATAAACAGAGGAACATATTACACATACTGCTTCATAAGCTATGTCAGCATTTAGGATCATCACTATTAGTGGCGTGGAGGGCCCCTCACATGTCCGCCCGGCTGGGAGGGAATGTTGTAATGACTGTGCAGAAGCCTGAAGGTTACCCAGCATCACCTGGATTCAGGAGGCGGGCAGGCCTGAATTCCAGCTCCATTCTGGCTGGCTGTGGGGGCCTGGTTCATTTAGCTTTATTTGCAGATTTCACGAACTCCTCTTCTGTAGAAAGGGTGCGTGTGTGTGTGCTTAGTCACTCAGTTGCGTCCGACTCTGTGTGACCCCATGGAACTGTGGCCCGCCAGGCTCCTCTCTCCATGGGATTCTCCAGGCAAGAACACTGGAGTGGGTCGCCTTGGCCTCTTCCAGGGGATCTTCCCTCTCTGGGAAGGTGTATTGCAGGTGAATCCTTAACCCACTGAGCCACCTGGGAAGGCCATGTAGAAAGGGAATGATGCTTATAAAAACAGCCAAGATGTATTAAGCGGACAGGCCGAGCACTGTTGTAAGCTCTGAAGCAGAACGTCTAATTCTGCGGTCCCACCTTGCAGAGATGAAGACTGAGACTTGGGGTGGGCGGGAGGGCACCTTGTGTTCGCAGCTGGCGTCTCTCCCGGCACTTAGGCGCAGGAGGAGGAGTTCGATGCTTTGCATTTGTTCATCATACCTGTTCTTTGTTTTAAACATGCAGTTTTTCTTCTTGCCCTTGGGCGGGATCAAACGCAGTAGCAGCTTTGTGGACACCAAGGGTGGGCTTGCCATGTTCTCAGTTCAGCTTCCCCACCCGAGGGCTACAGGATCGCACGGCATCATAAAGCCAGGGAGATCTGTGTCAACCCCAGTGTGGCCACTTACTGGCCGTGTCGCTGTGTGTCTCTGTTTCCTCACCTGTGGGTATTGTGCCCAGGGATATGGCGTGTCCATGGCTCAGATGGACTCAGACCCGGATATGGGGTGTCCATGGCTGAGCTGGGCTCAGACCCAGGTCTCCCAGCTCCTTCCCCTGCTCCCTACCCCAGTCAGGAGTGGCCACACCCCTCCACTGACTTATGTCCCATAGCTGTCATCGGTACCCAAGTTGGGGGGAGGTCAGTGAAATTAGAAATGGGTGGGCTTCTCTGGTAGCTGAGCCGGTAAAGAATCTGCCGCAACACAGGAGATCATGGTTTGATTCCTGCGTCAGGAAGTTCATCTGGAGAAGGGATAGGCTGCTCACTCCAGTATTCATGGGGTTCCCTGGTGGCTCAGAGAGTAAAGAATCTGCCTGCAATACAGGAGACCTGGGTTCGATCCCTGGCTTGGGAAGATCCCCTGGAGGAGGGCATGGCAACCCACTCCAGTATCCTTGCCTGGAGAATCCCCAAGGACAGAGGAGCCTGGCGGGCTACAGTCCATTGGGTCACAGAGAGTTGGACACGACTGAGCAAGTAAACACACAAGAAAAGAAAAAGGGAAGCACAGGTTTCTAATAGTACACATGAAGGGCGTTTCGTTTTCTTTCCTAAGCTGTGATATACGGTTAGTTAATGAGCTTACTTAAATTTCACTAGAATGTTCCTGCAGGAGCACAGAACTGCGAGTCTGGAAGCCTGGGTCCTGGTTTTGCTGTCACTGTCTGACCCTGGGAGGCCCCTCTCCTCTGGGCCTCTATCTTCCCAGCTCTTACAGGGAGAAGGGGAAACCCGGCCACTGGCTTCTCCACCTGCCCCCGCCCCCGCCCCCGTGTCCTGGTATCGCTTGCCCCCTCGTGTCTCTCGGAGGTACTGCAGCTCCTCCTCCCAGAAAGGGCCCAGGCGCGGCTTTACTCCCAGCCCTGAGCAGCAGCGCCACCTGCTGCCCCGTCGGTGGTATTTCCCTCATTTTTTGTGGCTCTGCCTCAGTCCTACCCGACGCCCCAGCGTCCTGCTTATTCCAAGTAACGAAATCTGTTGAGAGCTGACAAAAAGCAGGCTGTGCTCCCTGAGAGGGACACCAGCACACCTGGGTTGACAGCTCTGCCCAAGGGTGAAGTTCGGGGGTCTTCTGGGGCCGACCCTCCGATCAGGGACGTATTGTCTGGTGTGCTGGCCCCCTCCTTCCTTAAGATGAGTCTTTCCTCTGCTCTTGACTTTGGGGTCTTTTTAAGAGAGGCGCAGGGAGCCTATTTAATTTTAATGGCTTGATTTATTTATAAATCTTCTATCTTTTGTGGTTCCAATTATCTGAGTGGTACTCGGAATACATTATCGTGGGCAGAAATTCCAGGAGGAGAGAGGGGGTCATGGACCTGGATTCTAGGGTCAGGTCTGCCCCTTTGGGCAAGCCTTTTAACGTCTTTCTGCCTTGGCTTCCTCATTTTTCGCAAGTTTAATATTTAATTTCATGAGTTAATCCTATCCTGTGGGGAGGATGAAAAGATACAGCTTTCCGCACAGGGCCTGGCGCCTAGTAGGCGCTCAGTAAATCTTTGTCGAGGAGTGAATGAATGAATGAATGAATGAAGCAGTGTAGGATATGCCCCACCTCTGCCCCACCGCGGGTGATGGCCAGTGATGGTCTATCGCCATCAGCACTGCCCGACAGAAACGCAGCACAAGCGCACACCCAGATCTGCGCATAGCTGCAGTGTTCTAGGGGCTGCATCAACACAGCAAAAGGCAAACAGGCGAAAGTAATTGTTTTAAGATTTGTTTCCCCTTTTTTTTAAGTCTTTCTTTTTCCTTTTTTTTAAAGGCCATTTTTTATAAAGTCTTGATTGAATTTGTCTCAATATCACTTCTGTGGGTTTTTTTGGGGGGGGGCATGCAGCATGCAGGATCTTAGCTCCCCAACCAGGGGTCAAACCTTCTTCACCCCTTGTACTGGAAGGCAAAGTCCTAACCACTGGACCACCAGGGAAATCCTGGCAAAATTAATTTTAACAGTATATTCTATTGAACCCAATACCCAGTGTGTGTGCTAAATCGCTTCAGTCGTGTCTGACTCTGTACAGCATTATAGACCACAGCCTGCCAGGCTCCTCTATCCATGGGATTCTCTGGACAAGAATACTGGAGTGGGTTGCTGTGCCCTTCTCCCAGGGATCTTTCCCACCCAGGGAACCAACCCATGTCTCTCATGTCTCCTGCACTGGCAGTCAGATTAGCACCAGCTGGGAAGCCCCATTGAACCCAATAGACCCTTTATAAATACTGTCCTTGTAACATGTAATCACTATAAAGTTATTAATGTGGTATTTTATTTTTTTATTTTTTTCACTCCAAGTGTTAGGAATCAGTGTGTACTCTGTACTCTTGGCCCAGCTCAGCCCTCACTCACCTCATTGCAAGGCCCCAGCGGCCACAGGTGACCCGCGGCTCCCCTCCTGGGCAGCACAGAGTTAGAGGGTCTCGAGTGGGGGAGTGGCTCCTCCCATTCCACACCTGTCCAGGTCTTCCAGAGGCACCATGGCAGCACCTGGCCGGGCCCAGGATGGTTCTCCTCACCGGGATGTCCTGTCTCTTGTTTCCTGGCATACACAGCACACCCCACATCCTGCCTTCTGGCGCGTCCCTTCCTTGACATTCAGGTCTCAGAAGCAACCTGCCTGAAATGCCTCCCTCGCTCCCTCCCATTCTCGTAGCTTGGCCCCCGAGTCCCCGTCCCCGGACAGCAGTGCCGCCTCGGCTTGGAAGCAGCCCCCCAGCAGCCGCCTGTCCTCGCTGTCCTCCCAGACGGAAGTCACCTCGGCCGGGGACCAGCATGACTGTTCCAAGGAGCAGCGGAGCACCAGCGTGGACCGGTCCAGCACAGACCTGGAATCCACTGACGGGATGGAGGGGCCGCCCCCACCGGACGCCTGCCCCGCAAAGAAAGTGGACGACTTCCCCTTTATCGATGTGAGTCGGTAGCTGGGAGCAGTGATGAAAACAGTCCTCTATCTCCGTTTGTTTTTTTTTTTATGACTCAGGATGTTCTGCACCAGTCTGAGGCTGCAAGGGGGGCCCCAGGGAAATGGAACCAGGTCCCCCTCAAGCCAGCCCCTGCGTTGCTGTGGCTCCTTCCCACTTCCTCTGAGTCTGAGAAACAGACTCTGTTTGGTGACCACCAGAGGTGCATGCTCTCCTCTTAGGGAGGGCAGATCCTTTATGATTTTCATCTTTCCCTAGCTACCGCCACCCCCGACCAGCCCGCGCACCAGACACCCTCATGGCTGGTTTGGGAAACAGCTCTGCAGACATCAACACCCTCTTCCCGCCCCCGCTGGGGAGTCTGTCACTTACCAGTTCTGGGAAATGAGTCACTGAAATTAGCTCATCATTGCTAACTTAAAAGGCCCCAGGTGACAGAATTTCTCCCAAGTGGACCTGAGAGGAAGAATCCAACTTTCACACCAGGACCTGCGCTGGCTGGGCAAAGGGACGCCCCCTGTAGGAGCAGCTCTCGGCTGTGAGCCTGGCTCAGACGCTGCTGGAACCAGGGCTGTCCGTGCCTGGGCTCCCTGAAGTCTTGCAGCCCCTCTAGGAAGGGGATACTAGTATCATTCCATTTTTACAAATAGGGACACCTCAGCTCAGAGAGGGTAAGTCCCCTGCCTGAGGTCACACAGCTAGGAATTGAACTGACCAGGAGATGAACCCCAAGCTCCCATCTCTCACTATTGTCTCCTGGGGGATCACTGAGCCACAGCTGCCCCACCTCCTTGCTGGGCTCACCAGGGTGGTCTTCTGCACCCCCTTCCAGCAGGAAAGGTGGTGATCTTGGAAACCATCACTGACCCTCCCCCTGCTTCTGCTCAGAGCATGCCGCTTGAAAACAAATGCCTGGTGTGTAGAAGGTTGCTCCACCAGCTCCCACCTGCCCCCTGAATTACTGTGGGTATAGGAAGAACCACGTTGAGAATCTCAGCTCGTGGACCCTGTGTGGAGTAAGATCTCTGTAAGGATTTAGTTAAGAGGATGTGTTCAGTTATTCATTCAACAAACAAACGTGTATTGAGCTCCCGTTAATGTCCTGCTGTAGCTCACCTGCTCGGATGATGTCACCAGGGGTGGGGGGCGGCGTTTGCATAATGTGCCAGGCACTGTGTGGGGCACGCCGGGTTCATTTGATTCTTAGAATCAGCCTACGTGGTATCCTTCATCAGGTTCCTAGGAGAATGCGGAAATGCTGGTCCACATGCCCCCTTGAATAGCGTCTTGCGCCTATCAGCGCAGCCACACACCCCTCCGGGGGGTGGTGTCTTCCCTTTATGTCTCCGGAGCTTCATCTTTTCCCTCTTCTTCCCCGCCACCCCCACAGCAAACCTCAGTGCTCGACTCAAGTGCCCTCAAGACCCGGGTGCAGCTCAGCAAGAGGAGCCGCCGCCGGGCTCCCACCGCCCACTCGCTCCGGCGCAGCCGCACCAGCGAGCCGGACGGCAGGTCCGCCTGGGAGGAGGAGGCCGACAGCGCGTGGATGTTCCGGGACTCCACGGGTACGCCCTGTCTCCTCCTCCGCGAGCTGCGCACTGGCTAGCAGGAACGAGTTAGAGTAAACCCTGGGAACAGCCTTCTGACTTTGAAGACTGCAGGACATCAGAACACAGTAACACCGGAAACCGTGATTTCTCATTATACCGAGCTGGTTAGGGGCTAAGCAGGAACACTTTTTGCGGATGCTCTGTTAACTGGGGTCCACAGGTTGCAAGGGACTGAGACACAACCTTAGGATTTCAGTGTTTCCGCTTTGATCATTATTGGAGTCACCCTTATCCTCTCTGCGGGTTTCTTGGCTGACCTTTTCATCTAGATTCTTGAGTTGAAAGACCAGTTCATTTATTACCAGTCTTTTGGGGTTTCTGATCCATTATTCACGGCTATAGGTTTTCCTCTAAGGGCTTTCTTGTCTGCATTTCATGTCAAAACGTAAGCTGAATCTTAAAGAACAGATAAGAATTAGCTAGGGAAAGGTATTCCGGATGAAAATAGCAATGAGATCAAGGGGTCAGAGATGTGGAAAGAACGTTCTGTGGGTGTGGTGAGGCTGGGGCATGTCAAGGAGTCTCTGTAAGCAGTTCAGCCTTGCCCAAGCCGGGACTAGCAGGAATCTTTCTGGAAAGGCAGGGCCAGTTCACGGAGAACAGTGTGATTCCTGGCTAGGGAGTTGGACTTGCTCTGTAGACAGACAGCTGGAATCTCAGAGCGGTGGCTGCCGTTGACTTCGGTACCCTTTCTTTGCAACAGAGGAGAAATCCCCGAGGAAAGAAGAATCAGACGAGGAGGAGAGGACCCCCAGGGCTGAGAGGACGCCCGTCAGCAGACCTCAGAGGATGCCTGTGTTTCCCGGCGTGGACCCGGCTGCACTGAAGGTACCGGACCTCGCGCCCAGAGCTGCGCGCACCACAGGCCCGTGCTTCTCACCCGCCTCCCTCCCTCCTCGCCTCTCTCCCTCCTTGCCTTGCCGGAGGCAGGGACAGGAACAGGCCCTGCTTACAGGAGGGGGCAGAGGCCCTGCAGAGGCTGTTGGGCTTTTTCTCAAATGAATTCCGGAGTTGGCACTGGGCAGACCTCACGCAGATCCCACTTTGGAAAGCCATGTGACTCTGGGCAAACTCTTCGACCTTTGACCTTTAGGCTACTCCTCTATAAAATACAGAAAGCCAGCCTCCACCTCAGAAATGCTCGTCCTGGAGCTTACGCCCGGTAGAGTCCAGAGCCCAGTGCACAGGCTGCCAGGCTGGTGGTGGTGGTGACGACCACTGTGGCTGGGGGCTGTGCCAGTGTTACCCTTTGGGACAAATGCCATCTGCCACCATCATAGCCCCGGCCCCCAAAGGAATTCTGTCTGGGCTCACCCTTCCAAGCCACCCCATTCCCTCCATGTCCTCCAAAAATGATGGCCTTTTTCTCCCACAAATCTGATGGTCAGAAACCCCACTGATTCACATTCACATGAGCGAGGAGCTTAGAAGACCTGGTCCTTGGCCATAGATGAACTCTTGTCTCCATCGCGGGGTTCTTGGGAAACTAGAGGGGTTGGAGGGGGCTGTGATGAGGACACCACTCAGAGTGGTGATGTGAGTTTCTGATGGTGGTTTGACCCCGATGGTCACGGGTGGCCTCTTGGACTACAGACCTGCCCTCCACGGTCAGGTAGGATGGGGCCCTTCCCCAGGCCAAAGGCAGCTTATAGACTTCACCCCTGTCTTCTCTCCCCAGGCTCAGCTGCACAAGAGACCAGACAGTCCCAACGAGACCCCTGGCTGGGCCCCTCAGCCCAAGACCCCCAAGTCTCCCTTCCAGCCTGGGGTGCTGGGCAGTCGCGTGCTGCCCTCCAGCATGGAGAAGGATGAGAGGTGAGAGTGTGGCTGACACGTAAAAGTTAGGGCTTATTCATGGTACTGTTATTGTCATACAAGAGCCATGATAGAGCAGGGGTTGGCCAGCTGTAGCCCACAGGTCAAATTCAGCCCACCGTCTGTGTTTGTTAATAAAGTTTTATTGGCACACAGCCATCGTGGAAGGGTTGTGTTTGTTAATAAAGTTTTATTGGCACACAGCCATCATGGAAGGGTTGTCCACAGCTGCCTTCCTTATGCAACTGCCGGCTTGACGCCTTGACACAGATAGCTTGTAACCTGCAAAGTCAGAGTTACTTACTGTCTACCTTTGTATCTGCCCTTGGTGATAGAGGAAGGCAGAAGAAGGGTTCAGAACCCAGACTTGAGGAAGGGTGTGGGAAAGGCTTCCAAGAGAAGGGATGCCCGAGCTGGGTCATGAGAGACAAAAGAGGTAGCCAGAGTCACTTGCAAAGGCCCAGAGGCCCGGTAGAACTGGGTGCTGTGGGCAGTGCATGATATTGGAGCACGGAGCGGGCTGTGGGAAGCAGAGGTCAAGAGGATGAGAGAGGGCGACAAGGCAGAGACAGAGACGGTGCCTCTCTCTCTTCTGAAAAGTATTTATTTACTTGGCTGCTCCAGGTCTTAGTTGTGGCACACGGGATCTTTAGTCCCGGCTTGTGAGCTCTAATTGGTGGCACGTGGGATCTTCGTTCCCTGACCAAGGATCAGACCCTGGCCCCTCGCGCTGGGAGCACAGGGTCTTAACCACTGGACCACCAGGGAAGTCCTGAGATAGTGCCTCTCTCTTGCTCTGGGGACGCCAGAATCACCCTGGAGTCAGCTAAGGGTGCCAGTATTTCTCGAGGGCTGGAGAGGCCCCCAGGCTAGGGGCCCCCTGGTCCTGAGCCTCCACCAGGAGGCTTGCTTGGGGGCTACTCAGACCCCTTTCTGCCCAGGGGACCTCTTCTTCCTCACAGACCCCCACCCCACCCCCAGCCAAATCACCAATGTCCCCAAGCCCTCCAGGACCGTGGGATTGGGAGCTCTCTCTGAGACCAACAGAAGTCAGGTCTTGTGTGCACTTGTGTTTGATTATAAAAGTCGTACACACTCACTGTAGGAACTGTAGAAAATATAAAATGAATATAAAGCAGGAAAGAAAACCAGCCAAGATCTGACACCACCACCGCCCACCTTCACCACCCACTCAAAGACGACCATGTGAAATCTGGGCTTTTCTGCCTCCGTGGTTTTTAAATGTAGTCAAGACCACAGCGTACACTACACACAGCTTCTTCTCCGGTTACGTGCTTCACACGATGGTTCTCCTGTGGCCATCAAAGTCTTCGTAAGTGTGATCTCTCTTTCCTTTAAAAACTTTCAAGAGTTTTTGTTTGACTTCATCGTTTTTGTTCAAATGATGTGTTCTCATGACAGCCATGCTGAGGACAAAGAAAGATACATAAAGAAGAAAGTAAAAAGTAAAACACTCAAAAGTGTTGTCATTCAAAAAAAAAAAAGTGTTGTCATTCAGATGGTGATGACTCAAGTGTATTCACTTGGGGAAAATGAACTTGTGACCTGAGAGCTTTCTGGATGTGTATTCTTCAATTTTAGAAAAAGCTGAAACAGATTGTACCTCCCCCAAATAATTATTGTTAATTATTCAGTAAACATAAGGCGTATCTAATCTATGTATATCGTACAGGCATTGTACTAGTCAGGGTTCTCCAAAGAAACATAGCCCATTAAGATGTATACACTGGAAAAGAGAGAGAAAGAGACAGAAGGATGTATTTTAAGGAACGGGCTTTCATGATTACGGAGGCTGACAAGTTCTGAAATCTGCAGGCCAGGTGGGCTGGCTGGAGACCTGGGGAAGAGCCAGTGTCGCAGTTCAAGTCCCAAAGACAGTATCTTTCCTGAGTTCCCCCTTCTTCTGGGGAGGTCGGTCTTTTTCAGCTAAAGCCTTCAGCTGATAGGATGGGGCCCACCCATGTTATGGAGAGTAATCTGCTTTATTCAGAGACCACTGGTTTAAATACTAACCTCACTAGACCATTCAGGTATGACCTAAATCAAATCCCCTATGATTATAGAGTGGAAGTGAGAAATAGATTTAAGGGCCTAGATCTGATAGATAGAGTGCCTGATGAACTATGGAATGAGGTTCGTGACATTGTATAGGAGACAGGGATCAAGACCATCCCCATGGAAAAGAAATGCAAAAAAGCAAAATGGCTGTCTGGGGAGGCCTTACAAATAGCTGTGAAAAGAAGAGAAGTGAAAAGCAAAGGAGAAAAGGAAAGATATAAGCATCTGAATGCAGAGTTCCAAAGAATAGCAAGGAGAGATAAGAAAGCCTTCCTCAGCAATCAATGCAAAGAATAGAGGAAAACAACAGAATGGGAAAGACTAGAGATCTCTTCAAGAAAATCAGAGATACCAAGGGAACATTTCATGCAAAGATGGGCTCGATAAAGGACAGAAATGGTATGGACCTAACAGAAGCAGAAGATATTAAGAAGAGATGGCAAGAATACACAGAAGAACTGTACAAAAAAGATCTTCACGACCCAGATAATCACGATGGTGTGATCACTGACCTAGAGCCAGACATCCTGGAATGTGAAGTCAAGTGGGCCTTAGAAAGCATCACTACGAACAAAGCTAGTGGAGGTGATGGAATTCCAGTTGAGCTATTCCAAATCCTGAAAGATGATGCTGTGAAAGTGCTGCATTCAATATGCCGGCAAATTTGGAAAACTCAGCAGTGGCCACAGGACTGGAAAAGGTCAGTTTTCATTCCAATCCCAAAGAAAGGCAATGCCAAAGAATGCTCAAACTACCACCCAATTGCACTCATCTCACAGGCTAGTAAAGTAATGCTCAAAATTCTCCAAGCCAGGCTTCAGCAATATGTGAACCATGAACTTCCTGATGTTCAAGCTGGTTTTAGAAAAGGCAGAGGAACCAGAGATCAAATTGCCAACATCCGCTGGATCATGGAAAAAGCAAGAGAGTTCCAGAAAAACATCTATTTCTGCTTTCTTGACTATGCCAAAGCCTTTGACTGTGTGGATCACAATAAACTGTGGAAAATTCTGAAAGAGATGGGAATACCAGACCACCTGATCTGCTTCTTGAGAAATTTGTATGCAGGTCAGGAAGCAACAGTTAGAAGTGGACATGGAACAACAGACTGGTTCCAAATAGGAAAAGGAGTACGTCAAGGCTGTATATTGTCACCCTGCTTATTTAACTTACATG
>NW_011495054.1:8707166-8718377 GCF_000754665.1 Bison bison bison
CCTCAGATATGCAGATGATACCACCCTTATGGCAGAAAGTGAAGAGGAACTAAAGAGCCTCTTGATGAAAGTGAAAGTGGAGAGTGAAAAAGTTGGCTTAAAGCTCAACATTCAGAAAATGAAGATCATGGCATCTGGTCCCATCACTTCATGGGAAAAAGATGGGGAAACAGTGGAAACAGTGTCAGACTATTTTTCTGGGCTCCAAAATCACTGCAGATGTTGACTGCAGCCATGAAATTAAAAGACGCTTACTCCTTGGAAGGAAAGTTATGACCAACCTAGATAGCATATTCAAAAGCAGAGACATTACTTTGCCAACAAAGGTCCGTCTAGTCAAAGCTATGGTTTTTCCTGTGGTCATGTATGGATGTGAGAGTTGGACTGTGAAGAAGGCTGAGCGCCAAAGAATTGATGCTTTTGAACTGTGGTGTTGGAGAAGACTCTTGAGAGTCCCTTGGACTGCAAGGAGATCCAACCAGTCCATTCTGAAGGAGATCAGCCCTGGGATTTCTTTGGAAGGAATGATGCTAAAGCTGAAACTCCAGTACTTTGGCCACCTCATGTGAAGAGTTGACTCATTGGAAAAGACTCTGATGCTGGGAGGGATTGGGGGCAAGAGGAGAAGGGGATGACAGAGGATGAGATGGCTGGATGGCATCACTGACTCAATGGACATGAGTCTGAGTGAACTCCGGGAGTTGGTGATGGACAGGGATGCCTGGCGTGCTGCGATTCATGGGGTCGCAAAGAGTCGGACACGACTGAGCGACTGGTCTGATCTGATCATCTTAAAAAAAAAAAAAATACCTTCACAGAAGCATCTAGGTGACCGAGCAGCTGGGTGCTGGGCCCTAGCCTAGAATTGTACCCTCAGGAGCATTTGCATGTGGAGATGGACGGATGGATGGGCATTTGGGTGACGGATGGAGGGAATAATTTACGTGAGCCTGAGTTTCTGCTGCAAGTGGCTCCGTAGAATGGACGTGCCACAAGGTATTGAACGTTCCCCAGTTGGGAACTTAGGGGCGCCTTGGTTAGTTCCCGTCTCAATCACACAGACCCGGGCGTCTTTGCCACCCGCCTATGTGGCTCAGCTCCCCCCGACCCTTGCACAGAAGCGGGAGGCTTGGGTCCCACACAGCCCTGCCCGCAGGCCCAGCCCTCACTCAGGCTGGCACCTGACTCCCACCGGCTTTGTGGTTTCAGATCGGAGGAGCCCTCTCCCCAGTGGCTGAAGGAGCTGAAATCCAAGAAAAGACAAAGCCTGTATGAGAATCAAGCTTGAGCAGGTATGGGGGGCCCCGGAGTGGGTACTCGGGCAGAGCCTACAACCCGAGGAGCAGGGAACTTGGGTCGGGAAGCAAAGGCTCGGATACTTGGAGTGCTGTACCTTGGAAGGAGAAGGGAAGACGTGGGTGAGGGTGTCCTGGGTTCCTGGAAAAATGAGGGCGGTGGTCTGCTGCCGCCTAGGGAAAAGCACACCGCTGGGCGGCCTAGGATGGAAGGGACGGGCAGGACTCTGGTCTCGTGCCCTCGGCCAGCCCTCCTCGCCGAGTCTCAGCCCCACTTCATAAAATGACTTCAGAGAGCAGCGTTTTCCACACTGCCCCCGGTTTCTACATTCCTGTTCAGTCTGCAGGAGGCTTCTTGGTGTTACCAGTGGTAGAGAACCTGCCTTCCAGTGCAGGGCGCTTAAGACATGCAGATTCAGTCCCTGGGTTTGGAAGATCCCCTGGGGGAGAGCACGGCACCCTACTCCAGTATTCTTGCCTGGAGAACCCTGGACAGAGGAGCTTGGCAGGCTATAGTCCATGGGGTCACTAGAGAGTCAGATACGAATGAAGCCACTGAACACACACACACACACACACGCACACACACACACACATGTATATAATAAACTCCAAAAGTATCTCTGAAGCCTCCTATAAACCTGTGCTCTAGGGTTTTGGAGCGGGGATCAGAGCCTGTGTTCAGCGTTCAGTGCTGTACCCATGATATCTTAGTCAAGCCTGCAGCGATCCATTTGAGGGCATCAAAGCTGGCACCCTGACCTGATCCTAAACTGAAGGCTCATTCCATCATATCTGGCTGCCCGCCACCTTCTTCATCCCACTCCTCAAAAAAATAAAACACCAAAGTCATCTTTCCTGGCCCATGGCTAGTTGGGGTGGCGTCTTGGGGAGCACCAGGAAAGCTTTGCAGGCTTGATGCTGGGGAGAAGTGGGGTCTCACACCCCCCCTGCTGACACCTGTCCTCTCCAGACAGGGGACACCGCCACGTCTAACGAACAAGCCTTAACTGCCCGAACCCGAAGACGAGGTCCCGCTGCTGCCGTCGCTTCCTGCACATGCCTGGTCCCTCTGGCTGGCTGGTCGGTTGTCTGTCGGTCGGGTAGAGAAGGCGTCTCAGTGCCCGCCCCCCGCAAGCTCCCCCGATCCATCAGGGAGGAAGGCTCACCCTTCACAAGCCCGTGCACCATCTCCGCAGACAGCGCTTCAGGCTGGGGAAGAGACCGGGCGGTCCAGAAATGTCCATGCTGGTGGTTTTGGTTTTGGGGGATTTTTTTTAAACGTAAAAATGTGCATTTCTACACATTTTTAGACCCCTGCGAAGCTCCAGGAACATGGATATGAAGGCTGGACCGTCTCCCCTGGGTTCTGAATCATGAAAGCGCCTCTTTCCCCCCTCACCCCAGGACTGATCTTTTTCAAAAGGACATTTCCAAGGAAGATGAAACCATTCATTTCCTGCTGTAACCAGTGGTCCAGGGCAGTGCCACCGGGTCGAGGTGGGCAGGGTGGTCTCGATTGCTCCTTTGGCGAATTCCTTCTCCCTCTCAAAGCAGTCAGCAGTCCCACCTTTAAGCACCCCCGCCGCGGTTCCTCGAGTGCGGTTGTCCCCGCAGTGTGCAGGGCTGACCTGTGGCCTCGTTCCTCATGCTCTGTGTGCTTCGGAAGGCGATAAAGCA
Organism: Bison bison bison; assembly: GCF_000754665.1. Taxonomy (NCBI): domain Eukaryota; kingdom Metazoa; phylum Chordata; class Mammalia; order Artiodactyla; family Bovidae; genus Bison; species Bison bison. Next base: position 8,710,142 of record NW_011495054.1, read on the forward strand.
ATAATCTCACCAGCTTTCTCTGCAATTCAGGACGTATGTGTGTTTCACGCTGCGGAGCAGGAGGGGCGTGCGAGTGTCGGATCGTCTCAGGTGCTCCTCTCCCCGCCCCCAAGCTTGTAAGAGTGTCAGTGTCGCCCGTGTGCACGTTTTCCCGGTTCCTTCCTGAGAGCTCTGAGCTCCCGTGGGTGACCTTCGATCCCAAGGCTTCCCAAACCAGCGGCCCCAACAGCAGTGCCTTTCCCTCCCGCACGTCAGACCCGCCCCTGGAGTCTTTTCCTGCAAAGGCCTTTTCTGACCGCGACCTGAGCTGCTGGCGTGGGAGGAGCCGCTCCCCGGTGGCCTCTGGGCGCCGGCGAACGCGGGGTCCTTGTTGTCTGCCCTCACCTCTCCTTCGTACCCACCCTCCCCGCCAGCCCCCCAGTTCTCGCTGACCAGGTGCTTTTTCTAGGTCCCAGTGCAGGAAGGGAGAGTCTTGCTGAAAGCCCGTCTCTGGAGGGGAGTCCCTCCACTCCCGCCAGCCCCCAGTCCAGGGACTCCGGACAGACCTGCTGGATGCTGGGTGACCAAGTATAGCCTTGCTGGCCTCTTCTTGCTTGCCAACTCTAAGCTCGTTCCCAGGGATCTCCGAGACCTCTGGGGTTTCCAGCCATTGTCTACTCTGTCCTCTTTGTGTGTGTGTGTGGAGATTTCTCCACACCAGCCTCCTCCACCTCTCAGGCCCAAGGCTCCAGCATACGGCCCAGAGGTGGCCGGCCCACCCGCCACGTCTGGAGTCGCCATAAACTTTGTGCCGAGCTTGCCCGGGAGTCGCCCACCTGAGAGAAGGATGCTTGGGCAGTTCATAGTGCAGCCCGTGATTGCTGAGGGGTGCTGGGCTCAGCTTGCTGAGTCTCTCTTGGAGAAATCCATTCTTTGCAGATGGTCTCAAAACACGCCTCCCTCCCCTGGCCACTCCCTCCCTCCTTCAGTCTCTGCCGTCTCCCCATCTCTCCTTCCTCTCTTATCTCCCTTCACCGCCTCTTCCTTCTTTTGGAGGATGGAGATCAATCCTGTTGCTCTGGGTTAAGACCAACACTTGGGCCAGAGAGGGGTTATGGCTCAGCACAGTGGACGGTGACCGAGGTGGAGCAGGGGGCCCTCCCCCCGAGCCTTGTTGGTGAGGCTCCGGCCACTGCACGGGCGGCGGTTGGAGCCTGCCCCCGGCAGCCTTGTGCATCTGTGTCCGGAGGTTCGGTCCTGCTTGACCGTCGTCTGTATTCTCTTCATCCCTCCAGTTTGCAGTCAGTCCATTGTGTCTGGCCATTTGGGGATTTAATCCTTTGAGGATCCGCGTCAGTTGATTTTTGTACCTTATTTTTTTAAAGAACCAGTTCACCTTTTATTTCAGTTTGAATGTTGTGACTTTCCAGGTCAACAGGTCCCCTTTAAAAGCCACTCCTGTGTGCTTTGACCCTGACCCCTTTTCTTGGCAACGGTCTTTCCGTCTTTCTCAAGGTGGAGAGGCACCTTGGTTCCATCTTAGGCAGCAAGAAGTGACCTGCTGTGTTCGGTCAGCACCCACCAGGCAAAAACGCTCAGTTCTCAGTCAGTCGTGTTTTCAGCCCAAGTTTACCCTAGAGGAAAGAAAAAACCCTTGAAAATGAGACTGACCTGGAGATCGTCTACCTAACCTCCCACTCCCAGACTGGAAATAAAACTCCCATTTAATTCCTTGGTGACGAGGACGGGCAAAGTCCACCCCTTGAAACTGACTGCAGCAGCCTCATCCCTCCTCCACAGAGCAGATAGTCTCGGTGGGTCAGGAGCCACCAGCTCAATGCAGGCTCCTGGGACCTCCGGCTCCGGCCGCGATCCCTACAATGACGTCTCCAGCAATCGATTCTCTGCTGGGAGCCTCTGCGGACAGCCAGCTGGGCCAGTGGGTTCTTTTACTTCTCTTTCTAAGTGGGGTGAGCCCTCGGGGGCCACGCAGGGGGTTGTATGTATGCTGGTTTCTTGAGTTCTCCTGCAGCCGCCTTTGGAAACCCATCTCCTTTTCAATGGCCTGAGTAATGCCTTAACCATTCATCTGCAGTCAAGTCACCCGCCTGCATCGAGCCCTCCTAACCTGGGCCTTTGGTATTCTTTCAGTGACAGTTTTATACAGAATGCGTCCAAAATAAGGTGGCTAGATAGGTGATATTTTAAAGTATAATCTCTCTCTCTCTCTCTCTCTCTCTCCCGGCTTCCCTCTCCCCACCCGCTTTGCACATCAGCATTTTGACAGCTGCTCTTCTGAGAAGTCCATATCACTTTCCCCTCCAGTCCATGCCCCTCTTCACACTCTCTTGCCTAAGGTAACAGACGCCTTTGACCTGTAAAATTCCACGGCGAGGCCTCAAGAGTCAGTGTGGTGGAAAACCCCTCAGCGCCACCTGAGAAACTCCAGAAGAGTTGTGTCCCACCTCCCTAGTGTTTGGGATGTTGCGGGCTTTGAGCAACGCAGCCCCGACAACCTCCAGTTGCCTGGGATTCAGGGAGAGAACAGTCAGATGGGGAGGTTTTACAGGGGACCAGGCCGCATGCTTTCAGCGCTTCTTCCGTGTTTCCCGGGAAGAAGTGAGCCCAGCTCTGGGTATTGGAATAGACGTGGGCCCCGAGGCCCTAGGCCCTCAGCCTCAGAGGCTGTGCAGGTGATTTGGAAAACCCTGGGGCATGGTTTCCCCGAAGGAGAGCTCAGCTGCTCCCGCCCGGTGCTGCTAACCGCCTTGTCCATTTATGTTTCGCTTTGCGATGCCCACAGACTGCCCAGGAGCCAGGCGTGATTACAGTGTTAAAGCCCCACAGACGTGTGGTCGGATCTCCTCCACAGTGAAACGCTGGCGTCCAGGTGACTCCTGCGTGGAAGATGGCATCCAACCCAAGGAGAGGGCTCTCCAGGCATCCTCCCTCCTCCTCCTCCTCCCCCACCCCTGTGGTCCTTCCCACACCGCCCTGCCCCTTAGTACAGGAAGCTGGACGACGGCGGCCTCTGTGTGAACCAGCATTGCAGGGTGAGGTCTATGGGGAAGGGGGAGGAAGGCTCTTTCTGCTGGGAATTGCCCCTCCCTCCCGTTTCAGCCGTGGCGTTGCTACAGTCAGACTGTGCCTTTCCTCTTTTGACCTGTGTTGAAACAGGAAAGTGAGGAAAAAAGCCCCATGGCATCATGATGCCATGGGGTTGGAGGGACCCACTCCACATCTGGATGGGGGTCCACCCCAGGCTCGCCCCCTTAGGGAGTGGTGGATCTGAGTCCCGTGCTGAGAGCCACCAGGTGCCACCATGTTGGGATTCTGGGCAAGGCGAGGGTCCCGAAACGCAGAGCCACGTAGAGAGCCAGCAGGCACAGACGCGCTGCGTCTCGGCCAGTCCGTGTCTCCTTTGCCCCCCGCCCCCGTCACGCCTCTAGAGATCGCTTTGTCTGGGTTGGCTTCTGCAGGGAAGGGAGGGCCAGAAAGGTTCTTGGAAAGTCAGCCTGAGATTTCTGGCAAGGTCACCCCTCAGCCCCTCCCCATCGTCCTCTCCAAATCCCCTTGTCACCCTCATGCCTGGCACCACACCGTCTCATGAATCAGCCTGGCACTTTCTTAACCATCTCTGGTGGCGTTGTGCCTGCTTAAGAAAAATATGTGTATAGTGCCAGTTGTGTGAAAGAATGGTCTCGTTCCACACCGCCTTATAGATCCGTAAATACGGGGCTTGTACAAGTCATCTATTGTGTTCGGGGAGATATCTTGTGCTGCGTTGTTTCTGAAGTCATATCAGTATCCTCCAAGTCCCATACTTCCCCTGTGACTACAATCCTTGGAATGCTCTGTAAGATGGGGGGCAGTGGAGATATACGTATACCTACACCATTGTATTTTCCTGACCTTTCTCCTGGGTCCCTTCCTCCAATATCTGAGTCACGATCGAAAAGGAACCCGAGTCCTGCGTGCGGGAAAGTTGAAGCGTCCTGCCAGCTGGTGTCCTCGTGGTTGCCTTACGAATTCACGGGCTCCAGGAGGTTTGAACGGAAGGCGGTCGACCGGCACTTTATTCAATCCCAGAAAGGACCTCTCTAATCATGTGACTGAGAATTCATCCAGAAAAAAAAAAAAAAAAACAACTATATTTTTAACGTCAAAACCAACGGGGCTTCCCGGACCTCTCAGAGTATCGGATGTCTACAAGTGCTTTTCTATTTTGTAACTGTAAAGAGATTTCATACGCACAGCAGAGCAGTTGGGAGTCTGGTCGACTGCCCTAAAACACAATGACCTTTTGCATGTACAAAGATGTCACATTCAGACTCTGGAAACAGCAAATAAAGCTTTGACGCGAGCTGCCCTGGAGACCTCAGCGTGTCGGTGTGTGAATGAATGGACTCCCCCACGCATGCATGCCTGTCCCCAGCTGAGTCAGTCCCTCCACCGCGCTGAGGGGGGCCAGTCTGGGGGGCCCGGCTGCGGGAGAGCGCAGCAGGGGTCCTGGGAACGGGGGCCCGATGGAGACAGAGCCGGATCTCCACTCAGTGTGGGCTTGAATCCCCAACTCTGCTTCCTCCTGGCTGTGGGGTATCTCTGGACCCCCACGCTCCCCCAGAATAGAGGTGGTGAGTGTGACATGAGCTGGCAGAAGTTAAAGGCAGTGGCCCCGGGTGGACTCAGCCCGTCTGCACATCTGGCAAGATGACAGGGGATGTCTTTTAAATCATCGCAAGGAGGGAAGGGCGTGCTCCTGGCATGTAGCGAGAGGAGGCCAGGGATGCTGATCAACATCCCCCACTGCCCAGGACAGCCCTCCTGCCCCGTCAAAGAATAATCCAGCCCCGCTCGGCAACAGCACCAAGACCGAGAACTCTAGGTTAGAGACGTGTGGCATGCGAGATCTGGGCATCTGGGTCTTCAGGACCCTAAAGGAGCTGATGGCAGGGGGGTGGTCAGGGGGGATCAGGCCTGCTGGGCCATCCCCACCTCTTGCCCCCTGATGTCCCCGGCGGGTGCCGGCTGCATCTCAGGTTAAGGGGCTGAGACCGGCTCTGCTCTCCATGAGCGCCAGAAGGAAGCAGCCCCTCGGGCTGAACTGTCAGCAGTGGGCAGGATCCTCAGTGATTAAGAAAGTGAGGCTGCCCTGTTTTGTTCCCGTGGCTCGAGGAGAGAGAAGCTTCTCCACTGGCAGATGAGGAGACTGTGGCTGTGACCTTCATTCACTCCCCCAAGGTCACACAGATCCACCGGGTTCCAGAGCCCTGCTGTCACCCACCTCTCCGGGGATGCTGGGGTTTATGCTGACTTGAGGGTTTTAGCCAAAACCAAGCAACAGCTAAAGAAAACCCTCAGCTTAACAATTCACTCCTTTGCCCGTCATTTATTGCTTCAGTAACCACTGAATACAAGTTCCTCTCTTCTATCTTAGAGTAGAGCGGTCCTCTGAAGTCTTTGTTAAGCTGCAGTGGCATACATTGAAACAGTGGTTACCTGTGGACACAACCTGCTCACAGATGCACAAAAGAAATGGAGATAAAGAGCAGACACTCGCAGACAGGGTTCAAAGCCATGGCGGCCTGACGCTGTGATGCTGCGTGTAATTCCCACGGAAGACACTTGGTGGCGCCAGTCGCTGCTTGGGGCTCACCCTGCTTCTATAATGGCTCGTTATAAAATAAAGGCTGAATGCAACTGTTGCTTTTCGCCTTTTTTCATAAAAGCAAAAGTCCTCTAGATTTCTTTCTGTTAGAGAAAATGGGTACTAATGTAGGTCTTTCATAAAAGCAAAGTGGCTTGAGGCAAACTTTTGAAAACTGAGGAAATTCTGTAGCTGTCACAGGTGAAATTATACTTTGTTACACGCACACAAAATGCATGGATCTAATTTTTTGGTCATAAATAAAGTGACTGTCATGATCGTCTTTATCCCTATTGAGGCTGAGAGCTGGACCCTGGAGCAGGCCAGCCCCTCCGCCTCCTGTCTGCTGTGTGACCCTGGGTAAGTGACTTCACCTCTCTGAACTGTCTTCCCCTCTATAGAGTGGCGATCACAATTCCTCCCCTCCAGGGAGCTGCATGAGGACTGAACACGCTCACGAAGCTGGCCCAGCGCCTTGCACATAGTAGGTCTCCCGTACATGATCACTGTCGTCCGTAGATGCCTTCTCTATGAAGAAAAGGCATCTTTGTTGGGTCTGTTACCGTGTCTTGTGGGAATGTGTGGACAGATTTACACCCACCTTGGAGGGGATGTTCAGGGTGATCGGACTTAAATTTTAGGCCCCATGGCACGGGAAAATTGAGAAATTCTAGGGCTTGGAGCTTTAAGAACTGGAGCCATTCTGAGGGTGTCACGCACCCCAAAAAGAAGATGCTGGCACTGAGAAGCCAGAACAAGGAAGTTGAGGGCACTGAGAGCTTGGTGCTGCGGGGCTCCCTGGGAGGCTGACACGGTCCACCTGCCCCCAGGAAGTCATCAGAGACCACGGCTGAGGACACAGGCACGGGGGCCTCCCCGGGCCTGCTATTGAGGTGAAGTGGCGCGCACGGAATCAGGTGGACAGGGCGCTGCCTCAGCAAGCCGGGATGTGCTGGGCTGTCAGAAAGCACCCATAAATAGGGCAGTCCCGGTGGCAGCAGACTGAGTCTGCAGACGGCGCCGGCCCCCTCTCTCCTCACGGCGACGGCAACAGGTGCACTCCGGGGGTGCGGGGACAGGGAGGCCAGCCAGACCTGGGCGGCCTCCAGGGGAGGGGGCGTGCATGGCCGGCCCCCCTGCACCAGCCGGGGATCCACGTGAGGGCCGGAGCCGGAGGGAGGACTCAGGACGCCCCCCGAGCCAGCCGGTGTCTGACGGGGTGGGCAGGGTCGAGCCCTGGGGTGTGAGCTTAGGGCACGGGCCTGCAGAGACTGAGCACCACTGAGGAAAGGGAGTGGATAAAGTGGGGGGCTGGCACCTCTGCTGAGAGACCTCTCTGACCTGGCCCCATTTCCAGGGCCCGCTTTCTGATGAGGCTGGACACAGGGAAGCAGACAGCATTGCTGGGCCTGTGTCCTGAGTATAAGGGCCATGCAGCCCGCCCGCTCCCAGGAATGTAGCGTGTGGCTGTGGTGCCTTCTGGTCCTTGGTGGGGGGCATCTGAAATGGGCATGTGTGTGTCCCAGAGAGAGAAGCTGGGGGCTGTTTTTGTGCACCAGGTGGAAATTGACCACGTACAGTAACCACGGGAGTGTGTGTGTGTGTGCACTCATGGGTGTGTTTATAAACAGGAGAACAGTCCTGTGTGTCTGGGTGTTTGGCATCAGGCAGACCCTTCCACATAAGAATTCAGGTCCAGCGGGGTGTGACACCATCCCTAGGGATGAAGGGGTGCCGTCTGTCTGTCTGTGTCTCTTTAAGTGGCTGCTATACGGTGAGTGCTCTGTAAACGCACATGCGATGAAAACAAGCTGACCGGTGTCCCAGGGTCTGCTCTCCAGCATCTTGGTTTCTCTAGACATCTGTCCATCTGTTTCCCACTAGTCCCTGGTCTCCTGTTCTCTCAATCACCCAGCCCAGGGCAAGGGACCGACTTGGTTCTCTTGGGCTCTTTGGCAAACGAAGGAATTGGTGAATGGAAGCTTACTGCCTGGGGGCGGAGGTGGGAGTGATCCTAGCAGAGGAGGCTCCCCGAGGCCCGCCCCCCACCCCTGAGCAGAGTCTGGAGATGTAGTGTCCCCCCAAAGCTCCAGGGGAGGGGGAAGGGCACGGGCTTTGGAGTCCCATCCCAGCCCCGCCTCCCTGGCCCTAGGGATTTCCGCCTGTAAAATGGGTATCCGCCTCCCCCTGACTGTCCCAGGCACAGCAGATGCTCGGTGGGATGTTTGCTAAATGACTGAAGGTTGGTTGTGAGCACCAACCACATCCCATGTCTCAGAGGCGGCCGAGTTCTGCCGCTTATCCTCGACTCCAGGCACATGGGTTCCCCCCAGGCACACCTGGTGACCGTTCGCTTTGATTGAAGCCACAGGGGTTCCCGCGGAGATGGCAGAGCAGCACAGCACACCGGAGCAGGCTGCAGCCGGCAAGAGCCATGGCGGCCTTGGGGGCAGCTACAAGGTACGGGCGTCAGGGGAGGAGGCCCGGGGGGCCCTGGGCCCAGGGCTGCCTGTGGTCCTCGGGGCCAGCCTCCCGGCCAGGCAGCCTCTCTCCAGAAAGCAGCAGCAGCCCTTCCTGCCAGCCAGGAGCAAGAGGGCATCTCCCTTCTCT
>NW_011495054.1:8718477-8725419 GCF_000754665.1 Bison bison bison
CCTTCTCTGCCCACTCTTGCCTCTTCTGTGTCCTCGTCTGCACGGGGGACCTGGTCACACCCACGCTGCCAGTGTCGACGGGGCTTTCAGGAGACACGGCGCTGACCCTCCTGCCTTAGCTCAGTCCAGTCCCTGGGCCTCCCTGGACCTCAGCAGCTCCACCTTTAACCTGGGGACGGCACCCACACTTCTCAGGGAGGTCAAACTCCGGTGCTATTACCATGGCCAGCAAACGGAGAAATCCAAGAGCTGGTGTTTGTGGGGTCTCTCCGCCCTTTCTAAGCTATCCCGGGGGCTTTAATTTAAAGCCCCTGTGGGGTCCCAGGATGGATTGACTAAGGAAATAAGTGGGGTCTTTGACCAGACGGGGGGGGGCACCGGGAGGGCAAGAGCAGTACAGAGGCTTGCCTGGCTCTGTGCCTGATTCGTGGGTGAATCAGCCTTGCCCTGTGGACCCCCAGCTATCCTCCCACCGGAGAAGGGGGCATCACTGCCAGCCCTTCCTGGCTCCTTTTGGCATCTGTGGGCTTTCCCCCAGCCACAGCAGTGCTTATGAGAGAAGCGCTGGTGGGCTTACTGAATCCAGTACCCCCACTTAACCTGCTGTGCAGCCCAGGACCCTTTCTGAGCACCCCCTTGACCCTGTGTAAAAGGACCGGAGCCGAAGTTCCCCAGGGACCTGCTACAGAGACAGTTAGTGCTTCTAAGAGGGTGAAGGAGGCAAAACCCATCCCTGCCTTGGCAGCGCCTTCCTTGTGGGCACAGGGGCAGGTGAAGTTTAGCTAGTGCAAACTGGAGTTTTATTTGTGCTGCCCAGGACTTTCAAAATGGAGACATCTCACATTAAGGCAATGACAGATTTCGGCTTCTCTCGAAAAGCGTAGAAGGGGGCCCACAGCCCCTCCTGACCACAGCAACTTCATTTCCCTAGAGTTCTCCCTCCGGTCATTTTGGACATTTCGCTTTACCAAGTTCTGCCCTGTTTCTGGCCAGACACCCAGCTTGCCGTCCCCTGGATTAATGGGGTTCCTGGAGGTGTTGCCCTCTGTGGCCACCAGGGGGCAGGGCAAGCCCGCGGTGCTGCTGGCTTCAGGCTGGTTCCAGGCAGAGCTGATGGAGCAGGGGTGGTACCTGCCTCCAAGGCCCTCCGGGGCAGGACACGGGCTGGGGTTGGGAGCCCGGCCCCGGCGCGATGCTGAGGAGGCTGTGTTTCTAGGTGATCGTGTACGAAATGGAGAACTTCCAGGGCAAGCGGTGCGAGCTCACAGCCGAGTGCCCCAACCTGACGGAAAGCCTGCTGGAGAAAGTGGGTTCCATCCAGGTGGAGTCGGGCCCGTGAGTACCGGACCCTCAGCCCTCCTCCCAACCCTGAGCCCCCTGGGAGTCGGGAGGGCCAGGAAAAAGCTCTCAATCTGCTGTGGGGCCTTAGGCAACTCCTTCCCCATATCTGGCCTCAGTCTTCCCACCTGTAAATAGGAGCATTGAACAGTGATTCTCTTGGACTCCTTCCAGCTCTCCATCTCTGGGGTCAGTAGCAGAGCACTGTGCAGAGAGAACAGAAGAGCCCACGCGCCTGGCTCAGTGCCCAGCTAGTGGGGTCTAATACTTATGACTTTAATAATGATGATAACATCTAAATTCTAACGTGCTTGATATCCTGGAATGGCTCAGTGGTAAAGACTCTGCCTGCCAATGCAGGAGACTCAGGTTCGATCCCTGGGTTGGGAAGATCCCCTGGAGAAGGAAATGGCAACTATTATTCTTCCTGGGAAATCCCATGGACAGAGGAGCCTGGCAGGCTACAGTCTATAGGGTCGCAAAGAGTCAGGCACAACTTAGTAACTAAACAATAGCAACAATATCCCTAAATTCTTACGACTGCCCACTTGACAGATAAGGAAACTGAGGCCAAAATGGTTGACTGTTCTGTCCACATCCACCCAGTAAGCAGGAGTTCCCAGCTGGACCCCGAAGTATTCAGATAGAAAGTCCAGGCTGTGGTACTAACCACTTGGGTGAGGTGCTTCACCCTCTGGGCCTCTGTTTTCTCATCTGTCAAATGGGGATAATAGGCGTATGCACTTCAGAGTTTTTGTGAAAATGGACGGAGAGATATACTAAACGACAATATAATTGTAATAATAAGAATAACAATCTAATAGAGGAATTAGAGGAGGAGGGGGAGGAATAAGCGAAGGAGAAAAAGGAGGAGTTGTCGACGGACTCCTTACTGTGTGCCAGCCCTTGTGCTGAAAACGTTTCTGAGCAGCCTATACAGAGGTTGCACCTAAAACCGATTTCAATACTCTTTCCCAGGCTGGTTTTCTGGCTCAGAGTCTCAGCTCCTGGTAAGTTCTAGTACCTCCCTCAATACCAGGACTAGGGTCGGAGGAAAGGGGCAGTGTCAAAGGTCAGCAGCTATCGGGCACCACCCCCCTCCCTAGACGTGGGTCCTCCCCACCCCCAGGGCAGCAGAGATGAGTGACCCAGCCCTCCTTCCTCCTGCAGGTGGCTGGCGTTTGAACGCAGGGCCTTCCGCGGGGAGCAGTACGTGCTGGAGAAGGGGGACTACCCTCGCTGGGACGCCTGGTCCAACAGTCACCACAGCGACAGCCTCCTGTCCCTCCGGCCCCTGCCCATTGTGAGTTCAGTCCCTGGGAGCCGGACACGCCAGGCGCTCCTGGCAGGCCCCTTTCACGAGCTCAGCCAAGGGTTCGGCTGGCTGGACAGGCCCGGGGAGAGCCCTCGTTATTTCTGATCTGAGTGGTTTTGGGGGGACAAGACGTGGGCTACCGAATGGGCACTGGGCTGCGGGTCAGGAGGCCGGATTCATGTCTTGCATTAGCCAGCAGGTCACTGGCATGTTCCTCTGTAGCCTCATTAAAATCGGGAGCCACGTGGTCCAGTGGAACCCATACAACCCCGTAAATAGCTTCAGAAAGTAACTGCAAATCAGCTCAAGTCCTTCCCCTGTGTTTCTCCAACACCTGAAAGAGACCCGGTGCCTGGTGGCTCTTCTTCCCACCTGCTGACTCAGGCCAGCGGCTAGGCCCACCCTTCCTCCTTCTCACAATAACTGATGCTTCTTGGAGGGGGGATGGGAGGAGAAAGGCCAGGTAGACCGACTCAGAATCTGCTTTCATACAGCGGGAATGTTTCTACATGAGTGATTCTGGTCTCCTGCCACCTTCTTTGTGCCTCGGTGTCCCTATCTGCTAAATGACAAGGTTTAACCAGACCTGAAAGCCCCCACTCTCGGTTTCATGGCTCTCTGGCTCTGGAAGTCCTAAGGAGACCAGCTCTGGGGGTGGGCGTTACTCTACGGTGCCTTGAGCCTTTGCTGGAGCCTCCTGGGCCCTCTGTCCTGGACATGGGAGTAGCCGGTTCATCCCGTGGTCTTGCCCCCAGGATGGCCCGGATCACAAACTGCATCTCTTTGAGAACCCAGCTTTCGGCGGCCGCAAGATGGAGATAGTGGACGATGACGTGCCCAGCCTCTGGGCTCACGGCTTCCAGGACCGTGTGGCGAGTGTCCGGGCCATCAACGGGACGTAAGGGACCCGGCCCCACCCTTGCCCTGCCCTGTCCTCCAGTTCCCATGCCTCAGGCTCCAAATGGAATCTCTGTTCACAGTTTCCTACCTAACTGGCGTTTCCCGCTCCCCCCAGGTCTGGAGGCCCTTCATTCGAGTCAGGGCCCCTACACCAGCCTTGCTCAAAGCCCCCATGATTTGAATGTCCACCTGCTTGCATTCCTGTACCATTGGATTTCCAGGAAGCCTCGACTTAGAGACAGTTTGTTTTTTTTAACCAAGTGAAATCTGCACCCCCTAACTTGTCTGCATCAGTCTTCACTCCTTTTCTGAACTCCCCTAGACCTTGGAGTTCAGATTTGTTTTTCCCTTTTCACAGTCTTTGTCCTTCTCACCAGGAGACCCAGCACATATGTAGGGGTGGCCCGAGTGGTACACAGGAGAACAGGCTCTTCTCCTCCCTCCTTCGAGGCTTAATATCTCTGTTAACGCAATCTTGGGGTCGCTCTCCCTTTGTCTAGGCAACTACACCTCACTTGTGGGCTTGTAACCTGGGGTTGGGCCTTGAGAGGTGCCACCTCTACCTGATAATACTGTATTCAACAACTTTTCACTGAGCATCTGCTGTGTGTAGGGTACGGGGGCAATAAGAACTACATAACTCCCATAATTCATCCCTTGGTAATTTCACAGTTTAATAGGGAAACAGACAAGGAAACAGCTATTCACAATTTGTAGTGATCAGAACTGTGATGGGGGACATGCAGGGGCTCTGGGGGTCCTGATGAGGTACCTGGTTTAGCCTGGAGCAATCAGGAAGGGCTTTCTTGAGGAGGAGATGTCCAAATTGATATGTAAATGTTGCTATGAAAGAGGGGATGAAATGAGGATGAGGCAAGGGACAGCATTCCAGGCAGAAGGGACAGCATTCCAGGCAGGAGGAACAGCAGGTGTAAAGGCTTAGAGATATGCGGGTTCAGGGAGAGGCTGAGACAAGCTGGAGTGTGGGGTATGAAGGAGGAATGAGAGGTAAGGCTAGAGTCTCGTTTGTGAGCAGGGCTAGGAGTTTGAATTCATCCCCAGGGCACTGGGAAGCCAAGGAAGGATTCGGGCAGGTGGAGAGCAGGCTCAGGGGCTGGTTTTCAAAGACTGGGTCTGGCTGGGAGGCGAGAGCCCGGAGGCTTCTCACGCCGACCTCGCCTCCCTGCAGGTGGGTTGGCTACGAGTTCCCGGGCTACCGCGGGCGCCAGTACGTGTTCGAGCGGGGCGAGTACCGCCACTGGAACGAGTGGGACGCGAACCAGCCGCAGCTGCAGTCCGTGCGCCGCATCCGCGACCAGAAGTGGCACAAGCGAGGCGTGTTCCTCAGCAGCTGAAGGGCGCCCAGGCCCCAGTGGCCCAGGCCCGCCCCGGGGGGCAGCAAAGGCAAGAAGAGGAGGCTCCAGGGCCGGGGTGAGGGCCTGCCGGGCCACCCTTCCCCCGAATCTGCTCAATAAAGCCTGGGGCCGGCCCCCCACCTGCCATGCTCCTCCGCGTCACTGCATGAGGGGGCGGGCTCCGGGGTGGAGCCGGGGAGGGGCAGGGCGAGGGAGGCTGCGGCTAAAGGTTCTGAGCGCCCCAAGCAAGGGACGGCTGGGAGCTGTGCTCCCACTCCAAGCCCCCTGTTCTCATCAGGCGAGCCCTGATCGTGTGTCTGTCCGCCTGTGTCTCCATCTGGCAGTCTGTCCATCCATCCATCCGTCTAGTCTTCCTTCCGTATTTCTATGTTTTCTTCTGTCCGTTGGTTTATCCATCCTTCCTTCTACCCACTCATCTTTCTTTTCGTTCCTGCAGTTCTTCCTTCCCTCCATCCTTCCATCCGCTATTCATTCATCCATCCACCCCTCCTTCCATCCATCTATCCATACATCCACCCTTGCGGCCACCCTCTCACCCATTAATCCATCCATCCTTCTCCTTGCCCATCCACCTGTCCATCATCCCCCCTCCATCTCTCTGTCTGTCTCTGTTTTCTTTAACGTATTTGACAAATGCCAGGCCCTGTTCAAGGCCTGAGGTCACAGCAGACAACTGAACAAAAGTCCCGCCCTGACGGAGCTCACCTTCTATGAGACAGCCGGAACATAAGTGAACAAGTTTGACCATAACATCAGGAGGTGGCCAAGGTTAAGGACAAGAAAGCTGGATTCAAGGATGCAGGGTGATGGGGTGGTGGTCAGAGAACTCCACTCTGAGGCAGTGACATTTGAGCTCAGACCTAAGTGAGCTAGGGGAACATTCCAGGTGGAAGGAGAACAGGCTTTGCCGCTGAGTGTTGGAGACACAGCAGTGGGAGGCCAGTGGGTCTGGAATGTGTTACCTGAGAGATTGGGAGGGGTCAGAGAGGGAGTTAAGGTCATGTATAGGGCTCTACCGACCCTGGCAAACTCTGACTCTTCTCCAGGAGGTGGGAGCCATGGAGAGTTTGAACAAGGCGAGTTTGAACGGTCTGCTTTTAGGTTTAACAGGACCACTCTGGCTGGGGCCCAGAACACAGACAGGGGGACAGGGGGACGGGTCGGGAGGCTCCTGCAGAGATCGGGGTGAGCTGAGATGACATGGTGCCCTGACCCTCTCTCTTCCATGCTCAGTGGCCACCCCCTGCCCTTCTGCAGCCTTGGTTTGACGGCTGAGCCCCCACCCCACCCCTGACTCCTGACCATCACCGCTCTGAGCCTCAGTGGCTTCATCCGGCCCAAGGGGGTTGCCAGGCAGAGCCGGGTACACGAATGAGTCTCCTCTGACCTCCCTCCGTGGGAAGAGGAGGGACTGCCTGGCTGGACAGGTGCCAGCTGGCTTCCTGGGGACCAGTCCCCACCCCTCCCACCTCCAGAAGTCCCCCCGACTTTGCTCCCCTGTGGCGCCCAGAGCCCCTCCGCCATCCCCAGCCCCCCCATGGCAGAGGCAGCTGGTGCAGGGGAGGCCCGTGGAAGACATGAAAAACGGCAATTTGTTCAGTTCTTCCAGCCTGCCTGTTGACAGAAATGCACGGCAGAAAAGTAACCTAGAATTATTTTTTTAAAAGATAAATAAATTTTATTGATTTATTTTTGGCTGTGCTGGGTCTTCGCTGCCACGTGGGCTTCTCTCTAGCTGTCGACAGTGGGGGTTGCTCTCGTGTTGCAGCGCGTGGGCTTCTCGTCATGTGGCTCCTCGCGTTGCAGAGCACAGGCTCTAGGGCGCTCGGGCTTCAGCAGCAGTGGCGTGTGGGCTCAGTCGTTTGGGCACACGGGCTTAGTTGCTCCGCAGCATGGGCCATCTTCCTGAACTAGGGATTAAACCCAGGTCTTCTACATTGGCAGGCTGATTCTTTACCACCGAGCGACCAGGGAAGCCCCCTCAAATGGACTTTTTACTTTGGTTCAAGCCTC
>NW_011495054.1:8725519-8730422 GCF_000754665.1 Bison bison bison
TCAAGCCTCTTAAAGGCCCAAGAAGTACAGAGAGGGACAGCCGACTGCTGAGGTCACACAGCCCAGCGAGCTGCAGTGCTGGGATTTGACCCCAGGCTGCATAACCCCCAAAGGCTGCTCTTAATTCCAACCTACACTCAAATTCCAGTCAGTGCAGGGGCAGGGCCTGAACGGGACAGCAAAACAAGAGCATCCCTCAGTGAGGAAAGGTCAAGGTTCAGAACCAGGAAATCATTTGCTTAATTGAGAGACCTCGTAGACTAGCGGTTAGCGGCACGGTGACCCACATGGGCCTTGGATCCACATCACTTAGTTCCTTCTGAGGCTCCATCATCTACTGTGTGCTTGTGGGCAAGTCACTTAACCTGTCCGTCACCTCCGTCACCTCGTCTGTAACACGCACTTAATAACACTATCTGTCTAGGTTGCTTTGAGTACCTGCAGAAGTTTAATCTGCAGAGAGGGATGAGAATAGTAGATAAACTATGGGATCCAAAAGGATTCCCCCTCCTCCTTCGCATCTTTAAAAATGATGAGCCTAGAGACGGGCTCTGTGGTTGTACGATCCAGAGAGGCGTCTCAGTGACTCAGTGACAGGGGTTCATCCTAAGGATGGCAGCGCAAGCAAGAGAATAAGGCAACAAGGCTCCGCGGCCAAGCTCGGGGAATCCAAGCTGTGGCAAGACTTCATGGGGAGAACGGGACCTGGGAGTGAGCAGGACTTTACGGAGACAGGACTGGACGGTAGCCCAGGGATTCCCGGGAGCTGGGCAGCAGGCTGTGCAGGCATCCTTCTTCTGCAGGTCCACTAGGAGCGAGCCTCAACGAAGGCACTCCCAAAGCCAGGTTCTCTAGGGTCCTCCTGCCACTTCCTGCTGCCAGTTTTTTCCCTGGATGTCATTTATCTGCCCCACACCCCTGGATGGTGTGTGGATCTCCATACCCGCTAGAACTTGCAGTGGTGGTGTGTGAGCGCCACTTCCAGCTGCCAGCCTATGCATGCCTGTGTGCCCAGGGGCAGCTGGAATTCTGGGGAATTAACACCTACTCGGAGCAGCCCTCATCCAACAGCTAACAGGAACTGGTGTGTAAATACCCCGGTGGGAACCTGACCAAGCATTCCTCCCCATTTTGGAAAAATCACGGGGCCCGCGGTGATGTTGCCTGCAGAGTTTGCATCACCAATAAATCACCACTGGGCCAATTCGCATGTCTGGTTGTATTATGTTCAAAAAGATTCTTCCTGGGCATATGAAATTGTCACACACACAATCAGTTTTCTATTACAGTCCTATCCAAACTTGTCCATTGTAAGCAGCACAAATACCTAACTCTTTGTTTATATCATTCTTGTATAGCTGTGTCCAAATCTATTTCTATTGAAGTACATGTTATTACATTTCCTTTTATTTAGTCCTTTATACTTAGGGCATCTTATTATTAATTCATTCTGAAAGTTATGTACATATGTGAGTTATAGTTTCAATTTTATTTAAAGAGATGAATGGACTGTCACAAAATAATTGTCATGAGAAGGGAGTGTTGGTGCTGAACGAGGGGACGAGTTCTCTTGACGTAGGTGGCCTCTGAGGCTCCTTCTGGCTTTGGTTCCTTTTATATCTAAGGATCAAACTGTGTTTGGGGACACCAGTTCCTCTCCCCTTTGTAGCAACAAAAAGGTGATTTAACTAAAAATAGAGTTGTCATATGATCCAGCAATCCCACTCCTGGGCATAAATCCAGACAAAACTGTAATTCAGAAAGATGCACGCACCCCAGTGCCCACAGCAGCACTATGAATAGTCAAGGCACGGAAACAACCTAAATGTCCATCGACAGATGAATGGATAAGAGGAGGTGCATATGTCCAATGGAATGCTCAGATCAGTCGCTCAGTCATGTCCGACTCTTTGCAACCCCATGAATCGCAGCACGCCAGGCCTCCCTGTCCATCACCAACTCCCGGAGTTCACTCAGACTCACGTCCATCGAGTCAGTGATGCCATCCAGCCATCTCATCCTCTGTCGTCCCCTTCTCCTCTTGCCCCCAATCCCTCCCAGCATCAGAGTCTTTTCCAATGAGTCTACTCTTCGCATGAGGTGGCCAAAGTACTGGAGTTTCAGCTTTAGCATCATTCCTTCCAAAGAAATCCCAGGGCTGATCTCCTTCAGAATGGACTGGTTGGATCTCCTTGCAGTCCAAGGGACTCTCAAGAGTCTTCTCCAACACCACAGTTCAAAAGCATCCATTCTTCAGCGCTCAGCCTTCTTCACAGTCCAACTCTCACATCCATACATGACCATAGGAAAAACCATAGCCTTGACTAGACGAACCTTTGTTGGCAAAGTAATGTCTCTGCTCTTGAATATGGTATCTAGGTTGGTCACAACTTTCCTTCCAAGGAGTAAGCGTCTTTTAATTTCATGGCTGCAGTCAACATCTGCAGTGATTTTGGAGCCCAGAAAAATAAAGTCTGACACTGTTTCCACTGTTTCCCCATCTATTTGCCATGAAGTGGTGGAACCGGATGCCATGATCTTCGTTTTCTGAATGTTGAGCTTTAAGCCAACTTTTTCACTCTGCACTTTCACTTTCATCAAGAGGCTCTTTAGTTCCTCTTCACTTTCTGCCATAAGGGTGGTGTCATCTGCATATCTGAGGTCATTGATATTTCTCCCGGCAATCTTGATTCCAGCTTGTGTTTCTTCCAGTCCACTTAGCCATAAAAAGAATGAGATAGTGCTATTTGCAGCAGCATGAGTGCAACTGGAACTAACTGGAGTTCTTCAAAAAGAAGACAGACAAATACTATATGGTATCACATACATGTGGACTCTATGAATGACACAAGTGAATCTGTCTACGAAACATTCTTGTGGACACAGAAAACAGCCTTGTAGTTGCCGAGGGGACAGGGGTTGAGGGAGGGCTGGAGTGGGAGGTTGGGGTTAGCAGATGTATGCTTTTATCTGTTGGAGAAGGCGATGGCACCCCACTCCAGTACTCTTGCCTGGAAAATCCCATGGATGGAGGAGCCTGGTGGGCTGCAGTCCATGGGGTCGCTGAGGGTCGGACGCGACTGAGCGACTTCACTTTCACTTTTCACTTTCATGCTTTGGAGAAGGAAATGGCAACCACTCCAGTGTTCTTGCCTGGAGAATCCCAGGGATGGGGGAGCCTGGTGGGCTGCCATCTACGGGGTCGCACAGAGTCAGACATGACTGAAGTGACTTAGCAGCAGCAGCAGCAGCTTTTATCTGTAGAACGGATAAACAACAAGGCCCTGCTGTTAGCACAGAGCTGTAATCCATGGCCTGTGTTGACCATAATGGAAAAGAATATTTTAAAAAAGAAAATATATAACATGTATAACTGAATCACTTTACAGCAGAAATTAACACAACCTGTAAATTAATTGTACTTTAATTTTAAAAATCTTAAAAAGAAGGTGATTTAAGACTTTCAGCTTCCAGAACTATGAGACAATACATTTCTGGAAGTCTTTATGTAACATTATTTTTATTGTGATAAAATAGTCATAAGATTAAATTTACCACTTTAGCCACTTTTAAGTATTCGTTTTAGTCGCATTAAATACATTCACGTTCTCTTGCGATCATCGTTACCATCCATCTCCAGAGGTGTTTTTCATCTGGCAGAACTGAAACTCTGCACTCATGAAACCATAATTCCCCAGTCACCCCTCCCTCCAGACCCTGGCAACCACGATCCTGCTTTCAGTCTTTAAATTTAACTGCACTAATAATCTCATCTGAGTGGAACCATACTGTATTTGTACCTGGCTTCTGTCAGTTAGCATAATGTCTTCTAGTTTCATCTGGGTTGTAGTCTGTGTCAGAATCTTCTTCCTTTTCAAGGCTGAGTGACATTCCATTGTAAGGCTAGAGCTCATTTTGTTGATCCATTCAACTGTCAGTGAGCATCTGGGCTGTTTCCACCTTTTCGGCATTGTGAGTGATGCTGTCATGAACAAGGGTGCATTATACAAATACCTGCTGCCGTCTCCTCTTTACTTCTCGTGGGTACACTCCCAGAAGTAGAATTGCTGGATCACATGGGAATCCTATGAGGAGGGCATGGCAACCCACTCCAGTATTCTTGCCTGGAGAATCCCATGTTCAGAGGAGCCTGGCGGGCTACAGTCCATGGGGTCGCAAAGAGTCGGACGCAACTGAAGTGGCTTAGCACGCACACGCATGGAACCCTATGCTTAATTTTTCAGGAACTGCTGCGCTGTTTTCACAGAGGCTGCACCATTTTACATCCCCATTCTGCCCACTAGTTTTGGGCCCTTGGTTTTGGTAGTCCAGGGAGCCAAAACAAGTCCCTACTATGTGTCGCACTGGGCTTTGGGGATATGATGGTGTGTGGCCAGACCATTCAAGGTGGCGGTTCTCTCGGGACTTCTCTGACAGTCCAGTGGTTAGGACTTTGCCTTCCAACGCAGGGGGGTGCAAGTTCAATCCCTGGTTGGGGAGCTAAGATCCTATACATGCCTCTCAGTAAAAAAAAACAAAAAACATAAAACAGAAGCAATATGGTAACAAATTCAATAAAGATTTTTAAAATGGTCCACAACAAAAGAGTCTTAAAAAATTAAGATGGCTGTTCTCTTGTTCTCTGTACCCTTCTACCTTGCTCCACCAGCCCCCGCTTCAGCTGCACCTACACACGAGACCGTGCACGTGCCTACCCTCTGCCCCAGCCAGGGATGGTTCTAATCCTGAGGCCGGAACAGCTCCAGGGGCTAGTTTATTAAAGGGAAACACCTGGATGATTACTAACCCGAGGGGTTGTGAGGGGCGTGCCCAAGGGGCTGGTTTCCCTGGGAACCAATGAGCCCACGTGACATTGATTCCTCCAATCAAGGGAAGCCTCTCT
>NW_011495054.1:8730522-8763303 GCF_000754665.1 Bison bison bison
CCCCCCAAGCAAGGAAAGCCTCTCTCCTTCCTCCCCAAGTGGTGAGGAGCGCCGCCATGTTGCGCTGGCCTCTTGTCGCAGGAAGTGGGGCTGCTGCCTCAGGACCCTTTCCTCCTGCCGTGTGAGGTCCCCTGTCCCATAACCGTTGACGTCTCTCTGTCTCCAGGTTCAAGGCTGGGCAACTGCAAGGCTCACTAACGGTTGTAAGAGGCTGAGGAAACTCATGAGTGTGTAGGCATCGGAAAGTGAGGACGGGGACGGAAAGGGGGTGACCTGAGGTGGCGCCCACTAGCACGAGGGGCCCTGAGTAGCTGACCACCACGAGAGGCATCTTTCTCTTCCATGAGATTGAGTGTGTCCTGTTCAACTCAGAGTCTCTTTCCAGTTTAAAGGTGGCAGCTCTGCGCTCTGGGTTCCTCTGACTGCCCGGGGTTGGCGGGTAAATACAGACGAAAGGAGAGGATTATCTGTCACATACTTGGGGGTTACCGGTCGGGTAAGACAAGCCCACTCCCCAAACCACGCCCCCCCGCCCCCCAGTCCTGGCCGCAGGAGCGGGCAGAGCAGCGATGTAGGGGCCCGGACCATGGCTACACGCCAGCTACGAGGCGTTACAACAGGTGGGAGACGTTACAAAATGTAACCAGAGTCTTCGAGCACCACAACCCCTGTTCGGGGTCTAGAACAGCCGTGTGTGACCTACGGGACCCCCTTGGACATGGATTGTGACTAAGGCCCATTAAGTCCAGGAATGGGCCATTAAAAATACAATACACTGGCTTTTCCACCTGCTCTACAAACTCTGCCACTGCCAGACTATGAAAAGACCCCTTAAACGTTGAGAGGGGAGCTTGCGCTCAGCACGTGGACCAGGAGGCTGACTCCAGCCTGTGAACTGTCACTGAGCATCCCAGGATCATCGTCCCAGTGCCATGCCATGATAACCCAGGACTATAGTCAACACAATCTGAGCTCAACTGTTGACACCAAAGGATCATTGTCAACCAAGAACTCCCTTTTGCCCATGACACAGACTCTGCCCCCTGTTGAGCCTGAAACTGGCAGGTAAGTCCCTCTGGTTTGTCTTTGTTGCCTCCCGAGGAATGGGATTAGAAAGGGGTTTACAGATTTCACTTTTCCTCTCCGTGGCCCCACCTAAGGCTGCGACAGTAATTAACCTGGACGCCTACTGGAGAAAATGGGCTTCCCTGGTGGTTCAGTGGTAAAGAACCTGCCTGCCAATGCCAGAGTTGCGCGTTCGATCCCTGGGTTGGGAAGATCCCCTGGAAAAGGAAATGGCAAGCCAGCCCAGTATTCCTGCCTGGGAAATCCCATGGACAGAGGAGCCTGGGGGGCTACAGACCACGGGCTGCAAAAGAGTTGGACGTGACTGAGCGACTAAACAGCAGCACCTGCGGGGGTCCGTTGTTAAACCAGTATTCAGCGCTGCCGTGGGGACCGAGGGTGCACAGGCGGTGCGGTCCTGCAGGCAGGACAGAGACTCAGGCAGGTGAGGCTATCTCAGCGCTGCAGCTGCTTGGCGCTGTGTGTCGCTTCATGGCTGTCCCTGTGTTGTGCCTGTTGAACATCTTACGTTTCTTCCTTCGTCTGAGTGGAGGGAATCTGTTCACAGACTGGGCGACAATGGTGGCCTCATTGCTGGGTCCACAGCCAGATGCTGTTGTGGTTGTCTGCTGGACTTCAAAGAAAAATTGACCCAGTGAGCACCTGGATTACTGGTGATGTCCCCTAGCTGCTGGTGTCTGGATTGCATTTGTGCTGTTTGACTGCGGTGCCCTTTACCTGACCCCAGGGATATTGGGGAAGAGGGGCGGACCAGCGTTGTAAGGGTTGTATGGAGGATGTAGGGGAGACATGTATGGTGAGGCCACTCAAGATGGCTGTTCTCTTGCTTCCTGTCCATCTCCTGCTTGGCCGGTCCCTGCTGCTTTACTCACGTGACCACCCAATCCTTCAATTACAGGGCTTCACTGGTCCCTAGTAACTGGTGAGCCCACCTACGTCGCTTCCGTCTACAAAGGGAAGCCACCTCCTTCTCCAAGTAGCTGGAAATTTCTGCCGTGTCCTGCTCCCTGTTGGACACACATGGCTCCAGGACGGGTTGGTAAGATCATCTGTCCAGTAAACCACTTATGTCTCTGCTGCTGTCTCTGACTCTTTCTTTGGCCTTAAGGCTGAGTAATGACAAGGCTCACAGACCTTTGGGGTGAACCCGATAGGTGGTCAGCCTGTCAGACCACGGCCTTGCCTTCATGATGCTTATCTGCCGATTGTAAAAACAGCAGGTGAAAGAGTAACGTAACGTCAGGTGGTGAGGAGTGCTACAGAGAGAGACGGCATGGGGAGGCTGGGGTGTGTGTGTGTGTACTGGGGGCATGGAAGTTGGGGCGAACAAGTCCCCTCACTCCAACCCAGTCTCCAAGCCCTGCTGGTATCCCCTCTCTCCTGCCTGACCTTGGATTCGGTCAGGACACAGACTGTCTACAAAGAGGGTGTGCATGCCAGTTAAGGCCAAGTGCCCATGGGGCAGTGACGGGACTGGCAGAGGGGATTGAGAACCTTCTCTAAACCATGGGGGTCAAGGATCCTGAGGGCACCCCACTGAGGAACAGCGGGTGCGGGAGAGTCAAGGGCCTCAGGGTGGCATTCCCTCTCCTCAACCTGGCTTGGCCAGCCCTCTGCTCACCCCGGCTGCCCAGCCCAGGCCCTGCCCCTCGCAGGCACCCTGGAGATGCATTAACCTGTTTGCAGGTCTTCTTGAAATACCACGACAGTGTGTTGTGCCCAGTCCCCTTCTGCTTCAAGCTGTCCTCCTAACCTGGCTTCCCAGGCTCATTTCCCCCCATCTCTGAGGACTTTGACTCTCCCCCAGAGCCTTTCTGGATGGTCCAGGCCCGGATAGGTCCCCTGCCTGACACTGCCCCCTCGGACAGAGCTTGGCACCAAATCCACGCCTGATAAATATTTGTTGAATGGATGGATGGGTGGGTGCTGGACCCTGCCAAACTACCTTCCTGTCCTTGGTTTTTTGTTCTTTTTTTTTCCTACCAGGGTCACTGAGATTTGCCTCTGTCTGCCTCCCCCAGGGCTCAACTGACCACACCAGTGAACCCAGCATGCCCCTGGGCCTGGCAGCTGGATGGCTGATGCATGCAAAGCGGGCATGTTCTTGCTCGACCGCCTGACCACCCTGGCGCAGCCGAATCTGAAAGCTAATGACATTATTGTGCAGAGACACAATGTCTGTGGGCATTTGCTGACCCGGCCTTTGGTGTGGGCTTAATCCTGCATTCTCCCCGCGCGTTCCACGGGGACGCAGCGGTCACCCGTCTTGGCACGGGCACTTCTGGGGAAGGTATAAATGTCACCTCCCGCTGGCAGGCTCCACGGGCACTCTCAGGGGCTGGTGTCACTGGTAAGAATGGCTCTCTTGCTCGTCTTGCCTTTTGCTCTCATCCTGCTCCCTGATGGAAAAGGTGGGAGACCTGGGTTCAAATCCAGAGGCTAGTGCTTTCTGACCAGGTGACTTTGGGGCCAAGACCTCAAGGTGCTGAGCCTCAGTTTTCTTTTCTGTTCAATGGGGAGAGGGGCCGGGGTCCTAAAACCTCCTTTGTCGTGGGGCTCGGATACAGTGTAGGTGAGTGGTCCAGCGCGGTGCCTGGCATGGAGCGTGTACTTTGGCGATGCTCTTTACTGATGCTAAACGGTCCGTCAGCATCTTCGTTTTGCCAGCAGAGAAGAATATGACTGAGGGTTTGTGAGTGGAAGGAATAAACCCATGGAAGGTTCAGCTTCACGTCTAGGGCGGTGAGTCAGTTCTCTGCACACCCACAAACATTGGCGGGACACCTGTTTTGTGTCCTGCCGTGGGGCAGGAAGCGGCCGCACGTCTCGGGAAGCTCCCACCACAGGTGACTGAAGCTGGCTGGAAGGGACTCTAGTAAAGCCGTACTCGCCGCTGTGTACTGAGCGCTGAGCGGGTTCCAGGCGCTGTCGAGTGCTTGTGGTTTTCTCTGTTCTGTACTTGGATCGTCCCAAGCTGTCCGTAGACGTGACCAGGCGCCATCCCATCCCCATTTTACAGAGTAGGAAACTGAGGCACAGAGGGGACGCACTTCTCAGGGGTTGATGCTGGTAAGTGGCAGAGGCAGTTCCCGAGCTGAACCAACTGAGCTTAACCTTTAGTCTGAGGGCGCCAATGGTGGGGGGCAGTAATGTGGGGCCTTGGGCACAGGGACAGACCCAGAGGGCTGGCTTCCTAGGGGAGAAGGGCTGGTTTGGCTCTCAAGCTGTTTAGCTGAATGTCCTCTTTTGGGAGAACATCTTGGCCTGGGCTGTGGTGTGGAAGGAGCTTCTGGAAGCCAGGTGTTACCTCTGGAGAAGGGAACAGTCTCCCCTCCTCACTGGGAAGACGCAGGCTGTGTTCTCTGCCCCTCCTGCGGGAAGGGAGGAGAGACTTGACCGCTGTTCATACTTTTCTGATGTTCTCAGTCATTAAGAAATTCTGCTGCTGCTGATACATGTCTGAAGTTGTGTGATACTCATGTTTTTGCTTTCTTGTAGCCTGAGCTCCGTAATATACGTGTGTACTAGTCGTGGGGGGCGGAACAGTGGTGGAGAGGAGCTTTCTGGATTCCGGGTGGTGGGGAGGGAGTCAAGGAGGAAGCTGAGGGGGAGGGACAGGGAGTCCGGGAACTTTGTGAGATTGTAGATTGGGAACTACAACCTGGCCAAGCATGGCCAGGGCGTGAGTTTCCTCTGCCCATGCTGTTTTCTTTTACTCAAGAATTTCTGCATAATATTGATTGATGTATAAGCAATTGAGGTGTAGTAGCATTAATTGTCTGGGGCCACGCGGGTCCCCAGTCACGTTCTAGTTTCTCGCTTTATTTTTTAGTAGACCTCATTTCTTTGTCCCACTTTGGAGCCAGCCTGGACACAGAGAAGCAGAGCTAGTGAACGTTCAGGCAGACGCTGGCCATCCTCTCTGCCCTTGGAGAACGTGAAACCAGGCGGGAGGCACAGAATAGGATGTGGGGCTGGAGTGACGGGCCTCGGGCCCCGCAGTGAGGGAGCCGAGGGCCTGAGGGGTCCTCACTGCTGTGTCCCCCATGCCTTCCAGGTCACTCCTGCACGGAACAGCCCGCCATGGCCTCAGATCACCAGACCCAAGCGGGCAAGCCACAGCCCCTCAACCCCAAGGTGGGTACCACGTCAGGGCACAGGGTGGCAAACACAGTCTCTTAAGACTCGGTTTCCCTTCTATAAATTGGGTTTGGTGGCTCCTTTTCTGGGGTCCCTCTCTCTGGGCCACATTCTCCCCAGCTTGCACAGTGGAGGAGGGTGCTGATTCAAAAGGCCCCTTCCCAGCCCATAGCCAGCATATTTCTGACTCTGGAGACTCAATTTTCTCTGACTTACCCTGCACCCCATTGCCCAAGGGGGTCCCCAAAGCTGGGGTGAACCCTCAGCCCAGTCTAAGAGGGGGCTTGTGAATGGGTGGAGGGGTGGGCTTCCAGACTCCACACCTGCTCTGTGACCTGGACCAGTCACTTGACCTCTCTGAGCCTCAGGTCCTCCTAAAAATGGGGAGAGTTGGACTCAAGGCCTAAGGTGTCTGTGAAGAGGCAAAGAAACAGGCTCAGCCCCCTCTGCTTCGGGGGCCCCAGGCATGGATTCCATCCTGGAACTGCTTTTTTGTCTGACTTTGGACTCAGCTTGCTCCATTCTGCCCCCGAAGGGGCTTACTTTCTAGAAGACAGATAAATAAACGAGTAAATACATAACTTCAAGTAATGAGAAGTGTTAGGAAGAAGCAAAAAAAGTAGGGTTCTTCAGAGTCTGGGTGAACAAGGAACATATTAGCTAAGGTCAGGGAGGCCTCCTCAGAGGAGGTGACATTGGAGCAAAAGCCCAGGTCAGGTAAGGAAGTATTGAAAATCAGGGAGTGGGGTAGGGGAGAGAGTTCCAGGCAGAGAGCATGGCGAGTGCAGAGGGCCAGGAGTCGGAGCGGGCTGGATGAGCTTGAGCACAAGAAGGCCAGGGGGTTGAAGCTTGGAGCAGCCATCCAGTCGACTTCAAATGGGAGCCACTGACGGAGTTTAATGCTTCCTGGTAGCCATGTTGGGCTTCCCAGGTGGCTCAGTGGCAAAGAATCCGCCAGACAGTGATAGAGACCCAGGTTTGATCCCTGGGTTGGGAAGAGCCCCTGGAGAAGGAAATGGCAACCCACTCTGGTATTCTTGCCTGGAGAATGCCACGGACGGAGGACCCTGGTGGACTACAGTCCATGGGGTCACGAAAGAGTCAGCCACGACTTAGTGACTGAACAACAAGTAGCCATGTTACCAAAGTAAAAAGAAACAAGGGAAGTTAACTTCCGAATATTTTACTAAGCCCAGTATATCCCAATGTATAGGCAGTAGAGAAATTATTAGAGGACTGTTACATTCTTTTTTTCATACTAAATCTTCAACATTTGATGTGTATTTGAAACTAACAGCACATTTTAATTCAGACTCGTTGCGTATGTTCAATATACATCTAGTGGTTGCTGAATTGGAAAGTGCAAGTTGAAAGGATTAGGTAATACATAAAATTTTAGCATCCATCTGTGCATAAATAGCAACGACAATAATAATACTGAGCTCTTGGGCTCTCTGAGGCCTTTCAGATCCATGGGGAGGCTGTCCTTCTTCACCCTCCTTAGCCTGCAACCCTTGTCTCCCAGGCCAGGGTGGTCATAACACACTAGTCCTCGACTCTCATGTTCTGGATTCTTCTCAGCCTACAAAGTCGGCATGATTCCCCATTTCACAGTCTGGGCAGCTGAGGCTCAGAGCGATCGTGTGGCTTCCTCAGGTTGCACAGCTGGATGCAGCAGAGGAGATACTGGAGCTCAGATCTCCTGACCCATCCGTGGTCGAGTCAGTGAGCATCAACCCTGAATTGAGCCCATGGAATCTGAGCCCTGCTGGGCCTCCCTCCCTTGGCTTTGTCTGCTTTGTGTGGCTAATCCCCGGCCTGGGAGAGAGGGCCATGTTGACCCAGCCAGTGCTGAGCACGTAGATTCTCCAGCTGCCCTTCCTGGGAGCCTGCTGCCCTGAGCCCAGCTCTTCAGCCAGAGGCAGCTCCCAGGGGAAGTACATCTGACCCTGAGTTCTCTTTGCAATCATAAAAGGTGGCAGCTGCCCCCTATCCCCACCTGCTTCCCAGTTAGCACTGGCTATGAAGCTGCAGGCAGTCTTATCATTTTGCCGAGCTTCATTTTTCCTGATGGGGATTCTGCCAGCCTGTCCCTGAGCTGATGAGAGGACCAGATGAGGCAAGCGGGGTAAAGTCTTCTTAAGAGGTATCCCGAGGGAGAGGAAAGCTCAGAACCTATGAGGGCTTAAGAAAAGGGCATGGGTGTGCGTAGTTTTACGGGTGAAGTGTGGGTGCAGGGTGGTACTGACAAGGGCAGGAGAAGCTTGAGCAGCATGGCTTACCTAGCATCTTGCTATTCCTACTGTGGCCCACAGACCAGTGGCACCAGAACAGTGCTCCGATGGAGACCGCATCAGACAGGCCTGGGCTACAGGTTCAGCTCTGCCACCCACCCACTTGGGATCCTTACAGCATGTCCCTCAGTTAATATGATTACCCCTCCCACACACAGAGCAAATATGGTATACTAACCACTATGCTCCTCTGAATCCTTCCAACAACCCCATGAGGTAGGTTCTGGCTTTATTTCCCATTTTACAGACGGGGAAATTGAGGCTCAGAGAGGTGAAATGCTGCCTCAAGGTCTCACAGCCGGTCACTGGAGCTGGGACTATCGGACTCTATGTTTGCTTCGTGATTTCCAAGCACAGAACCCTTCAGCATCCGTCGAGGCTCTCTGAGTCCTCTCCCCACCCCACTGCCCTGTCTTCCCTCTTCCCCGTCATGATGAGGGTCTGATTCTCTCCTGTTGCAGATCATCATCTTTGAGCAGGAGAACTTCCAGGGTCACTCGCATGAGCTCAACGGGCCCTGCCCCAACCTGAAGGAGACTGGCGTGGAGAAGGCGGGCTCCGTCCTGGTGCAGGCTGGACCGTATGTACCTGGGCCGGGGGAGGGCCTCATCGGTCAGGGGCTACCGGGCAAGGCGGCCGCACTGTGGAGCTGGAGGGATCTGTCCTGAGCTGCTAGACTGTGCGATCAGGGGACCAGGATTTGGGGTCTTGGCAGCCTTCGGAGAGAGCTTGAGTTTTGAAGTCAGACAGAGAGCTCGGTTTCAAACCCTGGTTCCACCACTTTTGTGCCGTTGAACCAGGAGCTTCCCTCTCTGGGTCTCAGTTTCCTCCTCTGTAGGGCAAGTCTAACTGTGTCCTCCTGGGGATGATGCGACGGAACCCGTGTGAAAAGCCTGACACCCAGGTCAGCCACTTCCTTGAGGCAGGGAGATGGACACGGTGACTCCCATGGACTTTGGCAGAGCTGCCAGTCTCTGACTCTGGGACTGTCCTCACTCTGCTGGGAGGTCTAAAGCTGGATGTCCCAGCTCTGCGTCCATCCCTCCCTTCCCTGTTCCTGATGATAACTTGGTCTTAGTAGACTCGCTGACACATTTGGGGGCCAGCAGGCTTGGGACCCCATACCCAAGAAAGAAGGGGGGGTGACTGGTCTGGTCGGACAGAGTCATGCTCAGGTCACATAGTTGAGCACAGCCTTCAGGGTCCTGTCTTTGTGGTTCCCCAGTGGTTCCTTCTTTGCAAGAGCCTCCGGAATCAGGTGGCCACCAGTGACACCCAGCCAGCGGGTCAGTGAGTCTGGTGTGGGTCCTGAGTGACCCGCCCCACACCTCAGGGTTCACAGGGCATTCTGCAGAGAGTGGTGGCCCTGCTTGAATCAGAGTCTCTGGTGGACGACACAGCCAAAGGAACGGCCCCACCCAGCCCCACCAACCTGACGCACTCAGGACACCAGCCTGCCTAGGACCATGTCTTCATGGACAGCTGAGGTTTAGACCATTGAAGAACCACATCTGATTTTCTTTTTTTAGTATTTGGATGGCAGAATTTCTCAAATAGACTTTACACTTCTCTGCTTTCTTTTTAAAAATTTATCTTTGATATTTTTATTGTTCATTGTTTAACATTAAGGAGAAATGGCTTAGTGCAAAAAACCCCATATGACTCTAATCTTACTACTCAGAAGTAACCATTAAGATTTTGACTTTTGTTTGTATATACTTAGATTTTTCTCTGTATGTGTTTCACCAAATATATATTAGAAATACATTTAATCAGAAGTCAGATCATGCTTTACAAACTGTTTTATAACTCATTTTGAAAACTTTGCAAGATATCTCAAATTCTTTCTGTGTCATTAAGGAGCATTTTATGTCTATGTTTTTGAAAGAGCTGTTTAGAGCTAAATCTGCCTCAGTCACAGAAGAGGGAGGCTTTGAAGTACATGTTCTTGGGCCCCCTCCCTGCCCCATTGAATCAGACTCTTGGGTCTGGAGCCCAGGAATCTGCATTGCACAAACCCACCTAGTGATGTTTCTGTCCGGTTAAATTTGAGACCCTGTGTTCTAGCTCATTATTTTTCATGCCTTTTTAACATCACATTACAGAATATTACCCAGTTTCCTCGACCAGGCCCTGCCGATTGGCTGTGTAAATTGTTTCTATTATTTGATATTATAAACAACAACATGATGAACATTCTTACCCATATGTCTGCAAGCTCTTGACAAATGTTTTCTAAGGACACGTGACCTAAAGCAGAATTGCTAGATCAAGAGGGCAGGCATACTCTTCTAAAAGCAGCAAGAAACACCATCTCCTTTTCTCTTAAGGACTTAGATCGCTGTCCTGAACAGCAGTTACTGTGTCAGGCTGGATTGTTAGCCTCTGTGATGAACTGCCCCCAAACACCAGGCATCATGAAACCATGCCGCCTTTTTCTGACTATGCCCTTTCCTCTATTAGCCATGCCCTGTTGGCAGGCAATCCTTCCTTTTAAGGTACTATTTCTCTCCTAGTGGATCTAAGACTGTTGGTGTTTTGTCTGTACAAAATGAGTCCAGAGACCACCATCAAGAACAAAAGAGGAAAAGATCCAGAGAGAATGGGTATGAACAAGGTGTGTGAGCTTGAGAAGCAGTGATGTTCTGGAGCCTTTTCTCAGTGGTGAAAGCCAACAGGGCACATTTGTTCCCAGCTCCGTGTGCAGTGATATCACATGTAGGGCTTGAAATCGGCCACGTCCATGGAAACTGGCAAGCTGGATTTGTTTTGTTTTTGAGAGCTCCTTGTTAATTCACCAGTATACCACTGGCCCCAGGACATGGATTCTGAACATCTGTGCTTGTTGCTAGGTCATCTTTTAGGCTTCCTTTGTATTTCTTGACTGTGTTCCAGATGATTGAAGCCAGCATGGTGCTGGGTTTTGAATAACTGAGGTGACGCTGCCCTTGGATTCACTGTGCTTCGGTTTAGATGAGGCTGCTGCTCATTGTGATGAGCTGGGAAACTGTGAACTCTGGAGCCTGAGGGAGGAGCCAGGGTCCCACCAGAGGAAGTCTGGAGTAAGCCTGACCTGTTGTCTCTGTGTCTCTACTGCAGCTGGGTGGGCTATGAGCAGGCCAACTGCAAAGGGGAGCAGTTCGTGTTTGAGAAGGGTGAGTACCCCCGCTGGGACTCGTGGACCAGCAGTCGGAGGACGGACTCGCTCAGCTCCCTGAGGCCCATCAAAGTGGTGAGCCCCCGTCCCTCATCGTCTTCCTCTCTTTGCCCTGCTTAGAGCCAGAGGTCTAGGGACTAGGAAGGAGCCTTCCCCCCTGGCATCATGCCCCCAGCTGTGTGACCTTGCATAAGTCACTTCACCTCCCTGAGCCTCAGTTTCTGCATCTGCAAAGTGGGGATATTAGTATCAACAGCGTAGCCTGAGCGTGGCCACAGTGCACAACTTCAGGGGCTTCAGGCTTCATTCAAAATGCTCCATGGGGTGCCATTCACATTCTAGTCTATGTGGACAGTGCTCTTCAGGTCTATGCAACTCCTGTCACAGAGCAATTGCTCCCTAATGATTGCTGCTGTAAATACTCAGAGAAATTCTGGGTTTGGGGGTGGAGGAGAAGATAGCTTATTCTTGTTCATAGCTCATGCCCTTGTGACCATTCAGAGCTTCTCGGATCCTGATTCTTACTGGTGTGTGGTCTGCGAGGGCTAAGGGACCAGTGTTGCTCAGTTACACTTGCAAACCTCCCAGCCCAGCCTACTTCCCCCTGCTTGATGCCAAATCAAACAACACTGGACTTAGCATTCTACAGACCTGAGTTCCTCTGCTGACTCTAGTCCTTCTGGCTGTGCGTGTGACCTTGGCCAAGTCACTTTCTCTGAGGCTCAGTTTTTTCATCTGCCAAATAGCACTCAGTTGTGTCTGACTCTTTGGGATCCCCATGGACTGTGGCCCACCAGGCTCCTCTGTCCATGGAATTCTCCGGGCAAGCATACTGGAGTGGGTAGCCATTCCCTTCTCCGGGGGATTGACCCGACCCAGGGATCGACCCTGGGTCTCCTGCATTGTGGGCAGATTCTTTACTGTCTGAGCCAAGAGTAGCTTAAAGAAAGAATGCTAGACGGAGAGGAAGAATGTCAGAGGAACAGGAGAATGGGAAGATATGTGGAGGTGAAGGAAAGCCAAAATATTGTGTCTACTAGAGGCACGATATGCCTATGCATATGTATGTATCATGGCTACCATTTATTTTTAAAAAGGGGAGTTGAGGCTGTGGGAGGGAAAAATGCCATTTCAGAGTCAAGTACTCCCCAAAGTAGAAGCTGAGTGAATGCTACATGAAGGTAGCCCAGTAGAATGACCACTGTGGCTGGCCAATGGCATCGACACTTGAGTGGTAGGGGTCTCGGGCAGACGGCTGCAGGCGGAGCGTGCTGGTCCCAACTCCAGGGCACCCTGGGTGCCCTCACCCACACTCCCACTCCCCCGCTCCCCATCCACAGGACAGCCAGGAGCATAAGATCACCCTGTATGAGAACCCCAACTTCACGGGGAAGAAGATGGAGGTGATAGACGATGACGTGCCCAGCTTCCACGCCCACGGCTACCAGGAGAAGGTGTCTTCCGTGCGTGTGCAGAGCGGCACGTGAGTACACACCCTGCCCCAGGGGCCCAGGCTCCGAGCTGCCGAGCCCTGCTCTGCCCTGAGCTCTGGGGGTCTTGTACATTCCCGACCCCTGCCTTCCCATTGGAAAATGGGCATTGAAATCATCAGACGCCTGCATGTGGCTTTCAGTCCCTGTTTCATCCTGACCTGCCTTTTGGGCAACACCTTGCTTTTGAAAGAGAGAAATCATGGCCTTAACCTCAACTCTGAAGAGCAGGATAGTAAATGTTGGGTGGGGGCAGGGTAAGGCAGAGGCGGGGGGGTGGAGGGAGATCAGAAGGCTAGGAATGAATCGAGGGGTCTTTACAGAGCTGAGAGAGACAGGAAGCGCAGCACATGCTGGCCTTTCTCTGCATGCATTCCTGAGGTTGGAAATAGGAGGTTCTCCACCAAATTAAATTTCTTCGGCACGTAAACCTCAGTCACCAGCATTGGGGAATTTCTCACTGTGAAAAACGTGGATTCTATGGGGAATCTGAAGATGGACTTCGGGCAGTGGTTTGCCTGAGCCAGCTTGTACCAGCTTGCAAAAGCTGACTTAACTTTTCAGAATTTACCGTGAGCCAGTTGTTTAATCATTGGTAACTTGAAATAAGCCATTGTAGACCTATGTACACCACAGAGATTGGAAAGTGTTATAAACAAAACTTTTTTTTCCGCCCCAAGAGCACTAGTTTCCCAGTATATACTGGCTTTCTGGGGCTTGTCAAACGCTTAGAGTGTGCACAGTTCTGTATTCCTGAGCCCGGTCACTTACTCATCCCATTGGTTCAATTTGTCAAGTGATGTCATATGCCAGACACCATGACAGGTGATCAGTAATTCAAGGTAGGTTAAAGAGACCTGGCCTCGGTCTTGTGTAGCTAAAGGTCTGGTTGGAGGCAACTGTTCATAATTAGGAATCCATGCAAATCTAGTCTCCTTCCTTAAAGAAGGGGCTCTTGAGCTGAGGTCTCAAGAAAGCAGGAACTGTAGAGGTAAAGAGAAGGAAGGATGCCCCAGCCAGAATGGCATGTGCAAGCGTCCTGTGGTGGGAGGAGCCTGGTGAGTCCCCTGGGCTCTGCAGGGGACAGAGTGGTTGGGCTGCAGAGACACAGTGGCTGGAGTGAGTGTGAGAGGCAGAGCTGGAGGTGTCCACAGGGGCTGGCCAGGCAGGTTCGTGGGGGCCAGGCCTGTGTGATGCCTCCTGGGGAGAAGACTGTAACAGTTGTCAGGTGCCCAGTGAGTGACCCCCTAAATGGTGATGGCTTCAAATGGTGGCAGGATCCCGGAGGGGTCCTGGGACCTTTGCTGCTGCCCTTTGGCCTTGCTGGGGATTGGGCAGGAGGCCTGTCTTACCCTAAGCTTAGGTGAGCTTGAGATCACCGCTTCCTCTGATCCCAGTGCCAGGCCTGCATCTGGGAATTTCCCTGGTGGTCCAGTGGTTAAGACTTAGTCTTCCAATGCTGGGGGTATGGGTTTGATGTGTGATCAGGGTGCTAAGATACCATAGGCCTCAGGGCCAAAAAACAGAAACATAAAACAGAAGCAGTATTATAACAAATTCAGTAAGGACTTTAAAAAAATGGTCCACTTAAAAAAAAATCTTTAAAAAATAGTTGCTTCTAGAGGTAGCGAGCTCCGCATCAAGGGGAGGAAGAAAGCAGAGGCTGGACCCGGGAAGGGTGGTGGTGCTCTGCTCAACACCCAGGTAGTGTGGGATGATTGGGAGGCCCACCCTTCCTAGTGGCTGAACCATCCCCCTCGTGTCTCTCTCCATCTGCGTCTCCTGTTTCCCCACGTGCCCTCCCCCAACCTCTGGCCCTGCAGGTGGGTCGGCTACCAGTACCCTGGCTACCGCGGGCTGCAGTACCTGCTGGAGAAGGGCGATTACAAGGACAGCGGTGACTTTGGGGCCCCCCAGCCCCAGGTGCAGTCCGTGCGCCGCATCCGGGACATGCAGTGGCACCAGCGGGGCGCCTTCCACCCCTCCAGCTAGTGCCCCTCCCTTGCCTCCTTCCCAGGGGCTGGCCTCTGCCCAGCATCCCACCAGACATCCTGGAGAGTGAATAAAGTGTGACTTGCAACTTACCTGAGGCAGCGTCTTTTTATCGCCTGTGGAAGCCAGGGTGCTGCGTGCGTGCATGCGTGTGTGTGTAAGGCAGACACAGAACGACAAGAGAGCCAGAAAGTGACGGGGTGAGGGGTGGGACAGCCTCACCGAGACTTCTCAGCTCAGAGCTGCTTAGCTCTGTGACCTGGGGCACGCTGTCCAGCCTCTCTGAGCCTCTGCTTCTTCACCTGACTTACGGCCCCCTTTGCCCCCCCAGTGACTGGCTTGGCTGACCTCTGAGTCGTCCTTGTGTGGTTGCCAAGCACAGTCATTCAGGGCACGTGATAGTTGCTCCGGACCCTAAAAAGGTACCCACTGCCTGCTGTTCCCACAGAGTTGCCTTATCACCTTGAACCTGGGAGTTTATTTAAATCTGCCCAGAGGAGCCCCAAACCCTGTAACGCCCACCCCCATCCCGGAGAGAGGTCACGGAGACCCGTCTCTGTGTGTGTGTGTTCTGTGGTCCCTTTGTTCATGCCCTGGTTGGGGTGGTCACTTAGTGTAGCAGCTGAGGGCTGGGTTCCTGCGTCTTATGAGTCTGGATTCACTTGGCTGTTCTGGAGCCCTGCCCAGTCATGGGACCTCAGAGCCTTCCTACTTGGAAAAACAGGGGGAAAATAGTGTCTCCCTAACAGGGTAATAGCAAGAATGACAAGATAATCCAGGCATCGTCTATATAAATGTTAAACACTGGTCGGTCTTCTGTAGTACGAATACCCGCTCCCAGAGAGCAGCTTCTTTTTCCTTTGTCTTTGCTGTCTTTTGATGTGTAGTTTTAAATTTTGATGTGATTTAACATCGGTCTGCACCTTTATGGTTTGTATCTGCCATGCCTGCCGTGTCTTCTTTAAGAAATTCTTGCCCCATTTGTCATGAATATATTCTCCAAAGTTTTTCCCTACAGGTTTTAAAGTTTTCTCATTTAAGCTCTCAGTTGTCCTGGAGTTGATTTTTGTGTATAGTATGTGGCAGGGGCCTAATTGTTCATTTTTGATCTCTTTTTCCCCCGCTTTGTCACTGTTGTCCTGGAGTAATTTATTGAGAAGTCCATTTTCCCCTCACTGTGGCACAAAGCTGCCTCTCTGTTCCGTAGTAAATCGTCACATATACAGGGGATCTGTTTATGGCTCTTTTTCTCCTGTTCCTATTCTGTTTGTGCATCTCTGTTCTTACGGTGTTATGTTAATAGCCATTGCTGTGTAATAAATCTTGCATTGTGCATGTGCATATGTGTGCATGCGTGCTCAGTCCTGTCCTACCCTTTGCCCTAAATCATCCTTCTTCTTCAAGGACATTTTAGATAAGCCTGCCCCTTTATATCTCCATATAAAATCATTTCCTCAAATCTAGAAAAATGGGAAACCCTATTGAATGAGCTAAAGAGATTAATTACCATGAAGGTGGGAACTAATAAATGTTGCCGGCTTCGATTTGTTCATTCGGTCTTCACCCAACAGTCACCGAGTACCTGTTTTGTTCCCGGAATGGGCAGAGTAGGGGCTACAAAGGCAGGCGGGCACAGCCCCTGCCGCAGACAGGTTCCTCTCCCGGGGGATGGAAGTAGCTGGTGGTGGTGGTGGTTATGGTGTGAATCATGGTGGTGATTATGAGTTGAATTGTTTTCCTCCCTCAAAGTTCGTATGTTGAAGCCTTAACCCCTGATACCTCAGAATGCGACTTTATTTGGAAATAGGGTCTTAGCCACTGGGCCACCAGGCAAGTCCCTATCTCTCCCTCTCTTGTATCTCTCTTGGGACCTGTATTTATTTTTGCTGGTGCCTCTGCTTCTTTCTCCATCTTTGTCTTTTAACTCTCTGTTTTTTTCCTTTTTTCCCTTTATCTCTATCTCCCCATTCTATCCCTGTCTTTCCCTTCACCCTCCTCCCCCTCTTCGTCCGTCTGTCACAGGGGGGCTGTGCGCTGTCCCCCACCCTCCCCCTCCTTCCGCGTGGACCTCTCCCTTTATCCTCTCAGAGCCCACGCGGCTTCTCCTTTCCGGCCTCCAGGCGACACTTCCCCTTTCAGCCACAAGGTGGCAACAGAGCATCGTCCTCAGGGCTGCCCCCCACCCCACCCCACCCCGAGCTCTGATTGGAAACAGTGTGCAGGGCAGCTACAGGTTGTTACAGGTCAGGTGGGTGGTTCCTGTTTTACAGAGGAGTAACTGAGTGTCGCAGCGGAGGGAATGACTTGCCCAAGGCCACTCTTAAAAGCAAGAGAAAGTGAAAAAGCTGGTGTCGGAACCCAGGACTCTGGCTGCCTTTGAACCTCCATGCTCCGAACCCCTCACCAGCCATTCTGAGGGACCCTTTTCTGACTGCCCGTGGTCACTGTGCAGCCCTGCAGCCATTCCTGTCTCTCTCTGGTGTTGGGCTGGTGGGAGGTCGGGGGTGGCCATGGAAGCTTCCAGTCCTGGAGATGCTAAGGGGAGGAGCGCCCTGACTCCTGCTTTAAAAATAAGGAGCCTAAAATAGCCCTTCCCATGCCTCCTCCTCACTGGGGCCTTTGATGCCAGCTGACGGGGCTGGGCGGCGTTTCACAGGGCTACTCTGGACAGGCGGTGCCGGGAACCTGGGCTGGAGGTCAGGCCCACCTCAGAGCCGCAGCAATGTCCTCCTAAAAGCAAACGTTTGGTCCCGTAGGGAAGAGGGGAGTTGATGGGCTTCGGACTTGGGCATCAGGAAGCTTTGGCAGAGCTGCCCTGAGGAGATGCTAGAAACGAAACAGGTATGTGATGTCCCAGGGTTGGTCTCCTGAATTTCCATCACCCTTTGACCTCTTGAATTTCTGTTAAATGCAACCCACTCCAGTGTTCTTGCCTGGAGAATCCCAGGGACGGGGGAGCCTGGTGGCTGCCGTCTATGGGGTCGCACAGAGTCGGACACGACTGAAGTGACTTAGCAGCAGCAGCAGCAGCACCCACTACTCACTAATTCCCGGATCCAAGCGCATCCTCTCCTGTTCACATAATCCCAACAGCTTCCTCACAGGTCCCTCTGCGTTCCTTCTGCCCGGTCAGCCCCATCTCTACACAGCAGAGGGAATCCACTCAAAAATGCAGCCCCAATTGTGACATTCTCCTGCTTAAACCTGCCATGGCCCCCTGTCGCCCTCCAGATAAAGACCCTAATCATGACTCACAAAAGCTTTGAGAGCTAGTCTGGTGTTTTTTTTTTTTTTTTTAATTAAAAAAATTATTTATTTTTGGCTGCGCTGGGTTTTGTTGCCCTGCGTGGGCTTTCTCTCCTTGTAGTGAGCAGGGATTACTGTTTGTTATGGTGTACGGGCTTCTTACCGCAGTGGCTTCTCTTGTTGAGGAGCCCAGGCTCAAGAGGTGGGCTTCAGTAGCTGTGGCTCACACGCTTAATTGCTCCATGGCCTGTGGGATCTTCCCAGGCCAGGGATCGAACCCATGTCCCCTGCTTTGGCAGGCAGATTCTTATTCTCTGTGCTGCTGGGAAAGTCCCTCATCTGTCTAACGAAGGCCTAAGCACGGTGTGGTTTTACCTTTCTTTTATTCCTTACTTCATTTCATTCCATCTTAGACTGAAGTCTCCCCTAAGAGCAGGGAGGAGGTCGGATTTGCATTCTATATTCAAGAGCCCGCACACAGTTGAGGCTTGATAAATATTGAATGCATGAAGGAAGGAGGAAGGAATGAATGGGTGGCCCAGCCCAGAGATCAGGTGTGGCCAAGAAGACAACCTCCTTAAAACTGGTCATGTCCAGGTGAAGACTGGCAGTCTGGGAAGGTCAAGCAGCGGGGTGCAAAGCTCGTCTTGCTCCCTGAGCTGGGAAGGATCCCTCCTTCCCCTCCTCCTTGAAGTGGTGACCATCCCCCACGAGTCCTTCCAGAGCACAGACTCCAGAACCCATCAGAGGGTGAGATCGAGCCCTGCCTCTTCACAGCTCTGTGGCCTTAATGTTCTTATCTGAAAACAGAGTGCATGTGACTTGTTCAGCGACAGGTCCTCTGAAGCGAAGAGTTCAGATTCAGAGCCCAGTGTCTAGCTGCTCAGGAACAAAGGTGTTTGTCTCTTTTAAACTTCCGGTTCTAGAGCAGCAGTCCCTAACCTTTCTGGCACCAGGGACTGGTTTCATGGAATACAGTTTTTCCATTGACTGGGCGGGGGGGATGGTTTCAGGATGATTCAAGTGCATTACATTTATTGTTCTTTATTTGTGTTATGGTTACAGCAGCTCCACCTCAGATCATCAGGGACCCTGGAGACTGGGGACCCGCCAGTCTAGAGAGTATAAAAAAAATATTCAACCATTGCCTTCAGTCTAGGGCAGGCCTCTGAACCTTAGCTCTCCTGATGTGGGTCCTGGGACCGACTGGGGCCTTCTCAGGTGGCTCTGTCGTAATGAATCTGCTTGCCAATGCAGAAGATGCAGGTTCAATCCCTGGGTTGGGAAGATCTCCTGGAGTAGGAAATGGTACCTCATTCTGGTATTCTTGCCTGGAAAATTCCATTGTTAGAGGAGTGCGATGGGCCAGAGTCTGGGGGCCACAAGGAGTCGGACAAGACTGAGCAGCTGAGCGTGGGCCCGTCCTGTGCGTTACAAGTTGTTTGCTGCGCTGCTGGCCTCTGTCCAGTAGACGTCAGTAACACCCTCGAGTTGTGACTCCAAACAGCCAACCATCTCCTGGGGTGCAGACCCCCACGCTGAGAACTAGGGATCCTTATTCTGGGGGATGGGCAAGTTTATTTTTAAAGAGGACAGTGGGTGAGGTCATAGAGGATGGGATTTCAGGCCAGGGTGCAGACAGGGAGGGCAGCAGTTAGGATAAACTATGCACAGTAGGGAGCCGGCAGCGGCTCCCACCCCAGTGCTCTTGCCTGGAAAACCCCACGGACGGAGGAGCCTGGTGGGCTGCAGTCCAGGGGGTCGCACAGGGTCAGACACGACTGAGTGACTTAGCAGCAGCAGGAGCATGCACAGTAGGTGTTTTCTCCTTGCCGTGTATGAGATAAATTCAGATAAACTGTCAGCTGCAAGTGGGGGGTGGGGGCAGCAAGTCTGCCACGTCACAGATGGGAAAACTGAGGTCTGGAGGCAGGGGCTTTGTTACTGGCAAGCAGAAAGCCTTGGGTGTCTAAAATACGTACGCAAAAATGTCTTGGCATTTCATATGTACATAGATATATATCTGACATATATTGTACATAGCAACTCTATTAAAAACAGATATGGAGTCATAAACAGGAAAAGAATTTTAGAGTTTTATTTTTTAATGTGTACCGTGTGTGGGCACCTGTGTCCGCGTGCACACGCACACACACCTCAACCTTCTTGCATCTTTCTGGTGATTCTGGGAAGAGGCAGTGGAAGGAATCTGGGGTGTGTTTGCTGCCTACCGTCTTTTGGTCTTGAAGCCTTGCGGGGAGGAGAGTAGAGAGGGCAAGAGGTACAGATGAAACAGAGGGAGATCTGAGGCCTAAATGAGAGGACAGGGCCATTGCGTCCTTTTGTTTTATCCAAACAAAAGGTGACTGTGATCTGGTTTTGAATGAAAAGGGCTGAAGTCTACCTTCGATTTTACAAGTGAGTTGTGAACAAACACTCAACCATGACAAGAGGGGAGGAGGGAGTTGACCGTCTTCCAAGGTTTTGGAGGCAGCCCTTCAGACTTCCCCTAGATGGCCCTTGGAGGGCCCTGAGGGGCTCTGAGCAAGGGAGTGGCTTGGTCCTCGATTGGCAGTAGAGAGCACTTCTCTGGCTGGTGTGAAGCTGGGGAAAACGGAGAGACTGGACCGACAAGAGAGGGCAGCTGCCTGCCTTGTTGGGGTGGGGTGAAGGATGGAGGGAAACATCAGTGCACCCACTCCCTGTGAGGGGCCCTTAGGCATTCTCCCATCTGCTTGCGGTGTTCCATGTGGTCCAGGGCCGTTAAACTTTTCAAAGCACATTTGTTTGTTTCTTCTGACATTTTAAAATAAGAAATTAAATGTTATTAATACGGTACAGTGGGCTTCCCTGGTGGCTCAGTCAATAAAGAGTCTGCCTACGATGCAGGAGACGTGGGTTCAATCCCTGGGTGGCGAAGATCCCCTGGAGAAGGAAATGGCAACCCACTCCAGTATTCTTGCCTGGAAAATTCCATGGACAGAGGAGCTTGATGCACTACGTAGGTCCTTGGAACTGCAAAGAGCTGGACACGACTGAGTGACTGACCACGCACACGATATGGTGCAGCAGTGTCCTCCTGAGTCCGTCCCCTTCCTGCTTTTGCCTTAAGGTGACCACTGTATCCTGATTTATTTTTTGACTTTTACTCCCCATGGGACTATTCATACACTATGCTTAGTCTAGTTTCCAGACTTGACATAAACATTATATTCACTGTATGCTTTCATGACTTAAACTCACCTCTCAATATCATGCTTCTGGGACTTATTCACGATGTTAACAGGTAGCAGGTTTATACCATGCTTCTTAACAGGTAGGGAATGTGCTGTGGTACAGACATAATACAAGTCACTCATCCCATCCAGTATTGATGGGTATCGATCTATGTTCTTCTGATCTGGTTTACTATAAACTAAGCTGCATTAACCTCTCTTGGAGTGGCCCTATGACTCTTTGTGCTGAGAGCAAGAACACTGCAACTGAGCCTAAATAACCCTCATTTCCTTATTCATAAAAATAGGCATAATAGCAGTACCTACCTTACAGGGGTGTTGTGAATGATTGATATATTAATTAATGTGAATTAATAATTGGTGAAGCTCTTGGAGCAGGGTAG
This sequence comes from Bison bison bison, assembly GCF_000754665.1. Taxonomy (NCBI): domain Eukaryota; kingdom Metazoa; phylum Chordata; class Mammalia; order Artiodactyla; family Bovidae; genus Bison; species Bison bison. The sequence goes on from NW_011495054.1 coordinate 8,751,547, forward strand.
TGTCATGTAAGTGTTTGAAATTTCATGGTGTTGTAAACTGAGCTTAGGACAAAGTGTGCATGGAGTTATGTAACAGCTTCCTCCTCCAGGCTGTGTGGCTTTAGACAAGTCAGTCAACTTCTCTGGGTCTCTCCTCTCTCATCCATAAAACGAGGTGTCATAAAGATTGCATGAGATGATGCATGCTCTATAATAGACAACTCAGCAAAGATCCGCTTTTGTTTTCATCACTTCCGTTTTGTCACCCTCACAAGGTTGTTCGGGCACGTGTTATTTTCCTTTTGGACAGACAAAGAGACTGAGGCTCAGAGAGGTAGAGAATCTTGCTGTAGATCGCACAGCATGTCAGAATGAATGGACGTTCTTCAGGCAGCGCCCCTGCATTGGCTCCCTGTGGCTGTTATTGTAGATCTCCAGGGCCCTCCTGCCTCCTCCTGAGATCCCTGGATGCCCCTCTCCGCCTTCCCTCACTCACCCCCAGCCTAGACCTGTAGCTTGGCCACCCTCTGTGTTCTTGCCGCACAGTGGAACTGATATAAAGAGTCCTCCACGTGGCCTCTTAGAAACGCCACCTGACGCTCCTGTATCATGGCAACCACAGAATCAAAACAAGCTCTTCAGAAAAGATCATAAAGGAAGGGGAGGTTGAAAGCCTCCCCCTGCTCCCCCAGAAGGCCACCCCTCTGTGATTCCCACCACTGTGCTTTCATCTTGCAGAGTTGACCTGGTTTGCGTTGCGTCTTCACAGTTAAAGGAATTTCCCCCTCAAATTGTTTCCCTCTAGCTGCCTGGGGCTGGGAGCCAAGAAGTGGGGTTTAAAATATACAAAAGGAAACGGAGCGCAGAGGAGAAAATCCATTAGAGAGTGGGTGCCCGGGGGCGGCAGAGCAGAGTGGGCACTGTGCCGTGGCTGGGCCGGACTTCTGTCTTGGGGGCCCCTGCCCCTGCTCGGCAGAGCCCTTCAGCATCTGCCTCCAATGTCAGTGTCCTGACTGCGCACAGGCAAATCTAGCCCTTCATTCACAGGCGGAGAAGCCACTGTTACGGACAGTAATCGTTAGCTGACTGTTGTTTCTACTGAAGTATAGTTGGCTCACAGTTAGCTTCAGGTATACTCAAAGTGACTCAGTCTTTCATATTTATGTGTGTGTGTATGTGTGTGTATATATATATATATAAAAATATATGTGTTCTTTTTTGAATATTTTTCTGTTGTAGGTTATTACAAAATTTTGAGTATAAGTTCTCTGTGCTATACAGTGGGTCCTTGTTGGTTATCTATTTCATATACAGTAGTATGTATATGTTAACCCTCAAAACTCCTAATTTGTCCCTCCCCTACTCTTTCCCTTTGGTAACCATAGGTTTGTTCTTTTTATGTCTGTGGTTCTGTTTCTGATTTGTATATAAGTTCATTTGTCTCGGGTTTTTAAGATCGCACATATAAGTGATACCATAGGATATCCGTCTTTCTCTGAGCTCACTTAGTGTGATGGTCTCTAGGTCCATCCGTATTGCTGCAGATGCATTATTTCATTCTTCTCATGGCTGAGTAGTATCCCATTGCTTATCTGTACCACCTCTTCTTTATCCGTTCCTCTGTTGATAGACATTTAGGCTTTCACATCTTGGCTGTTGTGAATAATGCTGCTGTGAACATTGGGCTGCGTGTATCCTTCACATCACACCAGTCAGAATGGCCATCAACAAAAAGTCTACGCATAATAAATGCTAGACAGTGTAGAGAGAAGGGGCCCCTCCTATATTGCTGGTGGGAATGTAAATTGGTGCAGCCACTATGGAGAACAGTATAAAGGTTCCTTAAAAAACAAAAAATACCGTATGATCCTGCAATCCCACTCCAGAGCATATATCCAAAGAAAATCATAATTTGAAAAGTTAGCTACTAGTATTTACACTTGAAATATGCCAGTTGTAGGGACATGATTTGCATATCTGAAAGGATATAATCCCCACAGCTACCTCGTAAGGTTAGTATCCTGATAATCCCCACTTTGCAAATGAAATAGAGCAGAGAGAGGTGTAGTCACTTCTCCAGGTCACCCAGAGTTCACTCTGGAACTCAGAGCCCAATATAGTTGATTCCAGAGCCTGTGCCGTTACCTCCTGTATGGCCCAGGAGTTTCAGGACTGGCCGGCAGGCGCACTGGAGCTGAGCAAGGACAACGAGGTGGCCTGGTGTTGAGGGAAGCTCATTGGAGGGGCAGGGTTGGAGTTCTGGATCCAGAATGTGCAGCAGGCATTAGTCCTGGCCGTTGGGTAAGAGAGTGATGGCAAGCGGCTGGTGAGCACGGGAGGAGGAGGAAGGAAGTCTTGAGCTCACACTGGGGAATGTGGGGCTAGGGAGCTACAGCGGGTGCCTGAGCTGGAGAGTCAGATCATGCCCTTGGCTGTGCTCGAGTGCTGGGACAATGGGCCCGGAGTATTTTGCTAACAGTAGTCACAGCTGTGCTGGCCACTGCTCTAGGCACTTCATTGCTGTTGTTTATTCACTAAGTCATGCCCGACTCTTTGATACCCCATGAACTTCAGCACATCAGGCTTCCTTGTCCTTCACTATCTCCTGGAGCTTGTGCAAACTCAGGTCCATTAAGTTGGTGATACCATCCATCCATCTCATCGTCTTTCATCCTCTTCTCCTGCCCTCAGTCTTTCCCAGCATCAGGGTCTTTCCCAGTGAGCCGGCTCTTCGTATCAGGTGGCCAAAGGATTGGAACTTCAGCTTTAGCATCGGTCCTACCAATGAATATTCAAGGTTGATTTCCTTTAGGACTGACTGGTTTGAGCTCCTTGCTGTCCAAGGGACTGTCAAGAGTCTTCTCCAGCAGCACAATTTGGAAACTTTATAGACACGATTTCAGTTCAGTTCAGTTCAGTCGCTCAGTCATGTCCAACTCTTTGCAACCACATAAATCGCAGCACGCCAGGCCTCCCTATCCATCACCAACTCCCGGAGTTCACCCAGACTCATGTCCATCGAGTCAGTGATGCCATCCAGCCATCTCATCCTCTGTTGTCCCCTTTTCCTCCTGCCCCCAATCCCTCCCAGCATCAGAGTCTTTTCCAATGAGTCAACTCTTTGCATGAGGTGGCCAAAATACTGGAGTTTCAGCTTTAGCATCATTCCTTCCAAAGAAATCCCAGGGCTGATCTCCTTCAGAATGGACTGGTTGGATCTCCTTGCAGTCCAAGGGACTCTCAAGAGTCTTCTCCAACACCACAGTTCAAAAGCATCAATTCTTTGGCGCTCAGCCTTCTTCACAGTCCAACTCTCACATCCATACAAGACCACAGGAAAAACCATAGCCTTGACTAGATGAACCTTTGTTGGCAAACTAATGTCTCTGCTTTTCAATATGCTGTCTAGGTTGGTCATAACTTTCCTTCCAAGGAGTAAGCGTCTTTTAATTTCATGGCTGCAGTCACGATTTAAATCATCACAAAAAGTCCCATTTGGGAGGTGGCATTATGGTCCCATTTTCTAGATGAGGTCACTGAGTCTCCAAAGAGTGAAGTGATTTGGCCAAGGCCACACACCTGGTGAGTAGTGGCCCTGATGTATGAACCCAAGACTGGCTGATTCCCAAGCCCACATACTTAATCAGTTAAGTACAGGTAGCCACTAAAATACTATGTAACAAACAACCACAAGATCTCAGTACCATGGAACAGTGTTTATTTAGCCCAGGTGTCTAATTTGGGTTGGTTGAGCCTGGCTGGGCTCCACTGGGGGTCTATTCTGCTCCACCCATGATGGTCTCATCCTCTCCTGGCATCAGTGGGATGGCTTGGACACCTTTATCTTCTGTCCACGGCAGGAGCACAAGAAGGGAAGCAGAACCTGAGAAGTCTCCTGGAGTCCAGGCTCAGAACCAGCATACAGTTCCTCCTGCCTCATTCTGTTCATCCAAGAACATCACAAGACCGAGTCCAAAGATCTGCATGGTCCCCGGGAAAGAGCAGGAACGCAGGTAGAGGGAAAGAACTGGGGCCAGTGCTGTGCCCTAGGGCAGTGCCTGTGCTGGTGAAAAACGCATCCACTCTTTGATACTCTTTTCAAAAGGTAGAGCTCTTGGACTTCCCTGGTCTAGTGGTTCGAATCCACCTGCCAATGCAGGGGACCCGAGTTTGAGCCCTGGCCCAGAAAGATTCCCACATGCTGTGGGGCAGCTGAGCCCCGTGCACCGCAACTTCTGAGCCCACATGCCCTAGCTCTCTGCAGCTAGAGAAAAGCCCGAGTGCAGCTGCAAAGACCCAGCCTCAAATAAATATGTTTTAAAGGGGAGCTCTTGCGTGTGGGCTGCACCTCCTAACTTGCTTCCAACAAGCAGAACAAGACAAAAGTGACAGGTGTCACTTCCAAGGCCAGGACGGGAGCCCTCCCTCCTTGCCCATCTGAGGATAATTGCTCTGGGGATCCGGCCGCCATGTTGTGAGGACACCCGAGCAGCCTTGTGGAGAGACAGGTGGTGAGGCCCTCAGGACTCCAGCCAGCAGCTGTGGGAGTGGGTCTTCCTGGGAGCAGAGCCTCCAGCCCCAATTCAGCCTTCTGATGACTACAGCCTGCTGACATCCCGATGGCAACTTCACGAGAGAGACCCTGTGTCAGAACCACCCAGCTAAGGCACTCCTGAATCCCTGATCCACAGAAACTACAAGACAATACATGTTTTTATCATCTGAGGCCTCCAAGTCCTGGAGCAATTCAAGATGCAGCAACAGAAAACAAATGCAGTTGCCTAATCATGATGCCAGCCTCTTGCTGTCATTTCAAACGAGGCGGAGATGGAAGCTGTTTTGTCTGCTCCCCAGAGAACCAGCAAAATCCCAACAATTTACCAAGATTAAGGGACCAAAAATACTCTTGGTAAAACTGTGGTTGTTAAGAAACATCTGTTCTTGAGATGCCCAAATTGGGCTGCGCTCAAAGGGAATGAAAATGTATCAGAGGATGGGGACAGCTGTGGGGGACTGATGCCAACCCTGTGGCAGACTCAGCATGTCACTCAGTCCCTCCTTGGAGCTGAACAGGGAGAACAGTTCAAACAAAGGTCTGCTAGGGCCGCCGAAGCAAAGCACTGACGGGTCCATCCAGCTGCAAGGAAGATACTCACAGCACATCCTGCTGTGTGCCAGGCACAAGGTGGGCACTGAACAAGGGTTGGGCTGGTGGAAGACTTTGGCTGCATGGTACGGACTGACGGGCGAGAGGCAGTGTTGTCCAGGGGTTGAGTCCACGGACAGACCTGCGTTTGAATCCTAGCGATGACGTTGCTGGCCCTGAGTCTTACAAGAGGCCAGTCACTTAAACAGCTTCCTCATCTGTAAGATGGACATAACAACTGTGCCTGTTTGACTGGTGGTCGTGGTCTACCCAGCTTTGCTTTGTAGGACTCTTCTCCTACTCCCTGTGTCCTGTCCATCCTGGTGCCCGGCCACTGCAGCACATCCCCTTGGCCACCACTCAGGAGCAGACATAAGACCCGAGTGAGGTCAGTGGGATGGCCGTAGAGAAATGTTCTTTCTTTCTTAAAGTGGTAGGCTTAGAAGGACACGAGCCGCCTGGGTTGCCAGTGTCAATCATCACATGTACCATGTGAAGAGGTCTTGTCTAAGGCCTGGGGAGGGACGGAAGAGCCTCCTGCTGTTGTTGGGTCCAGCCCTGCCTGAAGCCTACCTAGAATTTGCCACAGATGTCCACATTAATCAAAGTTCTCTAGAGAAACAGAACCAATAGGTACACGTATACACACATATATATCCTATTGTTTATGATATATCTTATCTATAGATATATAGAGAAATTTAATATAAGAAATTAGCACATGATGATTATGGAGGCTGAGCAGTCTCAAGATCTGTAGCCAGCAAGCTGGAGACTAGAGGAGAGGGTGGTGTAAGTCCTAGTCCAAAAAGCCAGTGGACACAGGACACAAGAAGAGCTGCTGCCTTAGTTTGAGCCCAGAGACAAAAGACCAGCATCTCAGTTCAAGGCAATCAGGTCACCTCTTATGGGAGGGTAAGCCATTTTGTTGTGTTCAGACCTTTAGGTGATTGGATAAGAGCCACTCACATCAGGGACAGCAATATGCATTACTCAGTCTACTGAGATATGTGTTAATCTCACCTAAAAGTCACTCTCACGGACATAGAAGAATGTTTGACCAAGAAGCTGGGCACCCGTAGCCCAGTCCAGCCAGTTGGCACATAAAGTGAACCATCATGGTATCTAAGTTGTCACTGAATGCCTTCCCCTGTTTTAAACCCATTGGAGTTGATAGGCCTTGCTTGTAATCAAGAATCCTGATCGATAGAAATGCTTTTTTCATAGGGATATTTACAGAATGGATGAGCTCTTGCACAGTTCTTGGGAGACGGAAAGCCCTCAAAAATGATAATCATTCATTCCTGTCATAGAGCAGCTTCAAGGGAGGAGGATTTCCCACTTTGCCCGTACTTCCTCCCACAATCCTGAGGTCAGAAAATGGGCCGGCACTGCTCCTACTTCCTCTCCACCACATCCTCTCTTTAGAGTGGGTCACTGGTTCTGAGTAGGTGGAGGAGATGCTCTACCCCACGGGAAGACTCCATGGTCTAAATCGCCTGGCACAGTCATTAATAAGCTAAAAGATGAGGAGAGCTTCCCTGGTGGCTCAGTGGCAAAGAATCCACCTGCATTGATGGAGACGCAGGTTTGATCCCTGAGTCAGGAAGATCTCCTGCAGAAGGAAATGGCAACCTGTATTCTTGCCTGGGAAATCCCATGGAGTGAGGAGCCTGGCGGGCTACAGTCTATGAGGTTGCGAAAGAGTTGGACACAACTGAGCGACTAAACAACAGCAATAACAAAAGATGAGGAACCTGGGAGAATCTTTCCTCGGGGCTATGGTCTGCAGAATCACATCATGTTGAACGTCAAAAGCTGAATATCACCTCTGTTTTGTTTTTCTTTTTATTTTCTGAAATAAGTTCTAATCTCCCCCAGACTAATGGATGCCTAGGGCTGTACAGATCCAAAGCTGTACTCAGGGAAACAAAATTGAAAACTACATTAAAAAATTTAAACTAGTTATCCCTGTAACATATTCTTCTAGGAATGGTAGATATATTGGTTTTGACCACCAGCATCCTTTCCTTGGCCGACCCATGCCTCCCTCACTTCTTGTGGTACCTGGAGGCTATTAATCACAGTCCTCCACCTTCCTCACCACCCGGGAAGGCCTATCAAGGGGCTGAGCCTATCCTAACACCATGGCTGCATCCTCTTGGACCATGTGATTGGTCCCGAGGTGGACATGTGATTCAAGCAGAGCCAATCCAAATCCTTCTTTGGGTTCCTGCATCCATGATGAGAGACAGGCAGAGATAGAAACAGAGAGGGGCAGGGTAGCCAGGAGGAGAGAGACAGAAGATGAGAGAGTGCTTTTGCCTTTTGGACTGCGAGCCATAGGGATGAGGCTTGGGGCTGAACAGAGGTCAGCACACAGAGGGTAGAAGAGAGAGAGAGAACTGCCTGCCAGACACGTGGGAGGAGACACGGGCGCCCCTGGGTCTGGCCATGCCTGAAGCAAGCTAAAAGTCTCCCCCTTTCCCTTAAACCTATTTCAGTTGAAACAGTGATCTATTTCTCCCTGCTTAAATTCACTTAAAAAAAATGGCAGAGGAAACTGCCTACATGCTTGTGCCAAAGATCCCAAGCTTGGGCCAGGCGAGATTGAACTTCTAAACGCCAGATGGCTGATGCTCCAGCCACCCTCTTGTTTGGAAGTCGGCCGTGTGCCCCGAGTGCAGACGTTGGAGTCAGAAGACTGAGATGAGAGCCCCAGATCCAGACTCTCTGAGCCTCGGTTTCTTCCCCTGTAAACTGTAGGTAACAGTACCTGCCTCCTCGGGCAGTAAGAGGCTTAAATAAGACGAGGGCTGTCGCTCGCGTGTCTCGGGGGGCGGGCACGGAGACGTGCCCCATCCGCAGGAGCCATCTCCCCGCCACCCTGCAGGATCCCAGCCTGCTGCTCCTTCCCCTGCCTGACCCAGTTTCTCATCCAAATTTGGCCACAGGCCCAGGCCCTGGCCTATTTTCGGCACACCTCTTTTTTGTTGCAGGAAAAAAAGAGACCCACACGAGTTACCTTAAAACAGGGAGTTTATTGTGGGGACAAACGGGGACAGGAACGTGGAGAGGGTGGAGGCAGGAAACCCTTTGGGACTGAGACTGTTTTGGTGTGGAATCTCTTTTCTTTGTACCTTTAAAAGTCATCAGGCTACCTGTCCCAACAGGAGGATCCCCTTCCCAAGCCTGGACGTGAACAGACCCGGAGAGGCTGGTGTCTGCAGTTGTGCAGCGCTAAGACTCCTTTGCAATCGTGGGGAGGGAATGGATTTTTTTGGCTGCTGACAATCTGGATTCAGGTTTGGACAGCTCTCAGGACCAGCAGGGTTGTTGTGAGAGAGGACGTGCACAGGGATTTTAGAGTGAAGTACAGAGTGACTGTAATTTATCATCCAAACCAGGACACTTGGAGAATGAAAGGGGCACCATGGTAATTACACGGGGATGCAGATGTAAACCAAGGCTGCAAGCCAGCCGGGATGTCTGGTCGCCCTGAGAGCACAGAGGTTTGGGAAGGAGGGGACTGAAAAAAAGGCAGGTGCCCAGAATGGAAGGAGGTCTGGGGGTGTAGCTGCTGCTCAGGAAATGCCAGGTTCATGAGTCTAGGGCTGGATGGTGAGGAAGGGAGCCCCTGGGTCCCCAGGGACCACGTCGTAGCACCTGCCCTGTGGGTGATGGGTGGTGTTTGCACTCGTGCAGTTTTGCTCCATCAGCCCACAGCACCCCCAGAGGGAGACCCAGACCCTCAGATAGTTCAGATCCATAGGAGACCCCTGTATACTGGCAGGCGATGGAGAGAAACTCCCCACTCAGATAAGTGGAGCAGGGGCAGGTGCCCCCTCCCTGCAACCTGGGCCAGTGTCTGCACTCCCTCTGTGGCCCGTGGGGTCCTCGGCGTGTCTGTGCACTCAGAACTCGGTGCTTGCAAAGAGCTCCCTGCTTTCCCCCAGCTCTCTGATTTCTGGTGACTGTACCTCTCCCCAACTCTTTGCCTTGTCTTCCCGATGGACTCCTAGCCTGGACCTTTGGCAGTGAAATCACGCTTATGTCAAATAATTTGAAACAACTCTTTCCCACTGCTCAGGAGGGTACAGAAGGTTCTCACCTTGAGGGGATGGCAGGCCCCTTCATGTGACGTACATGGTGGTTTTTCTCATCGCTCTTTATTACCTCCCCATTTTATGTGCCCCAGGGGCCCCACCCCTTACCCACACTCATTCTCTGGACTTTGAATGACCCCATCCCATGGATGCCCCAGTGGAGCAGTTGACTTAAGCTCAGTCGATCAGCACATCCTGTCTCCCTGGCCGCTGATTGGTCTAGGTACACACCCAGTTGGAGTTGTCTTGACTTGAGGTCTATGAGAAGAGCCTGGAGCATCTTTTCTGATGCTATTGGAGGGGATGAAGAATAGAATGCAGAACTAACATCATTTTTGATGAAGGACCTATACCGTGGAGCTACAAGGAAGCAGAGCTAAGCGGAGAGAGAGAAACTGGATCCTGGTGACGTCACTTGAGCCTTTAGGTCAAGCCACACCTGAAGGTCTTCCTCTGGGCTGTTCAAACACAGACACCAATAAATCCCCTTTTCTGAGATCCCAGTTTTCTAGTTTCCCAGTTGACAGAGCTCTCTAACTGCAGGTTGAGTCCTAGGGTCCACAGGATGCTCAAACCAATGGGAAAGGCATTGCAGTTGCTCATATGAAGTTCTGAGCCTTGCCCTCCCATAGTGAGAATTTTCAGGCTCTAGTTAAAGCTGTTAGTGCCTGTCTTCTTAGTCACTAACCCATACTCTCTTACATAATAGACTCTCAGCAATATTGCGAAATAGGTCAAGATTAATTCTGAAGCCCCAGTGTTCCACCTGACCTCCCTTTGTGGGTCTACAGAGCCTGTTTATGAATTTGTACCCCCTCCCCCTCCCCCCCGCAGAATTTCCGGCCCCACATCTCCCCTTGAGGACGCCAGCCCCACATCTCCCCTTGAGGACGCCAATCCCAATGTTGTCTCAAAGACCTCCCGACCTCCCTGTGTTTCTCCTGCCCTGTACTCCCCTCACCCTGAGATCCAGCCCTTCTGGCAGCTTCCCAGGTCCACAACTTTTTCTCAGATCAGGAACTTTGCAGATGCTGGTTCTTCCACCTAGAATCCACCTTTTCTCTTTCTTTACCAAGTTTTCTTCTTTTCACTCTTGAAGCCTCGCTGAAATGTTACTTCCCCAGGGAGTCCTCCTTGGCCTTTAATCTAGGTCAAGCTGGCCCCTTTTGCATTCCAAGGGCACCTTGGACTTTTTCTCTTGTAATTGTAGCTCCAAGCTCAATTACTCCCCCAGGGACATGAGACCTGGCACATGGTTGGTTTTCAAAAACATCTGGATGGATGAGTCCACAGGCTCCGAGCCCCTTGGCAGTGGGGAGCAGAGGTCCAGGGAGAGGCTGGACTTGCTCAGATCCCACAGCCAGCCTGTGGCAGGTGGACACTCAATGCAGGGTGGTAGTCAGATTCTCTGAGAAGCCCCAGTAATGGCCACCCCTCCTTTGTTGGGAATTCCAGCTCTGTTTATTTCCCCAAAATGTTTTCTGAGACTGCAGCTGCTGACCCTGTGCTGATGCCATGGAGGGCCTGAGCTGATGGCTGTGACTCCCTGGATGACGGGGATAGCAACCCCGCTGGGAGCATGGCCGGGCTGGAGTCTGGCGGAGACAAGCTGGGTTAATGTTTACTCCAGTCCCAGTGTCATGGGTCATCAGACCAAGAGCAGGCGCACTGGGGGACTGTGCAGGGAGACCCCATGTGCCTTGGCCTTGCTGTGGCTACAAGGCCCGGGGCAAGTGGGGGCAGAAAGTCCTGGGTGCAGAGATCTTCCACCCTGATGCTGTGCTGTGACCAGGGAAAACACTCGGGTTCCAATGCCAGTTCTGCCACTTGCCAGCTGTGTGACCTTGGGCAAGTCACCGTGCTCTCTGCCTCTCTGTTTGCCATTCTGTGAAACAGGAATGTTAAGAGTAGCAGCCTCATAAAGCAGTAATGAGAATTAAATTAGAAAGTAATCATCCTGCGCTTATAGCAGTGCCTGACCCAACAGAAGTGTTCAAACTGCATCCCCTCGATACTGGGAAAGATTGAGGGCAGGAGAAGGGGACGACAGAGGATGAGATGGCTGGATGGCATCACTGACTCAATGGACATGGGTTTGGGTGGACTCCAGGAGTTGGTGATGGACAGGGAGGCCTGGCGTGCTGCAGTTTGTGGGGTCACAAAGAGCTGGACACAACTGAGCAACTGAACCGAAATGAACTGGACAGTGGCAATAATGTGCCTATCTAAAGAGCAAATCTGTTATGTATTGCTTTATTTACATTGTTATTGTCTAAATCCCGCTCTGGACTGTGAATTCCTGGCATGGTCCTGGGCCCATAGAAGGCACTCAATAAGTATTGGATGGATGGATGGGTAGGTGAGTAAATGAGTGGATGCTTGGAAGGGTGGGAAGATGGGTGGATGGATGGATAGGTGGGTGGGTAGATGGATGGGTGGGTGGATAGGTAGATGGATGGATGGGTGGATGGATGGGTAGATGGATGGATGGGTGGATGGATGGATGGGTGGATGGATGGATCATTA
>NW_011495054.1:8763403-8773385 GCF_000754665.1 Bison bison bison
ATGAGTGGATGGGTGGATGGGTGGGTGGATAGGTGGATGGATGGATAGGTGGGTGGGTAAATGGGTGGGTGTGTGGATAAATGAATGGATACGTAAGTGGATAGATGAATGGATGAATGGGTGGATGGATGGGTAGATGGATGGATGGGTGGATGGATGGGTAGATGGATGGATGGGTGGATGGATGGGTAGATGGATGGATGGGTGGATGGATGGATGGGTGGATGGATGGATGGGTGGATGGATGGGTAGACAGGTGTGTGGATAGGTGGCAGGTGAATGGATGGATGGATAGGTGGGTGGGTAGATGAAAGGATGGATAGGTAGGTGGGTGGATGGGTAGGTGTGTGGATGGGAGAATGAATAAGTAAGTGGATAGATGGATGAGTGGGTAAATGGATGGGTGGAAGGATGGATAGATAGGTGGGTGAATGGATGGGTGGGTGGGTGGATGCAATGGTATCAACAGATGGATTTCTAGAATGAATATAAGTAAGCTCTGTAAGTTTCTGAAGACCTGTGACTCACCTGCTCATGTCTCCAGTTCTCCCTGCCTCATCTTTGTGTCCATGGCACGCGTTTCCAGGAGTGTAAAGAACAATAGAATAATAAGCTTACAAGACTCTTCTTGTGGGTGGTGTTTTTAGTTTCCATGCCATGGAGGTCAGAGTGTCAAATAACAGAAGTCTTTTCTCTCTCAAGGAAAGAATCAGTCACACCTGCGTAGGCGGTGGTAGAGGTGGGTATTTGTTTGGTTTAACAGCTATTTGACTCAGCCCTCCTGCCAGCGGGAGCCGGTGACCTTTCCTCTGAGCCCCGGGCCCTGAGCCAAGCCCGGGAGGGCAGTTCCCTCCACTCACGAGCTCTGTCAGTGCAGCTACGTCCTGCTGAGATTTGGTTCCTGCTGGCTGCCCTGTTGCCACCAGGAGGGCATCTGAGAGCTCGGCAGAAATGAGAGTTCTGGGGCCGGGAGGAGCACTGGCGTGGGGAGGGGACCACATCCCAGCCGTCCACCTCACATTATGTTAACTCCTTGGGGATAGACCAGTATAATAATAACCCCCAGGGATTGCCCTGATGGTCCAGTGGCTAAGACTCCACGCTCCCATTGTGTGTGGTGGGGGAGGGCTCTGGGTTCGATCCCTAGTCAGGGAACTAGATCCCGCATGCTGCAACTAAGATCTCATGCCATAATGAAGATGGACAATCCCACGTGCAGCCAAATAAATATTTTTAAAATACTATTAAAAAGTAAAAATAATTATAACCCCCAAAGGGCACCATCTCCCCGGGTCCACACTCCTTTGCCGTGAACTATTGTTGTTGTTCTCAGGATGTGGAGTCTTATTTTTCTGCACCCTCTTGAATCTGTGACTTGCTTTGACCCCCAGGTGTGGCACCAGTGATGCTGGGTGCCCTGAGATTAGTTCTTCCTCTCGCCCTCTGGGGTCACTAGGATCACTAGGCTGTGAGACTCGCCTACCAGCGGATGAGATGTCAATGGAGGAAATCAGAGGTGACCCATTAGACAGCATCAACTGCCAGACATTGAGTGGGGCCATCTCGAACCCTCCCACCTGGCTTAATACCCCACCCGAATGCAGACGTGTGCATGAGACCAGGATCCTTTGTGTATATATTAGGCTTTGGAGGAATTCAAAAGGCATCTTATGTGAACTGCATGAATCTTTCTACATACCCTATCTTCTTTCACTGCCAAGTGGGCAGATTTATCCTCCTATGGTAAAGAACGCGCCTGCCAATGCAGGAGACAGAAGAGACATGGGTTCAGTCTCTGTGTCAGAAAGATCCCCTAGAGTGGGGGCAACACTGGCAATCCACTCCAGTGTTCTTGCCTGGGAAACCCCCTGGACAGAGGAGCCTGGTGGGGTATAGTCCATGGGGTCCACAAAGAATCGGACACAGCGGAGTGGCTTAGCAGGCATGCACAGCTGTCTTGGCACCTCCTGTAAGACCAACCCCCCCCCCACCGCCCATACTGCCCCTCCCTGGACCCTCTCGTGGGACATCTAAGCCCACGTGAGCTGAGCCCCTTGCAACTGGTGCTGGGTTGATCGAGGTGAAGCCAGATTGAAAACAAGGGCATGGTGATTTTAGTCAATAGGACTGTTATATACTTGAAAATTGCTATGTTCTCTGAATGTTCTCACCACAGAAAAAGAAATGGCAATTACGTGACCCGATGGAGGTGTTTGCTAACACCATGGCGGTCATCATTTTGCGATATATGTGTGTCAAATCAATATGTCGTGCATCTTAAGGTTATATGACATCACATGTTGGTTATAGCTCAGTAACACTGCGGAGGGGAAAACCAACGCAAAGACCCATTAGGGGAAAAGATCTCACTGGTGGCCGGGGAGATACAGGAGTGGAGAGATCTGCTGCCAGGCAGCCAGGCTGGGTTGTGTGTCAGTGGGGGTGGCTGTGTGCCACGGCTGTGTGCAGGCGTGACGGTGCCTAGGACCTGTCGCTCCAGTCCCTGGAGCTCCACAGCGTGCTGCCACTCTGTCGACCCAGGAAACTGCCTCCGCCCACAATCCCTACACTCCCCCCATATTGTGGAGCCTTGGAAATCAGCCCAATTTACCCAGTCCGAGGAATTCTCCTCTGAGCCAACCATGCCCCTCAGACTGAATAACCACAGCTTACACAGCTCACAAAGAGGTCAGACACAGGTATGTAGAAAGTGGGATTCATGTAGTTCACGTAAGATGCTTTCTGAACTCCTCCAAAGCCCGGGATACACATAAAGGATCCAGGAGCCCATCCGTCTCTGGACCTTTGCCTGTGTTGTCCCTTCAGCCAAGAACAGTCTTCTCTTAGCTTTAGGCATGACTGGCTCTTTCTTCCCCATTCATACCTCAGGTTCAGCATCACTTCTTTAACAAATAAAAACATGCCCACACAAAAACTTATAGGGGAATGTTCTTAGCAGCATTATTCACAATGGCTAAAAAGCGGAAACAACCCAACTATGCATCAGCTGATGAAGGGATAAGCAAAACGTGTTGTACCCATACAATGGAATATTATTTGGCAAAAAAAAGGAGCGGCGTGCTGATACATGCTACAATGTGGATAAAACTTGAAAACACTGTGCTTAGTGAAAGAAATCATTCACAGAAGCCCACATACGGCACAGTTGCACTCAGAGTACATGTCTAAGCAAATCCATAGAGACAGAAAGTAGCTTAGTGGTTGCTGGTGGGTAGGGGGAAGGGGAGAAAGGGAAGTGAATGCTAAGTATAAGATTTCTTTTGGGAGTGCAGAAATGTTCCAGAGTTCGATGGTGCTGATGATTGCACAACCTTGCAAGTATATTTAAAAAAAAACAAACAACCCTTGAATTGTACACTTTGCAAGAGTAAAAGTTGTGGTATGTGAATTATATCTCAATACAGCTGTTTAACAACAACAAAAATCACCTCCTCAAAGCAGTCCTCCATGATTCCTCACTCTGAAGATGATGCCCCCGATGTTTTCTAACTCTGGCCCTTGATTCAGTCCCTCACCTTATTGGCTGCCCCCTGACATTATGTGGTCTATTTACATGTATATTTCATGTGTGTGCTTCTCCCACTGTAGGAACAGGCTCTGTGAGAACGGGGCCACGTCTGCCTCCTCAGAGCTGTGTCCCCAGCACTTACACAGGGCTGGTTGTTGACTGAATATTAGTTGGTTGCACGAAGGACTCAGCGTGCTAGAGCCGCCAGGGAACAGAGTGCTCTTCCAGTTCTCCTCGTTTACAGATACGGAGGCTAAATGCTGGGGAGGGACTCAGTGTCCTAGCATCCCATGGCTGTGCTTAATATCCACCGCCCCCCCCCCACTGCAACAGCTATCTTGCAAAGATGTGGAAGTCCCCCAAACCGCCCACCCATGTGGAACAGACTGTTCTCCACCTAGCCATTAAATGACAGAGATAAATGATGTTGAGGGTCCCAGTTCAGTTAATAGGCATGCACGGCCATCTATGGCGGTAGATAGCGTGTGGCCTTATTCTCTGCAAATGACACTGTGTCACAGCTAGAGCCCTGCCACCGCCAAGCTGCTATCAGATGCTGCCACAGGGAGCAGGGTTTCAACCAACTTGGATCCTGCCGTGGGAGCTGGGCGACAGGGTACAGTAGCCAGACCCTGCCCCATCACTGCAAATCGCTCCTCGCTGAGCCAGCTGGCCCCCCGCCCGAGGAGCAGGGGGGGTCCTGGGTGCCTTGAAGTAATTAATTACACCATATGGCAAAGAAACACAACAAGATTTATAGCAGAGTCAGCGACAGATGGCCCTGAGAGCAAAACACGGATCACTGCAGAGATGTCGAAATGTTGGCCCCGGACCGTGGGAGATGGTGTGTGCACGTGTGTGTGTGTGTGTGTGTGTGTGTGTGCACGCGGGAACGAAAAGGATATGTGGCTGGGGTCTGAGGCTCTGCCACTTCTTTAGAGACTATCATAAAGCAGATACTCACTCCCCACCACCACCACCATGGAATATTTTTTAATTGACTCCCCTCCCAGTGCAGGGAAAGACGGGCTTTGGTTGCCAGGGTGTCTGTGTGGGAAGAGAGAAATGCAAATGGGGAGATTGGGAAAAGTGAGAAAATCCTGGAGAGGATGGATGGGGTGCTTTTTCCACGGGCCCCCTTCTGGCTTCAACACTCCAAGTCTCTTCTGCATTTGGATCTGAGAAGTGATCCCCCCCCACCCGGTGCCCTGTCAGCATCTTAAACTCAAGAGGTCCCAAACAGAACTCCTCCTCTCCCTCACCGGGCTTCTACTCTGCCCTCTTATCCACCCAGCTTCCTAAGTCCTCCTCCTGGATCTCCAGTCTCCCCAGGTCACCCTCCTGCTTCGGACCCTCCCCCCAGCCTCTTCCCAGGATAAAGATGACCTTCTCTGTGGGGCCCCCAAGTCCCTCTACAATCGCTAGTCCCAGGATTCATCTCCCACTTTTCCTCTGCACTGCTGCTGCTGCTGCTAAGTCGCTTCAGTCGTGTCCGACTCTATGCAACCCCATAGACAGCAGCCCACCAGGCTCCCCCGTCCCCGGGGATTCTCCAGGCAAGAACACTGGAGTGGGTTGCCATTTCCTTCTCCAATGCAAGAAAGTGAAAAGTCAAAGTGAAGTCATTCAGCTAGGCATCCTATTTCAAGCCTCCGTGCCTTCATCAATGCTGTTCCCTCTCCAGAATGCCTTTCCTTGCCAGGCCTGCCCAGATACATAAATCTTTATTCATCCCAGCTCACACATCTCTCCCTCTGTTTGGCCTGAACAGAGTTCATCTCACTCTCCTTTGCACTGCCACTCCGTTTTGAACGCTGCTCATTTGTGGTGTTTATCACATTTATTCGTGGTGTTTATGACTCTCTCGCTGGATTCCAGGGCAGGATCCCTGCTTACTATTTCCTTATCTCTGACAATAGAATAACACCTGGTGCCTGGGAGGTCCCCTCAGGCTTCTCCCCACTTGTGGGTCCTGCATAATAAATATTTGCGCACTAGAAAGATAAAAGAGTAGATAAGGTTTTAACTGTGGGGCCAGGAATTGGATGGCAGTCAAAGGAAGAACCTAATGGAATTTCTCCTTCAGGGTTGGCTGTGGAACGATTGCATTAATGTCCCAATTATGGCCTCCCTGTACCCACATCCTTTGTCATTAGAAATCTCTCCGCCCCAATAAGAGGTGGAGTCTGTTTTCCCATTCCCATTGAGTCTGGGCTGCCTCTGTGACCTGCTTTGACCAGCAGAATGGGGCAGAAGTGATGGTGCACATGTTCTGACCCCAGGCCTCGAGAGATCCTGCAGGCTTCCTCTCGTGCTTCTGGAACCCTGCCTGGCTGCCATGTGGATAAGCCCAAGCTAGCCTGCTAGAGTGGAGCAGGCAATGGCACCCCTCTCCAGTACTCTTGCCTGGAAAATCCCATGGACGGAGGAGCCTGGTAGGCTGCAGTCCATGGGGTCACTAAGAGTCGGACACGACTGAGCGACTTCACTTTCCCTTTTGACCTTCATGCATTGGAGAAGGAAATAGCAACCCACTCCAGTGTTCTTGCCTGGAGAAACCCAGGGACGGGGGAGCCTGGTGGGCTGCCGTCTATGGGGTCGCACAGAGTTGGACACGACTGAAGCGACTTAGCAGCAGCAGCAGCAGCCTGCTGGAGGATAGTGGAGCAGAGATACAACATCCCAGTGGAGGCCAGTTCACACCAGCCAATCTAGCTGATCAGCTACACTTGTTCTGAGGCATTGATTTCCGAGGTGGGGGAGGTTTGTTACACAGTAATCACTAACAAAGACACATTACGTTGTTACTTATTAGTAAACTGTGACCCTTGTTTGAGAAGTTTTTAGGATATGGCAGTGGGGTAGGGCTTTTAATTTTGCTGCTGGCAGGAGACAGAAACAGACAGACAGGGAGTAGGGGCAGGGAGGGAGGCGGAGGGAGGGAGACACAGACTGCACAGCCCTTACTCATCTTGCCCATCTCACCAAGCGATGGGGCTCTGGATTAGCTAGGGCTCTAAACCCCAAGTTGTCCAGCGTTTCTCAAACTGAGTTTCACAGGGCATTCATCGTAAAGGATGATGGTAGATGTTGCTAAGAGGAAAAGGAAGCTGCTGCTGCTGTTGCTAAGTCGCTTCAGTCGTGTCCGACTCTGAACGACCCCAGAGACGGCAGCCCACCAGGCTTCCCCATTCCTGGGACTCTCCAGGCAAGAACACTGGAGCGGGTTGCCATTTCCTTCTCCAATGCATGAAAGTGAAAAGTGAAAGTGAAGTCACTCAGTCGTGTCCGACTCTTAGCGACCCTATGGACTGCAGCCCACCAGGCTCCTCCGTCTATGGGATTTTCCAGGCAAAAGTACTGGAGTGGGGTGCCATTGCCTTCTCCGAGGAAAAGGAAAAGAGTTTTGTTCAAATACACTTGGAAAACACTGGCTTAATGAAAGCTACATGGCTCAGGGCTCCTCGACTGAATGCCGTTGCTATCTTTAGTGATCTCATTGTATGTTGTAAGGGCGAGGAGGACTTGAGTGCCCAGTGTCTTCTGGGCAGATTTGCCTTCTCTTCCACTAGAGTTCTACAAGATATGTTTCGGGAAAAGCTCAGCTGGTACAAGCACTCCTCTGGTGTGAAGGACCAAGCTATGGTGTTCTTGAAATGTGATCAGTCTTGACCCAGAGCTAGGAAGTATCTAGTTAGACAGCAGGTAGTACCTTCCTCCTCATAGGAATGGCTAGATTCCCTAAGGTTATGTCCTTTGGCCCTTCAGAGCATATCTGATCTTTGCTCACAAGTGTCAGCTCTAAAGATGGTGATCATGTCTCCCTGCCCTCCAGGTCCCAGCTTCTGTCCTTTCAGCAAGAGTGCACTTTATTCAACCACATCTCACAAGACTGGTTTTAAGTTCCCTTCATCTGCCTGCATACTCTCTTTTACTGTCTGTCACAGTTCTTAAGGAGAACCAGAACAAAATTCATTATGTTTGGTCACCTCCCTCATTTAGACCTTATACTTCTGTTAATGTGGCCTTGAAAGCCTTTAGCTTTTAAGTCCGTGACAGTGCACTCTTGCATTGAGTTTGGTCTGAACAAAACCCCGTATGTTTAAGTCACTGGAGCGCTTGCAAAATCCATCTTGTACTTGTGCAATTTTAGGACCTAAGAATAAAGCTTTATATTTATCCCTTATAAATGTCATCTTCTAAGATTTGCTTCCTAACTTCTGTTTGGATCCTGATTCTGAAATCTTTCATATTTTCAGCCTCTTAGAGAACTCTGCGTACATCCCACAGTTCAGCATATAACCTTTGTAGTGGGTATGTGATATTCTTGCTACCCAGTAAGTCTTCTCATATCAGCACCACGTTTTTCCTCTTGGAAACTGCCTTCCTCATTCCTCCTCCAAGAGCTTCAGGTGGAGCTGACCCCAGCTGCCATCCCAGGATAAGCATATGACTAAGGTCTGACCAATCAGAGTATGGTACCTCTCCCCATCACTGATGGGTTCATGGATGGATTCTGTGAGGAACATCAAGAGGTACTAATTCCTCAGTTCAGTCTGGAGGGACTGGGGAAGGGGAGGCAAATGCCTCATTTTCTGCCAGCTGCTGCCAGCTATCTGACCACTACATAGGGGACCTATCTGAAGGTGAAGCCAACACAGAAGGAGCTTGGAAGAGAGAGGAAAATAGGGAGCAAGCCAGGACCTCGTGACATGCTTTGCCAGAGAATGCTCAGTGCAGGCAGTATGACCCCCACCCTGCCCCCCGCCCCTCCCCATCTGCCAGGAGTTTAGAAAGTCGTCCAACGTCATTAGTTGTCGTAAAGATCTGGACCCACTGGAACTCTTTGGAAAACAGCCTGGCACTTTTTATTAAGGCTGAACACCTACACCTACCCTATGATCCAGCAATTACATTTGAACGTATATACCCGACAGAAATGCCTATCTGTTTAAGGATGTTTGCAGCAGCTTTATTCTCAATAGTAGAATGGGTCAAAAACTGTGTTTTCATGCGACAGAATACTATACAAACAAGGATGAGTAAAACAACTCTTCACGTGCCACATGCATGAATCTCACAAACGTTTTCTCTGGCTGCTCTCAAATTTCTTGTTTTTAGTTTTGAGAAATTCAAGCATGATGTGTCTTTGGTTCACTCAGCTTCTTGAATTTGGATGGGTATGTATTTTGACAAGTATGGGAAGTTTCGTTATTATTTCTTTGAGTACGTTTTCAAACTCGCCCTTGGTCTCTCCTCTCCTCCTGGACTCTGATGACACAAATATTAGATATCTTATTATAGCTCCATAGGTCTGGAATCTGTTCTTTCCAGTCTATTGTGTTTTTGTTGTTCAGATCATTTCTATCATATTTCAGTTCACTGATTTTCTTTCCCTCTGTCCCTCCAGCTGTTAACCAATCCACTGAGGTTTTCATATCAGTTACTCTGCTTTTAAGTTCTAAAACGTCCATCTGTTTTCCGTTCTTATGTCCTGTTTCTTTGCTGAGATGTCCCATTTCTTTGCTGAGGAGGTTCTATTTTTTCACTTGTTCCAAGCGTGTTCCTAATTGCTCATTGAAGCCTTTTCATCATGGTTTCTTTAAAATCTTTGTGAGATAATTCTAACGTTCTCTCTCATCTTGGTGTTGACATCTATGGATTTTTTTTATTTTACTTATTTTTTTCATTCAGTTTGAGATCTTTCTGGCTCTTGCAATAACAATGCTTTTTGCCTGTAAAACCTGGACAGAATTATGAGACAGAATCTTATTTAAACTTTTGGTTTTAGTTGGCTGTTTTTTTTTTTTTTTTTCCTGGCTACATTGTGTGGCACAGGGGATCTTAGTTCCCTAACCAGAGATGGAGCCTGTACCCCCCACACTGGGAACGCAGAGTCCTAACCACTGTGTTGCCAGGGAAACCCCTTAGTTGGCTTGTTCTGACCTTGCTCTGCCAAAGGAGGGAGAAGCCCAGGTCTCCCGCTGTTGACACCGAGGAGAGGAGGGTGCTTATAGCTCCTAGGAGGCGGGTTATGGCTCCCGTAACTCGCCTCGGCGGGTGATGGCCTCATTATCGCTGCGCAATGACGAAATCCCTGACTCTTCATTTGGCTTCCTCTGACATCACTGCCACGGGGAGTGGGTGGGACTCTTCAGTATGGCCAACCGGAAGTGGGTATCCAGGGAGGGGCTTATTAATGGTGGTGGGATGAAAAGTCCTGGCTTTTTGGACCCTCTGATCCCATCCCAGTGGGAGTGTTGGGGCCCCTCAGGAAGCTTCAGGAAGTGGAAGTCTAACGCTCCCCACCCCCTTGGTCTTTGCTAGTGTGTTGGGGCTACGGATGTTCCTGTGTTTGGATACATTAGAGCGATTATTGCCTAAAAGTCTTCTGTCCTGCGAGGCTGTCTCTTTCCTGACCCTTTGTCTACAAAGAGCAGGATTTTTTAGGTG
>NW_011495054.1:8773485-8803313 GCF_000754665.1 Bison bison bison
TTTTTTTTTTTTTTTTTTTACTTCTGTCTGCACTTGGTATTTTGGGGTTGCCAGCTTCCTCAGCTCCAACTCTGGGATATATGAGGCCGAGAGAAATCTCAGGCTGTTAGCAACCCAGGTTCTTGGACTCTTTAATCAATAGAGCTTGATGAAAAGCCAGATGAGACATTCAGGCAAAGCTTTATTGCGGCTCCTGCTGAAGCAGGAGGGAGCCGAGAACAAGAAATAGGTGCCCTGGTTGCTCCCCGGGAGGGCGAGCTGGCTCCTTAGACAAGGTGAGAGTGGGGGTGGTTGGGTGGTTGGCTTAGGTGGTCTTCCCACCCCTCAGTGGTGCCCTCTGCAGGGCGCAGGGATCTTGGGCAGTACCTGATTTTTGCCCCTGGCACCTCAGAAATGGCATTTGGTTTGTGGCCTTTTTTGTATCTTACTGTTCCTAGTTACACCAACTGGGAATGGGTGCAGATATTTTTAGTCCTTTGGAGTTTCTTTGTATTCTGTTGCTCAGGGAGAAGTTTGTCCAGGAACAGGCACTGCAGTAAAGGGTCCCAGGTCTCAGCTACCTCAAGGCCACTCCCTAATGTCCTTCCCTGAGTGCTGAGGGCCCTAGCTGCTCTTCCTTCTTCTCTTTACCTTTCAGAGTCTTCTGTTTGTTTCACATGTAACATCCAGGGTTTCTGGTTGTACTTGGTGGAAGGTACGGGGAAAAGTACGTCTCTTTGATCTTCCCAGAAGCAGAAGTCTTAGTTTCCATTGTTTTAAAATAGGAAAATTATAGTCCATTACAAAAGAAAAAAGTGAAAATGTTAGTCGTTCAGTCGTGTCCAACTTTTTGTGACCCCATGGACCACCAGGCTCCTCTGTCCATGGAATTCTCCAGGCAAGAATACTGGGGAGGGTAGCCATTGTCTTCTCCAGGGGATCTTCCATCAGATCAGATCAGATCAGATCAGTCGCTCAGTCGTGTCCGACTCTTTGCGACCCCATGAATCGCAGCACGCCAGGTCTCCCTGTAAATCACCAACTCCCGAAGTTCACTCAGACTCACGTCCATCGAGTCAGTGATGCCATCCAGCCATCTCATCCTCTGTCGTCCCCTTCTCCTCTTGCCCCCAATCCCTCCCAGCACCAGAGTCTTTTCCAACGAGTCCATACCAGGGATCAAACTTGGGTCTCCTGCATTACAGACTGATTCTTTACTATCTGAGCTACCAGGGAATGCGTTACGTGTCAACCCCAAATCCCCAACCAGTTTCCCAAAATGTAACAAACACAGTAAAATGACACAATGGTGGTTTTCTATTAAACTATGTGATAGGTGGATTATGTTAGCTGTGAATTTTATGTCAGAATTGTAAAGGCAACAAACACGACAAATCATTTGTTGTTGAAAGATGCTGGCTTAATAGTGTTGATAACCCCCGATCAAACCAGACCTGAAGATGTTCTGTGTCTCACATTCTTAACCACTACACTGACAGTTTAAAATAAAAATGGATTTTTGCCTTTTATGGACCAAGGTATGCATTAAAAAAAAACTTTTTATTTTATATCAGAGTATAGCTGATTAGCAACGTTATGATGGTTTCAAGTGAACACCAAAGGTTCTCAGACATACATATACATGTACCCATTTTCCCCTAAACTCCTCTCCCTTCCGGGCTGTTACACAACACTGAGCAGAGTTCCATGTGCTGTACAGTCGGTTCTTGTTGGTTATCCATTTTGAGTATAGCACAGTGTACATGTCCATCCCAAACTCCCTAACCATCCCCAGAATACATCCCCAGGCTTCCCCACAACAACTGTTAAGTTCCTTCTCTAAGTCTGTGAGTCTCCTTCTGTTTTGTAAGTTCGTTTGTATCATTTCTTTCTGGATTCCACGTATAAGGGATGTCTGCTGCAAATGGCATTATTTTATTCTTTTTACTGGCTGAATCGTATTCCGTTGTATGTATGCACCACGTCCTCTTTATCCTTCCTCTGTCGGCGGGCATTTAGGTTGCTTCCATGTCTTGGCTATTGTAAAAGGTACTGCAGTGAACATTGAAGTGCATATATCCTTGTGGGATTGCAGGGTCATTCGGTAGCTCTATTTTTAGTTTTTAAAGGAACCTCCATTCTGTTCTCCATAGTGAAGGAATGCATTTTAAAAAGCTGATTTAGTTGGTATGTCTTTCTCCATGGGGAGCACCCTGACTCATGCAATTAGAGATGCTTTCTCTTGATGGCTTTTTGTTCCCATGGTCTTTCTTTGCTCACGGTCAAAGCTGTGAGCTTTTTGAAAAGAAAAATTGCATCTTTTCCCGCTTATGTCTTTCCCCATCTTGTAGCCAGAGGAGTAGCTGTGGTGAGAATTAAAGTTTGTTGACCTCTCGTGTGTTCAAGGTCTGGACACAGCCCCGTCCTTAACACCTGTTGTGTGCCCGCCTGTGCCAGGGATCGTGCTGGGCGCTTCATAGATGTAATCTTGCTGAACGCGGTTTTGCCTTTCTGAATTGAAGTACAGTTGATTTTCAACATTGTGTTAGTTTCGGGGTACAACAAAGTGAATCAGTTACACTTACACATGTGTCTACTCTTTTTTAGATTCTGTTACAGAGTATTGTGTAGAGTTCCCTGAGCTATACAGTGTGTCCTTATTAGTTGTCTATTTTATATGTAGGAGTGTGTACATGTCTACAAAAAAGAACATATATTTCATATATATATAATACACTATATAATTAGAACAATTAAATGCATTAAATAGAACACCCATATATATAACATGTATATCATGCACATATATTTGTATGTTGTAAAATAAAGAATGTGGCTGTTTCTCATCCCTGGTTCCTGAGGCAGAGCCTCTAAACTCTTGGAACGTCCCAAGTGATGAGACTCTTTGTTAACCCTGGTGGGCCCCCAGGAGCAGCCTGAGCGCTCACGCTAATGAGGTGGTTCAGGATGGGCCCCGCATAGTTTCGGCGGAGGGCAGTGAGGGGGGTCTGGCCAGGCTGGAAAGGCCGACCACGGGGTTAGAGCACTGAGGCTCTGAGCCAGGTGAGATCAGCCTGATGATTCAGTCAACCGTGCCTACTAACAGACCCCCGGTGAAAGCTGGGCTTGGAGGCTGGGGTGGGCTTCCTGGTTGGCAAGCACATCAGCGTGCCTTCAGGCCTCATTTTCCCATAACCACCTCTTCAAAGGTGCTGTCTCCAAACATGGTCCCGCCCTGAGGTTCTGGAGGGTTAGAGCTTCAGTGTAGGAATTCAAGGGGCACACAGTTCGGCCCCTCACATCATACGTGTGTCTTCATTTGACTGGTCCAAATTTATATCCTTAATGACGAGACTGTAGTCGTAAGCACAGCACTTTCCTGAGTTCCAGTGAATTACCATATTTGAGGGAGGTAGTGGGGTCCCTTGGCTTCCCTGGTGGCTCAGTGGTCAAGAATCTGCCTGCAGTGCAGGAGCCACAGGAGATGCGGGTTCAATCCCTGGATCGGGAAGATCCCCTGGAGGAGGGCGTGGCAAGCCACTCCAGTATTCTTGCCTGGAGAATCCCATGGACAGAGGAGCCTGGTGGGCTGCAGTCCAAGAGTTAGACACGACTGAAGTGACTTAGCACACACGCACGCACACTGGGGATCCTACCTTTGTAGTCAGTTGGTCAGAAATGAGGTGGCCTGGGGATCCCTAACTTTGCAGCTGGTATCTGAAGTTAGGATAGCATTGTCGGGGCGTAGCTTTAGCCTGTGGAGTCTTCACTAACTATGGATACTATTAATACAGTATATATCATTCATTCAGCCAGCCAGCCATGCATCCATCCATCCGTCTGTCTCATCCACCTACCCATCCATGCCTCCGTCATCCATCCATTCATTCATCCATCCATCCACCCATCTATTCATCCACCCCTTCCATCATCCTACACTTATTCAATGCTTACTGTATGCTATATCTTAAGCCAGAATAAAAAAAATAGTATCTTGCAGTGCTCTCCTCCAAGCTAGAAAAGCTCATCTCCTCACTGTCTTCCCTCCAGACCGCTCTTTACTTCGCTCAGTAAATGGACCATCGTACCCATCCTCTCTGCATACCTCCTGGCTCCATCCTCTAGAGAGGTCCAGCTTCAGACTGTTGAGGGAAACCCGCCGGAAGAAAGTCTCACTGGTGTGCTGAAGGCAAGCCCGCAGGGGGGTGAACAGACCTGGTCTTTGTGCATCACAGGAGTCTAGCCGAGGGAGGTGAGTCTAACAGGAGGCAGACGTCTAAGGACGAGCGGAGCGTGCAGGGCTAGCCTCTGAGGCTTACCTTACAAGCCTCCAGGGTAAGGACTGTTATCACCGAAGAGGAAACTGAAGCACAGAGAGGTTACATAAGTTGCCCTAGGCTGCACAGCGAGTGAGTGGTAGAGCTGGGATTCAAACCCAACCAGAAGCTGTAGAGCCCGCGTTCTTAACCACCACACTGTGCTGTGCACCTCCCAAGCTCATTTAATTGTCAAGGCGTATTGTCCTCACTCTGCAAGAAAGTTCCAGAAGCACAGAGAGGTCAAGTAATGCCCTATATGGGTGCACAGCAAAAAGTGGTGTATCTGGGATCCAAACCCAGGCTATTTGATAATAATGACCAAAAAAAAAAAAACCAAAACTGTACTAAAACCCAAAAGGACAGAGAGTATTCTGTCCTGGGGGGCTGAGCAGGAGGAGGAGCCCTTCTAATCCCTTCGGCACTACCCATGAAGGCCCTTCTCCAATCCTGGTGTAGCCCTGGTTTACAGATGCAAATACATCTGCCCTTTTCCCCTCCCCTCCTATCAGTTCAGGAGTCACCATTTGAATTCTGCTCTCCTTGAAAGCATCAGGCAGTCAGAAATCCTGCCAGCTGGACCCCATTCAAGTCCAGTTGCGTCTGCCTGACTGGGCAGAACCCAACCATCCGTGTGGAAATACTCAGCCGATAACAGCCAAGGGGATGAGGCCAACACGGGGAAAATGGATGGTTCCCAGATTGGCTTGTTTGGCCTCCAGCTCAGGATAATATATGAGCAGTGACGTCAAACAAATGAAATCTTAGCTGGCTCATTTCACATCCTCCTAGGGGGCCTTGCTGCTGCCTACCAAGGGTCCTTGGAGCTGTTACTTCACAACCTGCGGGCCAAAAGCAACGTCAATTGTGTCTTCACAAATTCCTAAAAATATTGCCTAACGGTTTTTTAAAAAATTAATGTCCTGTGACATGCGAGCATCATTTTCCCGATCGAGGTGTTGAATATAGATTCTGTATATTTATTTATATAGAAGCCAACACAGCCTGAGGCCTGCTGTTTTTCATTTTTCACATCTGGCCAAACATTGCGTTGTTTATGTTTATTTCATGGTGGTGGAGAGAAATTTCTTTCCATTGGGGTGATAAATGGGTAAGTTGTAAGGTACAAGAGGAGGAAAACCTTATAAAACGACTCCATGTCCTTTTCTCCCACTGCTTTTTTTCTTCTGCTTATTTATTTCATATCTTGTAATACTTAAGAGTTCCAGGATTTGAAAATGAGTCTTAAGATCATCACCCAGGCCCTCTTCTTGAAACTCCCGTAGCATATTCAATCTCGACCCCTTAAAGTTTAAGGCTTAAATAAACATTTTCATTCTAAGAGGCAGGGAGGGACAGGGGAGATTCATTCAGCTGCAGTCCCAGAGCCTCAGGTTCCATTGAGAATGCAGAGAATTTTCAAGTACATCTGTGGCTCAGTATTTTGGGGGTTCCTGGTCTCTTTGAGAATTTGCCAAAATGTATACGTACCCTCTCTCCAGAAAGTGAAAGTTTTAGTCACCCAGTTGAGTCCAGCTCTTTGTGACTCCACACACTATAGCCTGCCAGACTCCTGTCCACGGAGTTCTCCAGGCAAGAATACTGAAGTGCATAGCCATTCCCTTCTCCAGAGGATCTACCTGACCCAGGGAACAAACCCGGGTCTCCTGCTTTGCAGGCAGATTCTTTACCATCTGAGCCACCATGAAATCCACAAAAATCTCCCCACAAAAGTGGACATATAATGAAGATGAGCATACAATTTAGGGTACTTAATTTTAGGTGTCTTAGTCAGCTGATGCTCCATAACAAATCATCCCCACACTCAGTGGCTGACAACAAGGACTTATTTTTCTCACTCACGTGGTTGGCATGTGTACAGGGTGGCTTGAGTGTTTTAGTTTCAGAGTATGGGTTGGCTGTGTTTGACTCTAGCTTTGGAATAGTTCACCTGTGCTCCATGTGTCTGATTCTGGAGCTCTGGGGCAACTGCTTTGGGAAGCACTTTTTTTTAAAAAATTGAAGTTGATTTCCAGTGTTGTGTGAGTTTCAGGTGTACAGCAAAGTGATTCAGTTATGTGTATAAGTATAGTTTTTCATAGTCTTTTCCATTGTGGGTTATTATAGAATACTGAATGCAGTTCCCTATGCGATGCAATAGGACCTTGTTTATCCACCCTTTACATAAGAGTAGTTTGCCTCTGCTAATCCCAAACTCCCAGTCCTTTCCTCGCTCGCCCTCCCCTTGGCAACCACAAGGCTGGGAAGTGCATTCTTTTCGTGCTGATGGCAGGTGCTCAAGAGACAAGCCACACTACACAAACACAGCTCACAGTTTTATCACCCCGTCTGCTCCCGTTCCACTGGCCAGAATCAAACAGTCTCACAGACAGAGAGAAAACTCTACACCACCCAAAAGGGGAGAGGAAAAGGAGTGAGCACGTATTGACCCATATTTCCGTTTACTACCTGCAGGCCATAGACCCTTTTGGAGGGCTGTGGGTGGAGCAGTTTAAGAACTGGATTGGAACCTGAGTCTCGTATGGTGATTTGCAAGCTGCAGCGACTGTAGAAACGACGTGGTTCACAATGCAGATCTGAAGCTCCCCTGCCCTGGAGATTCCCATCCAGTGAATCTGGGCGCGGCCCAGGAATCTGCATTTTAGATAGTCACTGCTGTGGTGCTGCTGATGGTCCAGGGTCCATACCTAGAGAATCATGGGTTTCGTGGGCTCAGGGCTCGGAGAGGTGGGTGCCAGTCCCAGCTCCACCCTAGCTTTGAACTTGGGCAAGTGGCTTTGCTTTTGCAGTCTCCATTTTCTCTTCTGAGAAATGGAGGCCATGTCTCCAGAGATTGTTGGGAGGATTCACAGATGAGGCTGGTAACAGAACTAGAACAGGGCCTGGAACATGTTAAACCAAGAAATGTTAGTCTGCTGCCATGATCACCACCATCATCTGGTTCCTCCCAGCTCTGACAGTCTGTGGTTTGACACCACTTTACACTATTCTCTGGCTGTAAATTTTATTTCCTCTGACTACTAAGCTCCTTTAATTCTTTTCCCGAATGCCCACAGTGGGACACTTTTTTGCTTCTGGGCCAGTTATTTTTCCAGGTTTAATTTTACCCATCCCATCAGGCAAGGTGTTGTGGACTCCCACTGGCAAGTCAGAGATGCATTCCTCCCCATCCTCCATTTAGAACCAAGCAGACCATGGCATCTGAATGCTTAAGGATTTGGAGTGGCTTAAGATCTGTGAGTAGCGGCTGGGCACCAGGGCAAAGAGGAACTGTGAAAGGTCGTTATTCACCCCCAAAGCGCACGGCTCAAACCTCTCGGTGCTTCCTTTTCATTTTCTGACTTGATCTCTTCTTTCTAGATGTCTGTACGTCTCCCTCGCTGCTCGTTTTCCCTCTGCCTCTGTTTGTATCTCTCTCTTTCTCATTTCCCCTTCTCCCTTCTGTGTGCCCTGTTGTTCTTAACATGCTCTGCCCTGACTCTTGCCCCCATCAGTGGTGTGTCTGATGCCAGATCCACAGTGCGTGTTTGATAAACGTCTGAGGGAGGGGAAGGGCGAATGAAAGAAAAGCATCCCCGCATCTGAAATCCAGTCTCCCTCCCTTGAACGGCAGTCTGTTCCACCGGCAGTCTGTTCCACCGCTGGGCAACTTCTGCAAGTGAATGAAGCATTGATTAGCTGCGTAAACAGCAACAGCGCCCCTTCAAAATCAGCCCAGGATCTGATCCAATCTCTCGCCTTTTAGAAATGCCATCTAGTGCCCAGAATAACTGTTCCCCGGCTTGCTTTTCCTCCACAGCTGAAGTTTTCTTCCCTGAGCTGAGTTTTCGCTCACATTTTGAACCCCTTTTCCTTTTACCTACCCACTTAGCAAAAATGCCAGTTGACTTCCCTGGTGGGCCAGTGATTAGGACTCCCAGCGTCCGCTGCAGTGGGTGTAGGATTGATCCCTGGTTGGGGAACTAAGATCCCACACGCAGTGCAACAAAAGCAAACAAAACAGAAAAACACAAAAATGCCGCTTGCCAACTACTGCTGCCCTTCAACCCTGCTCAAGCCTCCACATGACCTGTTGTGTCCATTACTTTTCACTGGCTCTTCCTGCTTCCCTGTCCCTTTGTATTTCCTGTCCTGGGGTGAGCAAACCTTTTCCATAGAGAGCCAGGCCATGGGTCTCTTAACTACTCAGTTCTACTCCTGTGGCGGGAAAACAGCCATAAACATAAACGATGCCCAGGGCTCTGTTCCCATAGAAACAGGAGGTGGGGGCCATAGCTTGCCAAGGTGTTTAACATGGAGTCTGGCAAATAACTCAATAAATGCTACTTGTTACCTAGAGTTTCACTTCTAGATATTGAACTGACCAATCTTTTTTTTTTTTGGCTGCGGCATGGAGCTTATGGGATCTCAGGTCTCCAACCAGGGATCTAACCGAGGCCCTAGGCCATGACAGCTCAGAGTCCTAACCACAGGACCTCCGGGAAATTCCCTGATCTATCCAGTCTTTACTGGGCAGCTACTGTATGCAGACCCTGCTTTCCATAGAGACATCGATGGTTAGGACTGGAAGGATGGTAGAGATCACCTAGTCCAGAGGTTGAAACTGACCATGAGGGTTTTCTTTCGCTTGTTAGCCGTGTGACTCTGGGAAGTTACTGGACATCTCTGTGTCTCACTTTCCTCATTTGTAAAATGGGAACTTATCTCATAGGAGTGTGATGAGAAATGCATGAGTTAAGACATGTAAAGTGTTTAGGATAGTGCCTGGAATAAGTATTCAATCGTGATAATTACTACTGTTTGCATTACTGATGATGTTTCCAGTCTTCTTTTAGGTGGAGCATATACTCTCCGGTTTCTCTGAGGTCTTATTTTCTGAGTTCAGCTCTCTGAACTCACTTACTTTACCTGCTTTGCCTCTGGATCACTAGATTTTCCTGCCCCTATTTACACCAGTCCCCCATATTTCATGGGTAGAAAATACGACATCCAGGTCAGGATGGAAGTGACTTGGTTACGTTGCCACAGCATGTCCAGGTCAAAAGTCATGTAGACCCCTGGTGTTTAATCTCTCACTTTAGGCTGCACATGGATCTTCTCAATCGCCAGCCACACACCCTTCAAGCTGAAATGTTCCTCTTTGAATATTTCCATGCTGGTTACAAGGAGCTGGATTCTACTTCTCCCTAAGATGCTCTGACCCAAAGACTGAAAGCTGCCGGTAAGGCCTCCAACCACATTAGCTGGGAGAGAATCTAGATGGTGTGGACTTCTTCCCACAGGTACTTAATTGGGGCTCACTGAGCCTAACAGCATTTAATTTAAAGGGCAGGGAATCCAGCTAAAGGTTCAGAGAGACCCTTCTAGACAGAGCCTGACTTGTTACTGAACACTTACCACCCGAAAGTCACTGAATGTTGGTTGTAGATGAAAAAGTCAGTCATGTGTGGAATGAGAACGGCATCCTTGTGGTCACAGGAAAACCAATAAGGTCAGCTTGATTCAATCTTGAGTAAGTGGCAGAGGCATGAGCTATCTTAACATTGCAGGAACCGTTTATTTAAAATCACTGTCCTGGGCACTCAGTTTATCTCCATCAGGAGATGTTACTTTTACTCGAAGCATCTTGGATAAGGGACCTCGTGATCTGTTTTCTGCTGGGTTGCTGTCTCAGACCCAGTTGAGAGCTATTCCCTCTGGAAGGAGAAAGGGGCCCTCCCGAGAGGTCCAGTGGTTAAGACTTCACATCCCAGTCCAGGAGGTGTGGGGTCAGGCCCTGGGTGGGGAGCTACGACCCCACATGCCTCGCAGCCAAAGAAACAAAACATAACACAGAAGCAATATTGTAACAGACTCAATAAAGGCTTTAAAACTGGTCAACAAAATCAAAACATATCTTAAAAAGGAGAAAGAAGGAAAGTCCTTGGAGAGATAAACTGTTAATGAACAGAGGGGGTGTGTGCTTACAGAAAATTGCCTATATGCCCTCTGAATTAGCTTATGTAGAACCTTCCATCAATAGTAATGCCCATGATGGAAAGACAGGGTTACCTTTGGTCAAGTAGAATGGAAATGTACTCCAGTTGGCTCATGATATATCTGTCCAACAGCTGAGCACAGTGGTGAATTTATAATGTTATTGGCCTTACACACCCAAAGCAAGGCCCTTAAATTGACCTTTGGCAAAGGTTCCAAATAATTTGGCTCTCAGTTCATGTAATGCAAAGCCACCAGGAGAGAGGAATGGAAAAAGTAGGGGTCAATACAG
Organism: Bison bison bison; assembly: GCF_000754665.1. Lineage (NCBI taxonomy): Eukaryota > Metazoa > Chordata > Mammalia > Artiodactyla > Bovidae > Bison > Bison bison. The sequence goes on from NW_011495054.1 coordinate 8,784,070, forward strand.
GTCAATTCTGTATTGATGATATAAGCTGAAAAATCTTACGGGGAATTGAGAATATCACAAGATTTTTGTTGGGCAGAGGAAGAGCTAGCATTTCTACTAGCCAGCATTCCTCTGCCCCCAAAGTACCTTTCAGAGATGTGGCCAGCTATATTTATGGCTTCTTATCAGGTTTGACTTTTCCAAACTCAGAGAGGCAAGTATGGTGATAGGAGTTTGGATTGAGTTGGTCTTGAGCTGGAAAGTCAACTTCTTCTCCTAACTGCAGGGTGACATTGAGCAAGTTGCTGAATCTCTTTGAGCCTCACAGAGTTTGTCACGTGGTCGTGAGACTAGGAAAGAAAGGCAGATAGTCTCCACCAAGTGCCTGGTATACACGAGGTCCTCAATTAATGTTAGCCCCCTTCCAGTGGTGGGCTGGTAAATGTTTAGCAAAAAAAAGTTCTGATTTAGCATTTGCCAATTTCCAGGGTGTAAATACACCCATTGTGGCCCATTCTGGGCTGTTGGTATGATGTTATATCAATATGGATTGGGAGGAGGTGAGCATAAACGGTGCTTATAAATTGGTGCAAGCCCGCTCCACGTCACTGCCTGCTTTCTCCTCTACTGTCCCTCTTTCCCCCTCCAGACTCTTAAATGGGATCCTAGATTCACAGTCAGTGAGGAGACCATTTGTGTTAAATGCTCTTATTAAATAGATGGGAAAGAGTATATGTTACTACTTAATAAGTGGGTGCAATCCCAGAGAAAAGAGGAGGAAAGGAGAGGCAGTACAGGGTGGATACTTACCTGGGCACCTCTGCATATCAAGCTCTGTTGGCTGCTCCATCACATGGGGCCATCTTGATGGATTTAGAATCATCCAGCTGAACGGAGGAATGGGGGAGAAATGGGTACATCCACTCCCCACCCAGAGCGGTCAAAGATTCCCCGCAAAGGGCAATAATTGAACATCTGAATTGTTCATAAATGGCTGTTGGGTGAGTCTACGGCTCTCAGGACTCAGGTCCAGCAAGGAGTTGAGTCAGGGATATAGGGCTATGACTGCGGCAGTGGGCAGAGCCTGTCACCCCTGTCGTGGGGGCTGGAATGGAACCTGCGGTCAAGGGTCCCCAGGACGGCAGAGGCTGGAGATCTGTGGTGGGTTCCAAGAGGTGTCAGGTACAGTTATGGAATGCAGGCACCCAAATCTGCGACCGTCTAGCTCCACCCTTTCACTGCTGAGGGCCTGGGTTCAGTCCCTGTTGGAAAACTAAGATCCCACAAGACACAGGGTACAGCCAAAAAAGGAAGAAAAAAAAAGAAAAGAAAACAGATGTCTCCAACATCTTTCAGACAAACAGACTTCTGTTGATTTTTCTACCTAGAAGGATTTTCATATGAAAAGTTAAGGCCTTTATTATCAGCACCAGAGCCTGAATATATTGAACGAAGGAAGCTTTCCTCTATAAAATGCAAATTATCTTAGCAATTCCAGCACTGTAACCTATTCATGAGTTTTGAAATTTGTACGTGGTAGAAACTGTACGTGTTAGAGAGGAGAAGGAATTTTACTTAACATCAGCAAATGATCTCTGACAGAATCAGGTGTCTCCAGCCTTGGTCTTTGCGGGATGGATGAACTGAGTCTGTGGCAGGTTTTGTGTGGCTTTGGTTCTTTTTGGACCACACACTCAGACACTGGCTCAGTCTGTTCAGACTGCCATAAAAAAAAATACCATAGGCTGAGCTTAAGCAATAGGAACTTATTTCTCACAATACTGGGGTAGGGGAGTCCAAGCTCAAAGTGCTGGCCGAGTCAGTTCCCTGAGAAGGGCTCTCTTCCGGGCTGGCAGGTGACCGCCGTCCCTCTGTGTCCTCACAGGGTGGAGACAGAGAGTGCTCTGGTCTCTCCTCCCCCTCCGTTAAGGCCACTAATCCCATCACAGGGGTCCCACCCTCATGACCTCACCTAAACCCCTCCAGAGACCATCACATTGGGGGTGGGGTTTCAACAAATGAATTTTGAGATGATAACGAACTTCCAGTCCATAACACACACTCTGTAGTATATGTCCACAAAATAAATAATGCTAGGAGTCTGTTGTGTATATCTTCAAGTACAAAGGGTCCAGTCGTCTGAGGGTCCAGACCAGGTCCTTAAACGATCCAAGCCATCCCTGAGTCAAGAAGGAATTGTTCAAGAAGGCAGTGCAACATGCAGACTCTCAGGCCACACTCCAGGGTTGGGGGATCTCTGGCATTGGGCCTAGGAATCTGCATTTTAACTAGTTCTTCCCTCCTCCACATGTCTGCCTGGAAGATTCGAGTAGCTTTTAAATCTCAAAAATCGCTGCTCTAAGCTTCTGCATCCTCTGGAGATTTTTGGAACCTGATTTGTCTCGTTAAAGCTGAGGTTTAGGTACTGATCATAAAAACTAAAGCTGTGTGATAGGACAGAAGGTGAGCACAGTGGGGTGTGCTTTCGTTCTTTCTCTTTAGCTGTGTATGAAGTACAGTGGACAAATAAAACTGTAAGACATTTACAGCGTGCTGTGCTGTGCCTAGTCGCTCAGTCGTGTCCGACTCTTTGCAACCCCACGGACTGCACATCGTGAGAGTTTGGGATATGTGTATATACATTGTGAAAGATTCCTCCCATCTAGTTAATTTTAACACTCCGATCACCTTCCATGCTTTATTTTATTTTAGTGGGAACATTTAAGTTGTACTCTCTTAGCAAATTTCAATCATACAGTATAGTGTTACCAACTATATTGGCTATTCAGACTCTAGTCATTGTTACACTGGCTATTCAGACTCTAGTCATGTTACAGCTGAAAATTTGTATTCTTTTACCAACCTCTTCCTGTTCCCCTGCAGCCCGGGTCCTGACAACCACTTTTCTACTCTTTGTTTCTATGACTCTGACGATTTTTTTAAGATAAGTGATGCCATGCAGTATTTGTCTTTCTCTCTCTGATTTATTTCACTTAGTGTAGTGCCCTCCAGTTCCATCCACGTTGTCACAAATGGCAGGATTTCCTTATTTCTCATGGCTGGACCATATTCCATTGTGTATGTGTTCCACCGTGGGTCACATTTCTTTATCCATTCGTCCACTGATGCACACCTCGGTTGGTTCCGTAGCTTGGTTACTGTGGATAATGCCACAACAATCATGGAAGAACAGATACCTCTTCAAGATGCTGTTTTCATTTCTGGAATGTGCCTGGTGACCGCAGTGGTAGTTGGAGCACAGATTTGATGAGCTTCCATTTCAGTGAGTGGAGGAAAAGCAAGAAACGGGGAAGATAATCCAGGTGAACCAGGATTTTTTTTTTTTTTTCATTGAATTTCTTGAACTTCCCTGGTGGTGCAGTGGATAAGAATCCACCTGCCAATGCAGGAGACATGGGTTTGATCCCTGGTCTGGGACTATCCCACGTGCCACAGGGCAGCTAAGCCCATGTGCCATAGCTACTGAGCCCTTGCTCCACAAGAGAAGCTTCTCACTGCAGAGAGAAGCCCACGAACCACAAGCAAGAGTAGCCCCCTACTCACTGAACCTAGAGAAAGCCCGAGCAAAGCAACGATGACCCAGCACAGCCAAACACAAATACGTATTTTAAAAATTGGATTTCTGTTTGAAAAGGGGAGGGAGAGAGACATTGTTCCACTGAAAACTTGAGTCCGTTTTAAGTCAGTTGCACGGCTTCCAGTGTCTTCCTGTCCGGCAGCTGCTGTCTGTCCCTTCTTGTTGACGCTGCCGCTGCCTCTTTGTCTTGTAGGGTTGACCTAACTCTTGTGGGAGGAGCTGCTGAACAGTTTAATACCAACATCATTCGTTATTGTTATTAATAATTTGATATGAATATTTTAATACCTCAACGGCCACAATCATTTGTTCAACTCTCTCCAGTTTCCCTTTTGAACATTTATTTTTATAACAGTGCTAGGCAAATGCCAACTTCAGATTTGAGTGTCTCTTGGACTTAAACGTCTGTGGTTCTATAAATTCTTGCCAAAGAGCTGATGTGTAGGACATGTGACCTTTAGATTTTCTTAGGTGAACTCTGGAAAATGCCCCATTTTGTGGTGTCAGACTCCATATAACTGAGAAGGACAGAGCAGGAGTCAAGGCCAATTACTTACCACCATCATCATCATCATCACTATTGCATTTGTGGAGCGTTGACGATGTGCCAGGCACTGAACCCAGCTTTGTCCTTCAGCATAGCACGTGGTCGTCACAGCCACTCCGTGGCATGTATGATCATATCACCCCCATCTTACAGATAGGGGAGCGGAGGCCCAGGAAAGTCAAGTCAACTACGCAAGGTCCTCCTCTGCTGTGTGTTGGAGCCAGTGTACAGAATCAGGCAGTCCACCTCCAGAACCCCAATCCCTAACCCCTGGGCATCCTGTCTGAAAAAAGAAGCAGAAGTTACAAGGTAGCTAGATATATTAATATATTGTTAAGTGTGTGCCCAGCACCAAAGCTGTTTTTAAATCGCATCCAAATCCCCAAGTGGCTTTTTGACAGTGTTTGGAGTCCTTGAAAAAAAATATTGAGCAAAGAAAAGTTGTGAGCATGCTTGTGCTCACTGGAGATACAGCAGAGCAGTTTACTATTGTGTTGGAGGATGAAAGGCCAAAGCAAAAGGCACTTTTTATTTTTTAATTATTATTATTGCAGAGGTGCATGGTGGGCCCTGAGTGCTGCCAGGTGCAACTCCGATGACACCTAGAAAGGCACTTTTTAAAACCCAAAGAGACTTCCCCGGTGGTCTAGTGGTTAGGACTGCACCTTCCAATGTGGCGGGTGTGGCTTCAGTCCCTCGTTGGGGAGCTAAGATTCCCACGTGCCTCGCAGCCAGAAAACCAAAATGTAAAACAGAAGCAATATTGTAACAAATTCAATTAAGACTTTAAAAATGATCCACATCAAAAAATCTTCAAAAAATAAAATTAAAAACATAAAATCCAGTGGAAAATCTCTGCCCAGGGAGATGTCTCTTAGCAGCATCTGTGCATCTGCTTCCTGAAGGCATAGGGCGATGTGATTTCAGGGTTCGTTCATTCAGCTGCTCAGTTGTGTCCGACCCTTTGCGACCCCACGGACTGTAGCACACCAGGCTTCCCTGTCCTTCACCATCTCCCGGAGTTTGCTCAGACTCATGTTCATTGAGTCTGTGATGCCATCCAACCGTCTCATCCTCTGTTGTCCCCTTCTCCTGCCTTCAATCTTTCCCAGCATCAGGGTCTTTTCTAATGAGTCAGCTGTTCGCATCAGATGGCCCATGTTTTAGAGCTTCAGCTTCAGCATCAGAGCTTCCAGTGAACATTCAGGGTTGATTTCTTTTAGGATTGACTGATTCGATCTCCTTGCAGTCCAAGGGACTCTCGAGAGTCTTACTCCAGCCACAGTTTGAAAGCATCAGTTCTTCGGTGCTCAACCTTATTTATGGTCCGACTCTCACATCCATGCATGACTACTGGAAAAACCATAACTTTGACTAGACGGGCCTTTGTCAGCAAAGTAATGCATGGTAGTCATGTCATTTAGGATTTAGTGACTCCATTCCCAGTTCCAGAGGTAAGCCCCCAGCCCTCCCGAACTGGCCTAATACAATCAGATAATTCCACTGTCTAGAATGGTGGTGGCAGGGGGCTAGCGGTGGTGAAAATGGGGAGATGTTGGTCCTAGGATACAGACACTCAGGTATGAGGTGAACGAGTTTCAGGGATCTAGGGTCCGGCATGGTGACTGTAACTAACAATACTTCCCCGTATACTTGAAAGGTGCCTGCGAGTCCAGGTTTAATGTTCTCACCACAACAAAAACAAAAGGATAATTATATGAGGTGAAAGGTGCATTAATTAACCTTATTGTGGTAAACATTTCACAGTGTCTATGTGTTTCAGATCACCTCATTGTACACCCTAAACATATATAACATTACACATCACTTGTATCTCCATAAACCTGGGGGGGGGGATTTTAAATTTTTAAAAAGAAATTCTACTCTTGCACATGCTTATTTCAGAGATGGTCACACAACCCCAGTCTAAGCATTGAGAACATGGTATTATATTTCCATTGAGATCGGTCCTGGGTGTTCTTTGGGAGGAATGATGCTAAAGCTGAAACTCCAGTACTTTGGCCACCTCATGCGAAGAGTTGACTCATTGGAAAAGACTCTGATGCCGGGAGGGATTGGGGGCAGAGGATGAGATGGCTGGATGGCATCACTGACTCGATGGATGTGAGTTTGAGTGAACTCCAGGAGTTGGTGATGGACAGGGAGGCCTGGCGTGCTGCAATTCATGGGGTCGCAAAGAGTCAGACACTACTGAGCGACTGAACTGAACTGAACTATGATTGGTTCAGAGGTGGGCATGCGACCCAAGTGGCTTCAGTTAGAGTCAATCCCAAAATTTTATTTGGTGGTTGTGAAATAGAAACCCTCTCTTCTTCAGGAAGACGTAACGTGTGGAACTTTCTCATTTTTGTCATTGTAATGAAAGTGAGTCTGAGAACTAAGCCATCATGTGAGAGAAGGCAGAATCAAGACAGTTAGAGAGAAGTGAAGTCAGCACCCTGATCAAGCTGTTCCTACAACCAGTTGACCATTTTCATTCGTATGAATCAACAAATTTCTTCTATTTGCCATGTCATTTTAAGCTGAGGTTTTGTTTCTTACAACTAAAAGCAATCTAGCTGTTACATCAAGCATCACGCCTGCAGTTTAAATACGAGCAGGTCCTAATGGGGAGCCCTGCTTTCTTGGTGAGCCCATCTTTAAGCCAACTCACCACTTATGTTCAATCTTAAGGATGCTTGGGGCTAGTGCACTGGGACGACCCAGAGGGATGGTATGGGGAGGGAGGAGGGAGGAGGGTTCAGGATGGGGAACACATGTATACCTGTGGCGGATTCATTTTGATATTTGGCAAAACTAATACAATTATGTAAAGTTTAAAAATAAAATAAAATTAGAAAAAAAAATAAATAACTTAAAAAAAAAAAAAAACCAACCAAGGTCTAACTGCACACTATGTTAATGAGCAATGAATATTTTGCTCAAGTTGCTAGGAGAATGCTGGGGAAGGAATTTATGTGGCATGTGAAAACGCAAAACCTTAAGATTCTTCATCATTCATCCCCATAGGACCTCTGTGCCAAAGATACTTGTCTCATCTTTCCTCTGCCCCTTCTCCCTTCAGCTCCTCCCACCTCTTTAGTAATTCCACTCTCGTCCCACAGTGATGTTCTGCACTCTATACAAAACAAATAGCAGTAATAAAAAACAGGTATCATCTGCCCCTCCAACCTGCTCCCAACCCTAGCCCAAGGAACTCATTGAAGTATCTGGCTGACAAAACCAAGACTTCCCGGAGGGTAATTCAGCTGTTGAGAAAAGCGCACGTCCTCTGTGTTGTTACCTACTGTGTTTTAGAAACACACAAGAAATGCTCTTTGGCTGCCCTCTCATCTTTATAGCCTTTCTGACAAGAAAGAGGACAAATTATTACCTCCTTAAAGAAAAACCTGAACCTTGCCAAGCTCCAGTTCCCTCCCTTGGATGGGGAGGAAGGAGAGGGAGGCTAGATCCCCGAGACCCTGAACTGCAGAGTCAATGAGCAGACAGGAAGCTAGTGATGAGGGAAGAGAGAGGGATGCGGTCAGCGTCAGGGATGCAGGCAAGTCTCCTAGCCGGGCTGTCCAGGCCTACAGGACAACCAGCGTCACTCCTGGGTGCCTGGTACGTTCTGTTTGTGTGTCTGTGAGAGGAAGTTACAGCCACGGCTAGGTTTGTGTTGTCACATTAATTATGAAAGCTTCAAGGGGAAAAAAATTCCAAAGGGAATAGGGATTTTCTGAAAAGCCTTCTTGTCCAAAGGAAGCTGGATGCAAATGGAAAAACCTTGACATTTAATTGATTTCAGTAATCGTGATGACATTGTGTTTTCATTCAGGCTGTGCAATGGGGCTTTAAAACTGTGGGAAAATGACAGACAGGCCCTTGTTAGGAGAAGCAAAAATGCTTCCAAGTTGCGGGGTTGAATGTTTTTCTTTTCGTAGGAAAAAAAAATTATACCCCATCATTTCCAACAGTCTGAATGACAGTTAGCATTATTCCTTTCTTTTAGTAGATATAATGTAAGATTTTCCAGAAAATAGAGGGCATCAGAGAAGAGTTGCTGACACATTTAAAAAACAGTTACATCTGAAAAATACCTTGTTTTGTAGATTTGACTTGGGAACCATGTAAATTTCTTTTATTATTTTAAAAAGTTGAAGTGGAAATGAAGAGTAAAATTTCAAAATCAAGAACCCAGTGGAACAAATAAACCTAACTGTGTGTTGGTTTGGTGACTTAACCATACACAAGCAACTTTAGAACTCAGCAGTTTAGAGGGAAATACCCCGAAGGAGAAAAATACCTAAAAACAACCAAAAAACTTAAACCGTTCTCATTAATCATACCATTAGTAATACCTTGTAATTTCAAAGCTATTTTAGGTGCACTGTTATATGAATACATTCTTCTGTTGATGTATAAAGTAAATACATTCTTATATTAATGTTGTTAGGAACCAAGATTTTCGGCTTAACAGAAAAGCTATAAACCCGAAGTCTACCAAATGAACACAGTCTTGTAATCCTAAACTTGAACTGGAAATGGTATAAACTCACGATACATTTTCTGTCCAAACATTTTTGTACTTACAAGTTTTTGGTCACTGTTAATACCTGGAGTCAGTGACCAACCCAGAGGTGGTGACCCAGATTGTGGTCTCTAAGAGCAAATTCTCAGGACCATAAAAGGAACCGGAGCTCCTTGGAGAAATGGCTGATTCTAGAACTGGTGCGGGAAATGTACAAGATGATGGTGGGACATTGAATGAAGTCAGAAAACAAGGAAGGCGTCAGAGATGACTGTGGTTGTCTTTGTGGCTATCTTTGTCTTTGTGGTTGTCTTTGTGGAAATCAAACAGACCCAGGAACCAACCCACTGGTTCCCCTGGCAAAAGAGACTCCTTGAGCATCTGAAAGAATAATACTTCAGTGCACTGAAATAAATCAAATGTAGTGAGTTTGTGATGATAGCAAAAGCAATACAAAACAAACAAACCAGCAAAACCCCCAAAACTCATTGGATCTTTTTAGAAGATGTTAAAAAACCAAATCATTATTCTTGAAATTGGTAAATAAAAAAATCAAGCATTTAGCTTACCTTTCCTGTGGAAACCATCTTTGTGTTCAAACGGTTGATGAAGAAAAGCTTTCTCTGTGGAATTAAAATAGCCACATTTTGCCATGTCCAAGGAAATAATGGATCTAGGCAGTGGTCATCATTGGTTGCTAACATCCCCCCAAAGGGATTGCCAGAGGTTAATGTGTCTTCTGATGGAGTAATTCAACTACCTCTAGAATATTCTTGCCCCAAGATATTCGGTCGCTGTTGTGTCCAATTCTTTGCGACCCCATGGACTGCAGCATGCCAGGCTTCCCTGTCCTTCGCTGTCTCACAGAGTTTGCTCAAACTCATGTCCATTGAGTTGGTGATGCCATCCAACTGTGTCATCCTCTGTCGTCCCCTTCTCCTCCTGCCTTCAATGTTTCCCAGCATCAGGGAATTCTTTCCCAGCATCTTTTCCAGTGACTCTAGTGTTTGCATCAGGTGGCCAAAGTGTTGGAACTTCAGCCTGAGCATCAGTCCTTCCAAAGAATATTCAGGGTTGACCTGAATTGACTTTAGGATTGACTAGTTTGATCTCCTTACTGTCCAAGGGACTGTCAAGAGTCTTCTCTAGCACCACAGTTTGAAAGCATTAATTCTTTGGCATTCAGCCTTCTTTATGGTCTAACTCTCACATCTATAACATGAGTACTGGAAAAACCATAGTTTTGACTATAAGGACCTTTGTCAGCAAAGTGATGTCTCTGCTTTTGAATATGCTGTCTAGGTTTGTCATAGCTTTTCTCCCAAGCAGTAAGCGTCTTTTAATTTTGTGGCTGCAGTCACCATTTGCAGTGATTTTGGAGCCAAGAAAATAGTCTGTCCCTGTTTCCATTGTTTCCCCATCTATTTGCCATGGAATGATGGGACTGGGTGCCGTGATCTTTGTTTTTTGTATGTTAAGTTTTAAGTCAGCTTTTTCACTCTCCTCCTCTTGCCCCATACTCAAACCTGATTCAGATCACAACTCTAAGCCTATAGAAAGCGCTATAGAAAGCGCTATAGTACAAAGCAGAGCTCTCTAGCTCTATATAGAGCTCCCTATAGAGCTCTCTAGCTCTAAAGTACAAAGCTCTAAGCCTTTGTACAGGAAATACAAAGTGTAGAGAAACATATTCAAAGACACCATGTAGATGCAAATCAGCAAAATCCAGGTTGTGACAAACTCCACAGAGCAAATGATCCAGTTTTTCCGTAACAGTTTGCAAGGGAAATAAAAAAGTAGCTATAGATAAAGGAAAATAAAGTGACATATCAGCCAGATGCAATCCTCACTCAGTCAAATCAGGTGGGAAAAAATGGAGGTTGGAGAGAAAGAAGGAAAAGCTGATCTTCTGATTGAATTAATGAATTGTTAAGTTTTTAGGGGTATTAACAATATTGTGATGATATTTTTAAGAGAGAGAACAAATCCCTGTCTTTTAGAGGTGCCTTCTACAATGTACCTGGATGAAATAATATAATGTCTGGAATTTGCTTCAGATAATCTACTCTGGGAGAAAGCAGTGGGGAGTGATAAATGAAACAACAGGTTTTAAATCTCTGCTTTTGCATATAATTGAAATTTTCCATAATAAAACATTTAGAAAAAAAGAAAAACCAACATTCATATTTAGTGATGTATCCTAGGACAGGTGTCTCAGGATTCTTTTTTATACTTCAGATACCAGAGCTTCATGGCCATTTCAAACTCGTCTGTGGGGAACTTGCCCTAAGAAATCTGGAGTTGGACCCTTACCTAATTAGAAGGGGATGATCTTATTCGAACAGAGCAGACAGTGACTTGCACTTTAGACATGTATGTCCAACTGCCTTTAGATATCCCATCTTAAATTTCTATCTACAGGCATCTACCTATAACTTAACCTACCTAAAACTGAATTCACCCTCTCCCTTTCAAATAAACAGACATCAGTTCCTGTCTGTGTAAGGAAATGTCACCACTGGTCATCCAGCTGTCCAAATCAGAAATCTAAGAGTCATCATTTCCTTTTTCTTATCCACCCCCCATAACCCAACCATGTTAATTTCACCTCCAACGTGCCTCTGAAATTAAGCTTTACCTAAAAGGTCATCATCATATTTTTCTCGGTTTCTTGCAATAGTCTTCCTCCTGGTCCGCCATAGCTTAAAACTTGTCTCTGAATCTGTATTACTTTAGAATAAAACTCAAACTCTTTGCATCTTCAGCACACAACACACCCGTAACAGGTGTGCGGCAGTCACTGATAAGTTAGTGGCGACTTGACCTCTGAGAAATCTCCTCTGAGAGTATCCCCCTCACCAAGCTGCTGATGTCTCTAAATTAGCGATTCATGTCTGAGTCCAGCCCTTAATTCCACGTGTCCACTTTTAAAAGGCGTATCCATTTAAAAAAAAGATAGTTGTAATACTCCCCTCCTCCTTCCTGCAAAGACAGTGGAAACCCATGACATATACTTGAATCTGAGGGCTGCTCCTTACAAGCTGTGTGACTCAAGTTCTTTGGGCCTTCTTTTCCTCCTCTGTAAGTTGGGGACAGTGCCTGGAAAATTCCATGGACAGAGGAATCTGGTGAGCTACATTCCGTGGGGTCGCAAAGAGTCGAACACGGCTGAGTGACTGAGCACACAGCTCAAATCTAATTTTACAGGAGTATTGCACGATCTAGGTGTTTCGTGAAGTGTCTGCTTTGTTTAACATTTGATAGCTACTCTATACATGACTCCAGTTTAGATGATTAATAAGTATAAAAAAATAAGTGAGATAGGTGAGAAACAGCAGGATTCAAGGAAAAGACTGACAGAAATTTTTGAGCAGCCTGAGGTTTTTATGTAAGAGCAACTCTTCCTCCTCTTTAGTGAGCCGTGCTTTGAGGGACATTGCCTGCTTTTCCTAGAAAGATAATTTCATCTCTACAGAGTCAACATATAAAACCTAAAAGCAGACATAATGCACGCTGCCCAAATATTTCTGTCATAATGCACTCGTCGTCAACTATGTCTGTGATAATGCTGCATAGCAACCCCAAACCTCCGTGGTTTATAGCAAACAAAATTTATTTCTTTCTGTTCCATGAGTCTGGGTATCAGCCAGTGTTCACTTGGATTCATGGCAGCTCCATGTGACTCTCGGGCTGGGACCAGGCCGTGGAAGCAGTGGCTAGCTGGAGCGAGGCTAAGTCACTGCTCACAAGTATACACAAGGCCTCTGTTTGTGTTGCCGTTGAAGGAAACAAATCACAGGGTCCTGCCTCAGGTCAGGGGGATAGGTATCCACTCGATTTACACCGAAGCAGGAGACCGGGGATGGAAGAGTCATAAACAAACAGTACCGTCTGCCTTTCCGCCATAACTCACGTATCCACGCGTTGATCACAACGAGTGTTAAAACTCTTTTGTACGTTCAGCATACATAACCCTCCTGGGGGCAGTTATTCCCTTGCTAATTATTAATTAAGAAAGTAGGATTTTCCTGGACTTCCCTGGTGGTCCAGTGGTTAAGACTCTGCTTCTAGCGTTGGGTGCATGAGTTTGATTCCTGGTCGGGCAAGTTCCACGTGCCATGCATCCAGATAAATCAATCAATAAATGAAGACTTTATTTTAAAAAAATAGAACTCAAATTTTAAAAAAGAGAGAGAGAGTAGGATTCTCCTGATTTAATTTTCTCACTGAAAAAGAAATAACGCTGACCGTAGTCATAATGGAATGTTTGGTGTGTCCCCCGCAGCTGAAGCATGTGACCATGACTTCTTTCCAGCTCCGTGAGGAAGAAACCATGGTGGGCACATTCGATGAGGAAGTTGAAATGCTCGGAAGTTAAATGACTTCCCCAGGGCCACCCAGCTAGTAACTGCCAGGCAGTGAAACTAAAATCTAAGCTTGCACTTCCTCCTCTATCGTCCGGGGAGGCCCATAGTTTATTGTTTTTTAAATACATTTTTTGTAATGTTCAAATGTTACTGTTATCTTTTACTTTTTTTTTTTTTTACATACAATGGAATTTTATTCAGCCTTAAAAAGGATTTTTTTAAATTGGAAGATAATTGCTTTACCATGTCATGCTGGTGTCTGCTGTCCAACAACTTGAATCAGACATGGTTGTCTGTACGAATCCCTTTGGCGCCTCCCTCCCACCTCCGCCCACCTCTCCCGGTCATCGCACAGCGCCCGGCCGGGCTGCCTGTGTTGCACAGCAGCTCCCCGCTCTCTGTCTGTTTCACGCATGACAGTGTGTATATATCAATGCTGCTGTCTCATTTGCCCCACCCTCTCCTTCCCCTGCTGTGCCCACAGGCCCCTTCTCTGCTTCTACATCTAAACACGTTTTTAAAATTTGTGGATAGGATTAGATTTACAAACTCTGAAGCTAGTACGGAGAGTTATACCACTTGGTTTCCACTGTGATTAACACTAATCGTATCTCCCATTATTATGGTAAATTTCTCCTAAGTGACTTACCTTTACTGATACGTTATTAACTGAAGTCCACACGTTATTCAGAGCCTCTTCATCATTTTCGGACATCCTTCTTCTGTCCCAGGCTCCCACCCGGGATGAATCCTACATTCTGTTTACTTGTGTCTCTTCAAGAGTCTTCTTGGCCGTGCCAACTCTTCAGATTCTCTTTTTTGTTTCTTTTTTTAAGTTATGCACAAAACTTTATTCTTTCCTTTTTTTTTTTCTTGTGTCCTTCATTGACAGTTTTTTGTTTGGTTTTTAAATTTACTTTTTTATTGAAGGATACTTGTTTTACAGAATTTTGTTGTTTTCTGTCAAACCTCAGCATGAGTCAGCCATAGGTATACGTATAACTCCTCCCTCTTGAACCTCCCTCCCATCTCCCTCCCCATCCCACCCCTCTAGGTTGATGCAGAGCCCCTGTTTGAGTTTCCTGAGCTAGACAGCAAATTCCAGACTTTGTTTTTGATGATCTTAGTTTGAGGCGTCCTGGTCAGGCATTTCATAGCATGCACCTCAGTTGGGACGTGTCTCCTATCTTTCTCGTGATGAGCTGGGGTAACGGTTTCTTAGGAGAGAGACCATGGAGATGAAGTGTCATCCTTGTTACATCCTACCAAGGATATGTGTGCGTGCATGTCTGACTCTGCAGCCCTGTGGACCATAGCCTGCCAGGCTCCTCTGTCCATGGGATTCTTCAGGCGTTAATACTGGAGTGGGAGCGATGCATACAAACATGCCTTGACTTTGGTCGCCTGGCTGAAGTGGTGTTGGTCAGATCTCACCACAACCAAGTTTTTCTTTCCCCTACCTCGCCCCCCTCCTTGGAGGGAAGGTGCTGTGCCCAGCCCTCACTTAGGGAGAAAGGGTTGTATCTTCCATCTCTTTGAGAATAGGGTAGCTACCTATATTTTTGGGTGTTCTGTATAGGAGATTTGTCTGTGTTCCTCCTTAATTAATTTAATCACTTATAATATTTATATCACTTACAATATTTAAATAATAAATATCCATGGATGCATGGATATTTATTTTATACTCTGGGGTATAATCCAATATTCCTTTATTCATTTTGTGGCTCAGATCACTCCAGCGATGGCTCCTGGGAGCTCTTTCAGTCAGTTCTTGCCGTTCCTTTGATACGCCCCCATCATCTTGTATGTGTTGTTTTCTCTCGAGCACTTTCTTACTTTCTGTGACTGTCAGATCCTTCAGACTTACCTTGTGTCGCCTAAGCCAGTCCTAGAAAAGCCATTTCTCCAGAGATCCCTGGTTCCCTTTATTTTTGAGAATGGCATCAGAAGTCAAGAGCTAAAGGGGACTTCCCATGTGGTCCAGTGGTTGAGTCCCTGTTTCTAATGCAGAGACCATGGGGTCAATCCTTGGTCAGGGAACTAATTCCACATGCTGCACGGTACGGTCAAAAACAAAGAAAGGTTTAAAAAGGAGCTGAGGGTAGATGCTGGTTCTGGTATTTTGGTGGTGGCTGTCTCCTTTTCACCTAAAAGTCAGGTCTTTTCTCCAATGATATTCCAAAGAATATCATTATTCTTTTGTTCAGAATGGAAGACTTTCCTCTGTAGCTCCTCTCAGCCCTTGGTGTCTGAAGCTCTTCCAGCTCCATTTCTACCTTTCTTGGTTCCTCTGTAAGCAGAGAGGCTCGGCGACTTCTAGGTGCAAAGGCTTCATGGTTCTGGGCGGTGGGGAGGCTGCTTTCTGTCTCGATGCCAGCCCCTTCTGGCCGATGCATGGCTCTGGATTCGGGTCACGAGCGACAAAGTTAACCATGGCTCTGTTAATTCCATCCCCTGTCACGTGTGATCACTCAGAATGTGTCATCTTCAGCAAAAGAGTCTGGAGCGTTTCTCCCAACATGTGTCTGGCACCTCCATGCCTGCTCACAGCCTTCTGTGAACTTCTTCCTACCTCACACCGTCTCCAGCAGACAGACCTGGGGAAATGTGTCCTCTGCAAGCTTGAGGAGTCCTGCCCTATTGGATTATTGCTGCCTGACAAACAGGCACAGCAGCATACAGAAGGAAGCACGTCTTTTTATTTACTGAAGTATAATTTGCAATGTTATGCTACTTTCAAGTGTATAGCAAAGATAAATACATACAGTCGTTTTCAGATTTTTTTCCCATTATAGTGATACGTTATTACAAGATATTGAATATAGTTCCCTGTGCCATATAGTAGGTCCTTGTTTATCTATTTTATATATAGTAATGTGTATATGTTACAGGCTTCCCTGGTGGCTCAGCAGTTGAGAATCTGCCTGCCAGTGCAGAAGACCCAGGTTCGATCCCTGGGTCAGGAAGATCCCCTGGAGAAGGAAATGGCTACCTGTTCCAGTATTCTTGCCTGGAGAATCCCATGGATAAAGGAGCCTGGTGGGCTGCAGTCCATGGGGCCGCAAAAGGGTTGGACACAACTTAGTGACTAAAGAACAATCAAGTGTGTATATGTTAATCCCAAGCTCCTAATTTAGCAGGTTCTGTAAAACTCTGTATAACCTGGCCCGCACCGACCTCTCTGATCTTATCAGCTGTCTTCCTTCCCATTCCCCTCAGCTCACTGAACTTTAAATTCTCAAAGCTCATTCCCGCCCCAGGACCTTTGCACCTGCTATTTCCTTTGCGGAGAGTGCTCTTTCGGCTTCTCCTTTTCCTGGCATCTATGCAAATCTCAGTTCCTCTTCAGAAAGACCTTTCCTGACCACCTAGCTAAACAGAGACCACCCTCCCCCCATGGCACTCTTTACACACCGCTGTTCACAGCACCTTCTGCAGTCTCCCAGGATCTGGTTCCTCTGTCTACCTGCTGTCTCTGTATCCTGATAGAATAAGAATCCTCCCTTGCTTGATCCAGTGCCCCAGTGTCTCCAGCACCTGGCACCATACCTGGCACTGGGGAAAAAGGAGTCAGAACCTTAGGAGCCAAGTGGAGGTGGCAGTACCCTTCGGAGCAGGATAGGGAATGGAAGGGACTGTGATATTGTCATGGCTGGGGGACTGGGGCTTCTCCGGAGAGAGGGCGTGTGTGAAAGGGAGTGGGGGAGGGCTGCTGCTTGGTGACAGTTATTCGAGTTTATTCATAGAGTATTTCTAAAAGGAATGGTGTATGGGACTTCCATGGTGGTCCGGGGGCTAAGACTCCATGCTCCCAGTGCAGGGGGCCTGAGTTCTATCCCTGGTCAGGAAACTAGATCCCACATGCTGCAACTGAAAGGTCCCACCTACTGCAATCAAGATTGAAGATCCCTGGTGCCACAGCTGAGACCCAGTGCAGCCAAGTACTTTATTTTTTAAAGTAAAATGAAGAAAAAGGAATGGTGTGAGTGTGAATGTGTGTGTGAGAGAGAGAAGAGAAGCATCCTTGTCCAGAATATAGTAGAACTGATGTTAGCAGTGTCATAGCATGTATCACTGAATTGTTGGTGTCGTTGTTAAGTCAGTAAGTCGTGTCCAACTCTTTGCGACTCTGTGGACTGTAGCCCACCAGGCTCTTCTGTCCTTGGGATTTCCCAGGCAAGAATACTGGAGCGGGTTTCCATTTCCTTCTCCAGAGGATCTTCCCGACCCAGGGATCGAACCTGCATCTCCTACGTCTCCTGCATTGGCAGGCAGATTCTTTACTGCTGAGCAACCAGGGAAGCCCATCATTTAATTTCCGCCTGGTATTTCGGGGTCCATGCTCTCTTCAAGCCTTTATCACCCACAAGAGCCTCTCCTCCAAGCTGCAATCTGAGAGGATCGACTTGGAGAAACAAAAGGACACCCCAGGCCATTGCAGTTCAGCATTATCATTTCTTTCCACTTCCTTATTATGAGGTGGGAATAAAGATAGTTCCTTTAATTTCAGAAGAAATGAAAATGATTTTTCTCTGGGCTGTGGGGTAACTTCCCCCACCTTCCTCTGTCTGCTGCCAGCTCAGATTCACATGTCCTTATAGGTTTTCGGGGGGCCCTTCTCCAGCAAAATGTTGTTATCGAATGTGAACCTTAAAGCAGGAATTCAAAAGAATAACAACTCAAGGCAGCTATATCTTTTTTAAAAAGCTGAGAACTGAATATACAGTCAAAACGCACCTCTCTCTTCTTCATGTTTCTTTTTTTTTTCTCTCTGTCTTTTCCTAGTGGATGAGGAAAAACTGCAGGTGCTTGTTTTAAGGCTGGATTCTCAGAAAGGTAATGCCATATTGAGTTGTAGCCTCAGAAAACTGCTCAGAAAATTGATGTGCACACAGTCTGTTCTCAGTGAACTGAGTAGAAATACGAATGTTGGAACAGAGCTGACACGGCAGTGGTTGGATGGCAAGGGAGATTGGAATTTTCTTTTTCTTTCATCTCCTCCCAGTGTTCATTTTTGGAGCATGTTCTTACTGTTGCCTGCGAACCAGCCTCTGCAAACATGGTCCCTGGTACTGCCACATGGCTATTGTTTAAACTGTCCCCTCTCGCCTGTCATCTCAGTGTAACTCATCCATCTTTTCTGGTTCATTTGTTAATCTGATGCATGCTGTTGCTATTTCAGAGAGTTCTTATGTTCTAGACCTTGGGTGGAAAAAGAGGTGACCATCCACCTATCACTGAGGAGCCTTAGCCCTGGAATAGTAAATATTTGCTTGACAAGTGATTTATCACCTTTCAGGCCATGATTAAAGTTTAACTTTCATTGAACAACCACTCCATCTATATTGAGACAAATAGATATTTGCGGACATGTGTGGTGGCCCTTTCACTGTCTCCTGAAAGTCTCTCTGGCTCCCCACTAATCTATTCTCTTCACAGCACTTTGTTTCGAAAACAAAAATATAGTCATGCCACAGCCTGTGTGTTGTATTCTATGGCTCCCTAGTGCCCTCAGGATTCAGTCCACACACCTTATCCAAAAATTTTTTTTTAAGAATTTTTTTTTTCATGCAGACCATTTTAAAAGTCTTTGTTGAGTTTGATACCTTATTGCTTCTGATTTTTTGACCCCGAGACGTGCGGGATCTTAGCTCCCCAACCAGGGATCAAACCTGTATATCCTGCACTGGAAGGTGAAGTGTTAACCACTAGACCACCACGGAAGTCCCTATCCAGACCTTAAGATCCAGCAGGGTTTGGCTTTTCTTGGAGATCTCCAGCCCCATTTTATGCTTCCCATCTGTGAGGCCAGACCCTGGTGTGTCTCTAGGGGCCAGTCAGGAGGCAGAACCATGTGGTGCTGTGAACGAAGGTCGGCGTTACAGGAATCAGAACATACAAGGATATTACATACAGAATATACAAGGAGCTGGGGGAAGAACAGCTTCATAAATGGGAGCTGAGGAGGAAGAGAATTCCAGCAGCTTGGTGTGTCCAGCTGACACGGGGACCTCGTGTAACGGACTGATGTAGAAGTCCACGGAATCCCATAGAGGTCTGTGGCTGCTGCCTGCGCGACTTTGCAGCTGCATGTCCAGAGATGGGCTGAACATCCCTGCTGATCAGCGGAGTCGGGGCCAGCCGGGACGGAGGGCAGGAGAGAGGGAGGGCACCCTGGAGGCTGCCGGCACCGCGGCCTCTGTCTGCCTCTCACCTCAC